>NC_042616.1:244473891-244791140 GCF_901001135.1 Rhinatrema bivittatum | reverse complement strand
CCTCTCAGGCCACAACTCCTCCACCTGTCAGTATTTCTCACCTCCACCTCTAGGCTCAAACCCTTCCACTCTATCGCCACACGCAGAATTTGACCCCATTTTCAGTACTGCCCCTCACACAGGCTCCCTCTGACCCTCCCTCTCTCACACACACATGCTCCCTCTCTCTAGTGTACATACACACACCCTCATAAGGCTCCCTCACTCTCTCGCGCACACACACATCCCCTCTTACAGGGGCCCTCTCTCTTGCATACACACCCACACAAGCTCCCTTTCTCTCTTATGCATACATCCTCACACAGGCTACCTATCTCTCTCTCTCACGTACCCCTTCACACAAGCTCTGTCTCACACATACACAATCCCTTCACACAAGCTAACACCCTCACATACACTCGATCCCTTTTTCATACACATGAGCTCCCAATCTCTCACACACATACACACTCCTTCACAATCTCCTCCTAAAGGCTCCCTCTCTCTGGCACCCACACTCAAGCAGAACCCCTGCTCTCTCTCACACCCCCCTGCTTACCCTCCTTGGTCTCTCTCACAACCCCCTGCTCTCTCGCTGTCACACCTCCTCCCCTCTCTCACACACACACACACCTCTCTATATTCACTCTCACAGGGGCCTTCATCCTCACTGCTAGCAAGCGCGTCCCACGACACGCCAGGACCTTCATCTTCACTGCGAATAGTGCACAGGGGCCTTAATCTTCACCGCAAACAGCGCGCAGTTGTTCGTGGCATGCTGGGGGTCTTTTCTGCCATTTTCTGTGCAGAATTTGGCAATTATGTGCAGGGGGAATTCTGCACAAATTCTGTGCTCTGCAGTAGCACAGAATTCCCCCAGAACTAAATTTGTGTCATCTGCAATTTTGATAATTTCAGTCATCATACTCCTTTCCAGATCATTTATAAATATATTATAAAGCACCAGTCCAAGTACATATCCCTGAGGCACTCCACTGTTTACCTGTTTCCAATGTGAAAACTCACCTGTTGTGGAAACGCGGATAGCAGTTCCATCTCTGGTGTTTTCGTGTGCCTCTGGGCCCCGATACAGCCGCAGAGGAGCTCCGGCAAGCACCGAGGCAGGTGAGAGGTGCTCCAGCATGGGCTGAAGTTGAAGAATGATTACCTCAACCACAGCCACACCTGTACACAGCAGAGAGACCCAAACAGTGCTATATTGGTCTCATGAGTGGTCCTCCGACTATTCCATGCCCTTTCGGACCTGCCGCATGGAGCAGCAACTGTGACAGGGCAGACAGTGGTCAGAAGATGAGGACATCAAAGACGAAGACTTGAAGTGAGACAAGACTCTGGATACGTGAAGTGGAACACACTCTGGATACGAAGTAAGATGAGACTTCGATACATGAAGAATGCAATCTGGATACGTGGAGTGAAGAGGAACTCTGGTCATGTATATGAAGAAACTCTGGAAGGCCATGGGTTGCTTTAAGAGAATTTGGTCGGTACTGGACATCACGCGCCCTACACAGCCTAGCCAGACTGGTCTCGGACCACGCAGGCAGCGCGCCCTACACAGCCGGGATATGCTGGTCGTGGACCACGTTAGTGGTCCCCCACACAAGTAGGCAGAGCTGAGTCGGTACTGCACATCACACATCCATACACTCAGCCAATGAAGACAGTTCATGGACCACGCTGGTGGTTCCCCACACAGGGAAGGTAGAAGATGAAGAGAAAACTCAGATGAAGCCTGTTCCAAAATGCACCCTGCACAGCTGATAAAGGCCAGGCAGGCTATGCCGGAACGGATCAGATAATAGAGTTCATTTGTGAGGTGGAGGCAGGGTGCAGACTCCGAGGATCCAGGCAAGGTTTAGGATTCGAGGGGATGCCTCTACAACGAAGGTTAAAATAAGAAGCTGGAACCTCATGGAGACTTGCACTGCCAGGACGAAGATGTACCGGATAAAGAAGACATCAAGATGAGACATCTGGAGACCTTGAGATGATGAAGACGAAGACATAGCGTGAGGACATCACAAAGAAACGGGATCCCACATAGAATGAAGTGCCTTGAGAAGCAGATGACGAGAAGTCCTATGGAAGATTGGCTCCTTGTGAAGGCAAGGAAGGAATGACAATGAGCCCCTTTTATAGGGCTGAAGAGGCGACTCCCACGATGATTTCAGAAGTGGACCTCCTCCCTAGCTGGCCCTTTAAAAGAAGAAGAGAGAGCTGGCCTCGCTCCCTAGGAAGGAAGCAGGAAGTGCAGGACCATGGACAGCAGCCATGCTACACGCTGGAGATTGCAGGAGAAGAGCTAGGCCATGAACCAGGCCTAGCACGTTGGAGGTGGCTTCCCTGCCACATAAGGAGGATCGCTGGCAGCTCCAGCCGCCAGGAGAGACCGGGGATGCAAGCCGTCTCCCACGGAGGGTCCAAGGTAAGGTCGGTGGCCTCCAGGCCACATAGAAATGCCTTCGGTGGTCCCTGGACCGCAGGGAACACCCACAGCGATCCCCTAAACACAGGAGGTGCCTCAGCGCGGCTCCTGCTGCTTGAGAAGAATACTGATGGCCTCCGAGCTGTGCCGGGTGACATTGTGCGGCTCCAGCCACGTAAAGATAGCGTTGGCAGCACCGGGCAGCAGGATAAAAATAGTAGTGCGGCTCCTGCCGCTTGAGAGGGTTGTCAGCAGTCTCCTGACCGCATTACAGGCAGAGCATGGCTCTGGCCGCAAGAGAAGTACGTCAGTGGCCTCTGGGCCATGTGGAGGGCACAGCGTGGCTCCAGCCACAGAGAAAAAGAAGAAAGGGAGGTGGAGAGGCGGTCTGTGTCTCCTGCCACAGGCCGAATCGTAAGATCAACATTTAATCCTTCTCTCTGTTTCCTGTCTTTTAACCAGCTTGAAATCCATAAAAGGACATCGCCTCCTATTCCATGACTTTTTAGTTTTCTTAGAAGCCTTTCATGTGGGACTTTGTCGATACCTTCTGAAAATCCAAATACACTACATCTACAGATTCACCTTTGTCCACATGTTTATTCACCCCTTCAAAAAAATGTAGGAAATTTTGTGAAGCAAGACTTCCCTTGGGTAAATCTATGTTGGTTGTGTCCCATGAAACCATGTCTCTCTAAATGTTTTGTGATTTTATTCTTTATAACAGTTTCTACAATTTTTCCCGGCAGTGAAGTCAAGCTCACCAGTCTATAATTTCCCGGATCACACCTGGATCGATTTTTAAATATAGGGGTTACATTGGCAATCTTCCAGTCTTCAGGTGCATCAGATGATTTTAATGATAGGTTACAAATTAATTGAAATAGGCCTGAAATTTCATGTTTTATTTCTTATAGAACCCTGGAGTGTATACCATCTGGTCCAAGTGATTTACTACTCTTAAGTTTGTCAATCAGGTCTACCACATCTTCCAGGTTTACCGTGATTTGGTTCAATTCATCTGAATCATCACCCATGAAAACTTTCTCCAGAATGGATATCTCTCCAACATCCTCTAGCAGGACTGGGAATCACACACTACATATATGCAGAAGACGTTCAACTAATTCTACCAATTGATGTTACAATTGAGAAAACATTAAATCTAGCTAATATGTACCTAGATATTATCAAACAGCTGTTAAACCAAATGGGACTAGTTATTAACATCGAGAAAACAGAATTTCTACACTTAGAACGGAAAAACATCGAGGTCATCCAAACCCCAATTATACTAAAAAACAACCAGAAAATAGAACTATCCAAAAGATATGGAACCTCGGAATAATAATGGACACAGAACTCAGTCTAAAACAGCACATATCACTAAAAGTAAAAGAAGGTTACGCAAAACTCATGATTCTCAGAAAACTAAAGCCCTTACTAACACCTGTAAATTTTCGAATAGTGCTCCAAGCACTAATATTCTCTAGGACTGACTACTGTAATGCCCTCTTACTAGGACTCCCACCACAACGTTAAGACCACTTCAAATACTACAAAACACTGCAGCAAGAATATTGACTGGTAAAAGGAGGGACCATATCACTAAAACTCTAGCAGAGTTACACTGGTTACCAATAGAACACAGAATACAATACAAAACCCTATGTATAATACATAAACTAATTCACGACAAAAAGGCAGACTGGCTGAACACAGCACTACGGGTACATGTCCTACACAGAAACCTGAGATCAGCCAACAAAGCGCTCCTAACCATTCCTTCAGTTAGAACAGCGCGACTAACCCAAGTTAGAGAAAGGGCATTATCATTAGCAGGCCCTACACTGTGGAATACAATGCCGCTAGAGGTCAGATTACAAAAAGACCTTCAAAAATAGTTTAAAAACCTGGCTTTTTAAACAAGCTTTTTATGAAGAGAAAGGAGAATAGAAAGTATGCAGGATCAGGCAGAAGATCACCAGCATACAGCACTGTTCTCAACATATGCGTTGTAGTAACTTACTAGTTTATCTCACGGCTAACTTAATAGAATTAAACAGAACACGAGATTTATACCTGTAAATAAGTAACTTACATGTATATATGGGCAAGATTTACCTCATTCAACAAATACAATTTTTTACAACATGATGTAACCGTATCTAGTGGCACTTCTTAGAATGTACTACCGTACACATTTAACAATTTTAATTTATGTGCCTGTATGTAAACCGTTGTAATGGTATATAACTTAACGACGGTATAGAAAAGATTTTAAATAAATAAAATAAATAAACACCGAAGCTAAGAAATTGTTTAATTTTTCCATGATGGCCTTACCTTCTCTGAGTGTCCCTGTAGGGCAATATCTCCTGTTTATCAATGATGCTCCAATTATGACTTATAATAGCCATGCACAGGATAATTACTGACAGGCCCAAACTCTGCTACAGCAGGAAAAGGACTTTTACCCAAGTGAACTTTAAACTGCCTTGCAACAGTGGAAACTAGAGGCCTTGTTCTAAAGCAGTATAGGAGGCCTTATAAGATATGCCTGTTTGCCAGTCCTGTGCGAATAAAGAAAGACAGAAGAGACAATACGACTTAAGATCCTAAGCAAGTGTCAAGGATGTTCAAGGGGGGAGCAGCCTGGGACAGTGCTGACACTCTGACATGCAGCTAGGACCTGCAAAATGTCAGGACCCTCCCAAAGTAATGGGGGGGGGGGAGAAAAAGACTTGCAATGTGGAAAGAGAGCTTATGCATATTTATCAGCTGGGAAGTATAAGACGGGGGGCAAGAAGGAGAAAGAGGCCAGAAAGGAAGGAAAGAAAAAGAACCTCCTGGCAAAGTGACCCGGAAGCCAAAACGGTAACAGGGAGGCAAAGCCAGAGGCCCCCAGAAGAAGTGAAGTCCCAAATCCTGAACACAGAACTGGGCAGAAAACCCTGAGTGTGAGAACCTGTGCTGAGGTATCCCTGAAAGCAAAAGGAGGGTCTGAGACCGACCAGATCTCCCTGCTATCCTGAAGGGTGAAAACCAGCCAACCTGCTCTTCTAGCCAAAACAGGAAGCAAGCCTCTCCCCTGCCCATGCTCTCCAGCTAGCACCTGCTTCAGAGGTGAAGAGAGGAATCGCCAGAACGTTGGAATCAGGAGTAAGTAAGTTAGCCACAAATATTCATATCATAAGCAGGCTAAGGTTTATGGCATGTTTTGTTATCACCCATGATACAGAACTTTATTTAGGGAAAATTGATGCTTAGTAGCCAGGATGTTAAAGATAACATTTAGAAAATAGCAACAATACCTATGTCCTGCCAAATCTGATAACTAACAGTCTATTTTCGAGGAGCATACATGTTGTTTTTTTCCCTGACTTAGGATCACCAGGAAGGTGGGAGGGCAACTAGCAGTGTCTTGTAGCAGACAGATCCCTGCACCCCCACTCCAACCTACACCCTCTTCCAGCCAAAGCAGGAAGCAAGCCTACACCCATTTAACCCCTCAATTATCCAACTGTCCAAACAACTCCCTCGCAGGCTTTCTGCTTTGGATATATTTAAAGTTATTATTTTGAGTTTTTGCCTCTATGGCCAACTTCTTTTCAAATTCTCTCTTAGCCTGTCTTATCAGTGTCTTACATTTAACTTGCCAAAGCTTATGCTTTATCCTATTTTCGTCTGATTGATCTTTTTTCCAATTTTTGAATGAAGATCTTTTGTCTAAAATATCATCTTTCACCTCACCTTTTAACCATGCCAGTAATCGTTTTGCCTTCCTTCCACCTTTCTTAATGCATGGAGTACATCTGGACTGTGCTTCTAGAATGGTATTTTTTAACAATGTCCCCACCTGTTGCATACTTTTTACCTTCTCGCAGGACAAGCAGGATGGTAGTCCTCACATATGGGTGACATCTTCAGGATGGAGCCCAATCACGGAAAACTTTTGTCAAAGTTTCTAGAACTTTAACTGGCACCTACTGGACATGCACAGTAATGCACTGACCCTGCATCCAGCAGGGATCCCCCTTCAGTCTTCTTTTTTCCATGCATCAGTAGCCACGCGGGTTAAGGAGCTCTCTTGAGATTCCTGACAGGAATTTTACTCACGGAACTTCTTTCAAAAATTTCCAAAAAATTCTACCCCATAGGGGTCCCCCTATTGATATCCATACTCCGCGGTTGAAAGGTAAGGTTTTAACCTTGTTGCGGTCGATTCCCGTCGAGTTATCCTTTCGGGGCCTACCGGCCATTGACCGCACTGCGGCTAAATTTTTGACTGAGTCATGGCATTGGGTTTTTGTCAGTGCCTTGATTGTACTCGAACAATGTCCATCACTGACCTACACGGGGTCTGTGTTATGTGTTTGGAGTCCGACCACGATGTCCTAACTTGCACCAAATGTGCCCAAATGACATCGAAGGGCCGTAAGGCTCGTTTAGAGAAAATGGAGTTTCTCTTTCAGTCAAAAACCCCGACTGGATGGATAGCTTTGACTTCGAGCCGGTGCCATTGACCTCTCGCCAGCACTGGGTCACCGCTGCTGCCCAACCGGCGTCATGTAGGAGAGGAACGTCAAAGTTCGTGGCTCTCACTGCAGTGGAGGAGAAGGGCTGACTGCGGCTCCTGCCACGAAGGTGAGTGCCTGCTCGTGGCTGGACCCGCGGGCAGGAGTATAACACAGATTTGCAGGATCTTTACCTAGTTTTGGCAAAACTATTATAGCAGCTACTTTCATTGTGTTGGGCATTACATCTTTTTCAATCATATAGTTAAAAAGCTCTTTTAAAGATGGGGGTCACCAAACTTTGAAGTCTTTTATAAAAAAAAAAAAAAGTGGTGGAAGTCCATCTGGACCCAGTGATTTGTGCAACTGCAATTCGCAGATTGCTTGGAGAATCTCCTGTACTTTAATCTGGCTGCTTAATTTTATTAGATTATTCTCTGTTAGTTGAGAACGTTTGAAATCAGCAAAAAATTCTCTCATTTTTATACTCATTATGAGATTCAGCAGTGTAGAGTTGTTGGTAAAAATTTGTAAACATCTCCCCAATCTCTGCTGTGGATATAACCCAGGCATTTTGATCATTTCTAATACCACATATAAACTTAGAAGCCATCTGGGCCTTTGCTAAATTTGCCAACATGCACCCAGATTTATTGACATATTGAAACAATTTATGCTTAAAAGCAAATAACGCTCCTGACGCGCTTTGGTGCAGGAGATCATTTAATATCTGCTGTGTGTTTCTAAATCTAATAGACCATTCGTCAGCATGCAATCTGTTCGTTTGATTTTTATAATAGAACAGTTGTTTTTCTAGTTCTAATATGTCCTTATTCCTCTTCTGCTTCTTAGTGGCGGTATAACTGATGATCTCACCTCAAGTACAGTCTTAGCTGTGTTGATTATTTGTGTTGATTATTTGCTGTTGCAAATTGCTGCCATTTTTCCTCTAAAAAGAGTTTGAAATCAAGGTCACTACTTAGCCAAACTGGGCATATGCCAGTTTACTGATGAACTTGACACCGTTTGGCTCGCTATAGTGCAGGGCAATGGTCCAAAATGACTAAAACCCCAATTGTAGAGACCCTCACTTGGTCAAATAGCTTAACAGAGTAAAATATAGTCCATTCAAAACTCGGAGGGATGCACCCTAGCATAATGAGTATAATCTCTTTCTGTGGGATGGAGAACCCTCCCTATGTCCAATCAAGATAAATTGTTGCAGAGAATTGAATCCCTTTACTTACAGATAGATTCTGAACATTTATCTAAAGTGACATCCCCGCACCCCCCCCCCCCCCCCCCCCCACAGTATCATTGGTACAGATCCAGGTGCCAATAACTGGGTTATCAATGTGGTGAAAAAAGAATGCTCAAAATGATTTGGAGCATATATTGAGGCAACAATAATAGGTTTCCCAAAAAGTTTCTGTTCAACCTTATTGTACTGACCTTCATCTGCACAATATTTTTCTAGTACAAAAGACAATTTGATGGCAACTCCATTGTGCGTTGATGTTCCCAAGGAATAGAATCATTGATTATACCCATGTTTCCTCAATTTTTTGTATTCCTCGTCATTCATAAGGGTTTCCTGTAACAATACCATGTTGCTTTTAATCTGTAAATATGTGTGAGTACTTTTTCCCTTTTTATGGGGGAGTCCATCACTTCCACATTCTATGTCACCTGTTATGTGCCCCGCCCGCAGCCGTCCCGCCCGCGGGCCTGCTCACCTTCATGGTTCCATAGTGGGTCCCGGGACAACCTCCCTCGTGGTAGTAGCCAGTCCTGCCAGGCCCCGACGTCCTACAGCGGCGGTTGCCGGGCCTTCCACTGCACGCCAGGCCTCATGCCTAGGCTCAGCGTCCTCAGTCATGTTAGCCACGCCCATACGTGCGTGGACTGCCCAGATTCATGTAGGGCTAAGGGCGGGTCCTAGCTCTGTGGCGCATCCTGATTGATTCCTGGATATAAGGAAGTTCCTGTCTCTGCTTCCTTGCCTTGGCAATCGGGTCGGTTTGTTCTAAGATTGCCTCCGCATTTGTTCCTGTTCCTACTTGTTCCTAGTCTCGTTCTAGGATCCTTCTGTTCCAGTTCTGTTCCTGACTTGTTCCTGCATCCTAGTTCCTGTGTCCTGCTTGTTCCTGTGTTCGTCTACCCAGGTAGTACCCTCGGACTGACTTACTGGTACTGACTTCAGCTTGCTCCTGACCTGTCTGCCTGCCGCCTGCCTCAAAGACCACAGCTTGTTCCTGACCTGCCTGCCTGCCGCCTGCCTCAAAGACCTCAGCCTGCCTTTGACCTTGTCTGACCTCCGGTACCTGACCCCTGCTTGCTGACCATTCCTCGGACTGACCTCTGGATATTGACCTTTGCCTGCCTGACCTCATCTCCAGATTCTGGCTCTGTTCCTCGCCTTGTCATCACCAACTCTGTTCTGCTTCTCCTTGTTCCAACCAGCAGCCACTTTTGAACCCGATCGCGCTCCCCCTGTCTCCGTGGGCACGCCGGACTTTCATTTTCTCAGGAGACCCTGCGAGGCCCACCTAAGTCCAAGTGGCCCGGGTCCCTATGGGCTCCTCCCAGGGGGACCTCGGACTTCCAGTGGTGAAGCTCTTCTCAGCCTCTGTCTCCTCCAGCGCTCCGCCCCCTGGGGCAGTTACCTCCTGTTCCCTTTCAGGAGGCATTCCATCTCTGCCCCAGGACAAGGGTCCACCCCCGAGCGCAACATCACCTATGTCAACTGATTATTCATTTTAGTAACTTGTATATATGTAGGTATTTGTACATCTCCCAACCATAGTGAATTTACCAATGATCATTGCAACCAATATGCTGTTAGTCCTTAGAGTCATAAGTATCCCATGGTTTCGTATTATGTAGCAAATTATCATAACTTTGTTACCAGAACTTCGGTATATAAAACTGTTAAATAAAATAAATAAATCTCCCCAATATTCCTTTTATAAATCCATTCCTTTGCCTTAGTCAACCAGGTCTCATTCCTCTCCCAACCATCCTAAATTTTTATTCCCCTCCTCCCTCTACCCTTCCCTGCTGAGAGCCTAAGGTACATCACCTCCCCACTCCCCTTCCTACTCCCCCCCAAACCATGTGCAACCAAAGCATTGCTCTCACAAATGGAGAGCCCAAGATACATTCGGATGGGCTTGGGTATCATCTCTCCATTACAAACAGAGTAAGCATTGTTGTTATACAAAAATAAAGAAGTGCACAGGTAGTACAAAATTCCATGGGCCAGAAAGGCTACCTCTGTGATAGGAACGCAGAAAAATAATCCCAGATTCAACCTAGGACTCAGTTTAAGTATAAAAGATTTTGAAATGGAACATTTTTTCTCAATTTTTCGGCATGCGCAAAATTCTGAGCTCTTCAGATTTACTCAATCCACTCAATCCTAGGTCGTAAAGAATTGAAAGTCCGCAACTCGTTTCCATGTTTCTCAGGTGAATTAACATTTTAAGGCTCACGAATCATTTATAGAGCATTATGATTAAGAACCGCACACCAGCACCAATGATTACTTCCAGCTAGTAGTAGAGTCTCAAAATCTCATCTCCGTCACTACTCAACTAATGCTGATTAAAAAACGAGCTCCCAGTAACTCCTTGTTAGAAATAGCAGATCCACTCTATATGTTTCAAACTTTTTCTCAGAACTTCTTTCAAAACTTGTGTAGAAACAACTTTGAAGTAATTAGCACCACCAAGAGCGGGGCAGACCACATCTTCCTGTATGAAAAGCCCTGTCATATAGCATCTACAAACTTTTTAGTGGCATCTAATTTGTCAAAACTTGTAGCGAACCCTGCTTTACAGACTCTTAAAAGAGCAAGGAATTGCAGAGCAAAGTGAATCTGCCTTTGCACATGTACAGAGCATAATGGTGTAAACTCTTTTCAGTGAGACCTTAGACAAATAGTCTTGAAAACATTGAATTTGCTGATTTTGATAATATATCTCTGATTTCTTGTGGTAAGTCTGCATTATAATTGGTTTATGAGCAAAATTAAATACTTTCGTTATGACAATTTGAGGGCGCATATCGCCATCTTTGTTTACTCTCAGGTCGTGGGCCTGCTCAATAACCAAATTGTCCTGCAGCTCTGTCAAGCCCGAAACATCAGGGAGCCATGTGGCCAGAACATCTGCTAAGGACCTTTCAGAAATATTTTCTCCTAGTCCCATGAATTGTAAATTATTTCTCCTCGATCTGTTTTCGAGGTTATCTATTTTGTCTTCTTGACTCGCAAGCTTTTTTTCTAGTAGTATAGGCCACTGAATCATCTCCATTATCGAAACTCTGCCTTCTATAGCATCTAACCTCGGGCAGAGGTCTGAAAGAGAGGATTTTAGATCAGCAATTTGCTAGGAAATTGTACTTAATTTTTCAGTCAGAGCTACTCTGACTGTGAAGTTTAACTCTGATATCATGGCATCATCAAAAGAGCTGAGTGCCGAAGTTTTCTTACCAGCAGCCATTTTATGCTCTAGAGATCAAGGTTTTTCTTTCTCCTTTCTCCCCACTTTAATCAGCATAAAACCTGGGAATTTTTGCATATATTTGTTGATCGATATATACTCTGTCTGATACAGTCGGATAATTATTTTTTGCCACTTCAAATGATGGAGCATGATTGTCAAGGGATGACACCTGGAGTCCAGTGACTATCATCTGCCAGGTTCACCACATCATGTGACTCAAACAAGAAACTCTTTGCAGAATAAAGCATAAACAACAGCATTAAGAGAAACAGGGTGCTATGGAAGCAGGACACTGTGAAAGCAGGACAGCAGTGAACAAACAGGAAAGCATCTGTGGAGACAGTACAGCTAGTGCGGCGGAGAGAATGTAATGTCTTCATCTTTGCGTGCTTCACCCCAGTACAGGCTAAAGTTCATCTTCCCAGAAAGTGATTATGTGGGAAGATCTTACAACATTGCGCCAGCTGAGTATTAAAACAAAGTAGTTAAAAATTAGATTGCTGCAAATAAAACACACTTAAAGCATTTCATCTGTTTGAAACTAAAAGCATTCTCATCACTAATCTAAAAAAAGCTTGCAGCTACTGAATTATGTAGGACCAATGGAGTGGGAAAAACTCATAAATGTAGGGGGGTCTGGGCACTGAGCAGGGATCCCATAGGCACAAAAAAGGCAATTCTCAAAGGCATTTTACATTTACTCAGTGAAGAATGCCATCCTCAAATACAACTAAAAGTATGAATGGCTTCCATAGCACACATAATTTTAGCTACAGGGAAAAAGGTGTTCCTGTTGGGGGGTGGTTAAGTAAGGGGAGGAAATTGGTGTATGTACACTCTATTTCCAAACGTTTTGTGCACTCTTTTGCTCCCCTGCCTTCTCCCAGCTACCCTGACAAATAGCAGGTGCAAAGTCCACAAACGCTTTAAATGCACGCACTTTGCACTTGCTAATATCCTGAGAGAAACAATGCAGCCAAAGTCCACACGTTAAAACCGCCCCTGAACTTTGCATTTACGGGAGCCATTTGAAAATTAACCCCCCCCAGAAAAATAGAAAAACCTTGTAGGACATCTGGCCCTTGATCTGCACTCCTGATGGCCATACTCATGCAAGAAGACCTGCGGCAGGTAGAAGAAATCACCCATGGTCCACTCACCCCTAATAATTGCTTTTCTGTTGCCTTCAGTAGTGCTCAGTGGAAAACCAATTAAATAAAATGTAAAGCTAGATAGAAGAGGAAGAGTGATAAATGTATGCCAGTTTGTTCTTTTTTTTTAAGGGGGGGGGGGGACTGGTTTCTTGATAACTCACGCTTAATGTGAGGTGCTTAGTGTCCAAAACAGCTTGTTGGCATGTTCTTAAGCATCCTCCTACAGGTTCAGACTCAGCATTGCTGTCTTCATGCCGATGCCCTATGTTACAATTCAGTGTGAGATTGTGGTCAACAAGAATTTCGCAGAATGAACTTTTTTCTTTGCGTGGGTCCTGCACTCGCAAACTTTTAAGTGAACTGAGGGTTTTGGGTTTTCTTCACATCATCAAGCTATATACCCTTCTGTCATATTTATTTATTTATTTTAAATCATTTATAACCCGCACTTCCTCACCTTCAAGGCGAGGAACAGAAATATATTCATAAAATCACATTCAAAATCTCACTAAACGCATTGGGTAACTTGGAACCTGTTTGTTTTTGCTTGATGGTGTTACGTATTTTGTTTGTCAGTTGGTGTTTGATGCCCTCAAAACAGAAATTCCAGAAACGATGGCACGGGAATGTGCCCATGGAGCAGGCAAACAAAGAAAAATTCATGCATACAGATTCTGCAAACATTTAAATATATCTTATGTTCTCCTCCAGTTTGCAGAGAGGCCACTGTTGCCGATATTGTCTTTTTGGTCGATGGATCCTGGAGCATTGAAACGGAAAACTTTAAAAGGATGAAGGAGTTCTTATATATCCTGGTGAGCAGCCTTGATGTTAACCAAGATAAAATCCGCATAGGCCTGATTCAGTACAGTGACACACCACGAACTGAGTTCTATCTGAATACTTACAGCAGCAAGGAGGAAGTTTTACAGTCTATACAGGCTTTGCAGTACAAAGGAGGGGGCACAAAAACTGGACAGAGCCTACAGTATATGCTGGAGAATCACTTCACGGAAAGAGCCGGGAGTCGAGGCAAGGAAGGCATCCCTCAGCTTGCAGTGGTAATAACCGATGGGCAGGCTCAAGATAATATCAGCGAGCCAGCTAACAACGTGAAGCATGCAGGCATCATAGTGTATGCCGTGGGCATCAAAGATGCTGTTTTGGCTGAACTGAACGAGATAGCTAGTGATCCCGATGACAAGCATGTCTATAACGTGGCAGATTTTACTGCTCTGGAGGGCATCTCTCAAAACATGCTACATGTGCTTTGTACCACAGTGGAGGAAGCAGTGCGACAGACCAACCAGATCTCCCAAGGTAGGTTGTATCATATTTCCATCTGCTATGACCATGGCCGTATTTAGACTGTGGACCATAAAAGAAGACTGATGGTTGACTCAGAGAAAGGTTAAAGGATAGTCAAGTTTCTCTGGGGCTGATGGTGACCAATCAGTCGAGGAGAGAGGAGGACTATGAGGGCCTGCCTTCTCAGGAGCGCGCTCACTTTAATGCCAGTGAAAAATGAGGTGCTTTGGTGCTAATACCGGTACAAAAAGAATCATGGAACTTTATCCTGATCCTTAAATCCAGCTGTTAGGTAGAACAATCCCACAATCCTTTTTACAATAAGTTCTTGCTTGAACCAGTTTTCTGTAAAATTGTTTCCTTTCTGCATGTTGCAGGAATTTATTCAGTACATTTTCAAAATGTTTAGATTGGTAAAATTGGAAGTTAAGCAAATAAGTAGCATATAGGTATGTGCATTAGTTTAAAACGAAATAGAAAAATGAAACAAATAGGTGCCAATTCATTTCGTTTTTGGGGGCCTCAAAATGAATTAAATGAATCCTATTTGTTTGAAATTCAATGATTTCTATAAGCTATTATAGTCAATGGACTCATAGAAATCTGTTAGGATTCTGTGATGTCAGGGGTGTGAACCCTGGGCCGAAGTGAGAGGTGGTACCGCCCATAGGGAGGAGCCCCGTGAGCCTCACTGTCGGGAGGCTAGGTCTCAGCAGAGAAAGGCACAGAATGAATATAGTCTTTATTAAAGAGATAGAAGCACTACCCATGGAGTGGGGGGGGGGGGGGGATGGTGCCAGGGAAAGAGAGAGTCCACACAGGCTCTGAGACACAGGGTTGATGAGATATGTAGTGCCCTGAGGGAATACCTCCATAGCGCTTGTAGTAGTCCGTGAAGCGAGTATACTGGAGAGGTCTCCTGTAGAGATGGTAGTGGCCCGCGAAGTGGGGTACACCGAAGAGACCTTGAAGGAAATGGAAGTGGCCCGCAGGGTGGGGTACACCAATGATGTCCTCTGTAAAGATGGTAAAACCTGCAGAGTAGGAAATGCAGATGAAGCCCTCAGAAGAGGTGACAGCGGTCCGTAGAAAGAGAAGCACAGTCGAGGCCCTAGGTGGAGGTGGTAATGGCCCGCAGTGTGGGGTACATCGTTGAGGGTCCTCGGTTGGTCTGGTAGCGGTCCGCAAGAAGGGGTGCACCTGTGAGGTCCTCAATAGTGTGGTAAAGATCCGTAGAGCAGGCACTTCTGACAGAGCTCTCTGTAGTGATGGTAATGGCCTGCAGCGCAGGGTACACCTGATAAGCACTTGGTAGGTAGAAAGTGATCATCAGGGTGGAGGACTCACAAAGAGCGAGTTGGTTCCAAGAAGCCCCAGGGAATGGAGCAGACAAAGTTCCAGGCATCTGGCCCTCCGAGGAGCAGATAGCCAGGACGAGAGAGAGGCCCCCGAGGAGCGGGTACCTGAGACGTCCACGTCGGAATTGGAACTGGAACGCAGGGTCCTCAGGAAGCAAGGCGGAAATAGCAAGGATGTAACTCTTTGCCAAATCATCTTTGGAGAGGCCAACAGGTTTAAATATCCACAGATCCTGACGTCATCTGGAAGGGACGCCCCCGAGGTTCCCACCATGACGTGGATAAGACTGGCCTGTGAGTGCGCACCCGCGCCTAGAGAGATCAGATGGCAAGATGGCGGTCGGCGGCGTCCATGCCAACCTGGGAGGCCTGGAAGTGGTAGGCAGGTCGTAGGTAGCTAGCGGATGCTGCCAATCTACCCCATGGAGTTATAGGGAGGTGAAGAAAGAGGTAAGCAGAAGTGGTTGCAGCCATCTGCGACCGGGCATAACAAAATCATAGGGAGAGCAACAAGTGTACAGTTAGAAATTGATGCAAAGTTTAGAGCAGGTAATCAGGAGACCTGGGTAGGAAGGACGTGTTGTCAAGGATACAACAGGGATGACATTTGACAGCAAAGCAATTTGCCAATCGGACCTATCTCAGTGCCTCAGGTACAGTGATGCTGATCTTGAAAACTGAACATGTCAGAGTTTTGCTGTGCTTGCATTCTGAAGATGTTGTCTGGAAGTTTCTGCTATTTGAGCTCTTTCTGAGTACAAGGCTTACTTTTCCCAATCAACATTTTTGCTGCTGCCACCATGCCAGTCAGTCACACAGAAGTGGAAAGCAGTGAGGCAGTGCTGCGTATGAAGCTCTGTGTTTCAGATCAGACTTGTATTGCTTGCTGTTCCTTTTTTTTTTTTGCTTTGCAGTTACTTGATGTAGACCTTTGATTTTCTTGCAGAGCTGGTACTGATTTTGTCTCTGCCTAGGCAGTGGGCACAAGAGGAGCATTTAGGGCAGGATAGAGACTGAATTATATATACCAGGCTGTGTTGTGAAGCCTGACAGTGTTAGAGAACAAGTGCCGCCAGCTGTGTGACATTTTTTTCTGCTTCTTTGCTCCTCTCTCAGTGACTTGGTGAAATCCTGCCAATGCTGGCACCCCTTTGCCCCTTTTACAGAGTTGTAGGCTATTCATGCCACTTTTTGTGCCACTATCCAGTCTTGCCAATCTTCCTAGGTACCTTGGAGTTCTTGTCCCCTTCTGTTGATTTCTTTCCACAAGTTTTAAGACAATTGATTAGAAAACCCCCTATTCTGGAGCCCAATATAGGCTGGAAACTACCTGTAACTGTTTCCCCCATTGACTTTAACATTAAATGAAAATGAATCAAACTAAACACTTTTTTTGTTCATTTTGAATCTAAGAGGAGGCGATCCGGGCCCGTCCGGAATCGCCGCCCATAACATGGGCGCGAGCACAGAGACGGACGAGCAGGGGAGGGAGCTGTGGGGGGGGGGGGGGGGGGGGGGGGGGAAGGATTGCGCTGGCGGGGCGCCAATGGGAGGCAGCATCTTTCGAATGCTGCGCTCCCATTGGTGTTTAGGCAGGGTAGCAAGGGGAAAGCGTAGGGAGAGGGTCAGTTGAGACCCAGGCAGCGTAGCAAGCAGAGCATTTCTGTGTGCTGCGTGTCTGAGTCCCAACTGCCTCGTGCGCTTCCCTTTGCCTGGCTGCGGCGTCCCTCGATCATGCGGCGTTCTCGGGCGCAAGCGGCGCCGAAATCGCGGGCTCGTTCCTCCCGCGCGTCTTCGGCGGCTCCCCCCAAACGGCCTCCCTCCCCGGCTACTTCATGTCCTTTGCCGGCTCCGGACCTGGTGAGTCCCGCTGCCCCTATTGCTCCTGCTTCACTCGTTTCCCCACTCGCTTCTAGCCCCGCCCGCCCCCCTCTCGTTCCCGTCTTCGCTGCTGCGGACTCTGGGGAAAGCGGCCCGGAGCCGGATACCCCTCCCCCTAGCATCAGCCCGGGTTCTCACTTCGGCCTTTTCGCTGCCCCTCCAGTCGATGAGGCTCTGGCCTTGCCTGTCCTGCCCGCGTGGTCGGCAGTCCCTCCCCCTCCAACGGCTGCCTTACTCCCGGCTCTCCCAGCGCCATTGCTGCCTCCCCGGGCTTCGGGGCCTTGCCCCGTTTCTTCTTCCCCTGAGGGGAGACCACCCTCTGGATTTCTGGCAGCCTCTTCCACACCTGGGCCCGTCCTTGCCCGGGCACGCCCCCGCGCGGGCCGGTCCCGGGTAGGCCGGTCTTCCGCGGGAGCGGACCCTGCGGTTCGCCATTATGGCGCAGCTCGGCGGCCTTTCCCGCCGCAATCCCCCGTGTCCCCTTCTCGGGGTAGGCGTCGCACCTCTGCCCCTACACTGCCTTGCCCCCCTGCCGCGCCCGCCCCGGCTGTCACGGCAGAGTTGATAGCCGAGGTTTTAAATCACTTGGCCAGGTCCGGGGTACCGCTTTGTTTCCGGCCCTGACGACGGGTGGTTGTGGGTGGTGGCGCGGGCTTTGGCGGATGGCCGCCCATGCCGGGGGTCTCGATGGGCGCCCCAATTTTCCCTGCTGCCACCGGTCCAGCTGCTGACCATCCTGGCGTGTCTTGGCACCGAGAGCAGCCTCTGCCTGCGAGCGCGGCGCGGCGCGCGGGGGTCCCAAGGGGACACGGCGGGCGGCCTTTTTTCCCAGATGCTGCGGAGGACGATCTCCCTGGTCCGTCCAGCCGTGAAGCCTGGAGGAACCGGGAAGCCCAAGGTGCCAGGACCATGGCTGCACATTGTTCGGGAGACGGCGAGCCGTTGACGGCAGTAGGCACTGAGGCCTCGGACCAGCAGACGGAGGGTGCTCTCAGCGATCACGTCGATGAGGGTAAGGACGGGTCGCTGCGACGGGGTTGTCATAGTAAAGGGAAGCGGCGCCGTTCTCGGGCTGCGTCCAGTGTTAGCTCTTCCTCCTCGGATTCGAGCGTTGGTACGGATCAGCATAGTCGGCGGGTCTTGCTAGGGGAAGGTCCTAAATGTGAGGCGGGTCACCCGGCCGTGGCGCAGTTATCCGAATTGTGGGAGGAGGTCCCGACTCGAATGGTTAAGCGTATTCGCAAGCGCAAATTCGTTAATATCTTCAAGCTTCTGGAAGGCAGAAGGGGGGGGAAGAGGTTGTCTAAGAAAGCAAAAAAGCGTCTTAGAAAATCCGGTTCGGCACCGCGCATAGCAAAAAACATCGTCAATTGGATGCGGGGGTTTTTACGGTTAGCCAGTGTAGTCAGTCACTTTGAGCCCTCCCAGTACGGTGCTTTGCTGTCCTATGCGGACAGCATTTTGGGTGCGTTCCGGGATTATGATGGTTGGGCCTGGCTCAACTATGACGAGAAATTCCGAGACAAGATGGCAGGGAACACGTATACGTCCTGGGGCTCCCAGGATATACATCTGTGGTTAACACAGATGACTAATAAGAGCGCAGGTGCTGTGCGCACCAGTCAGCGGAGTACTGGAGCTCCCGTCCCCGTGGGTGCGGTGCCGGCCTCCGGGGCTGGTGCGTATTCCTTTCGAGCTGGGGGGGCGCATAAAGGGGGAGCTAGCTCCGGGAGCGCGGGAGGGGCAACGGATGTTTGTTGGCGCTACAACAAACTTACGTGCCTGTTTCCTCAGTGTAAGTTCCGACACGCTTGCGCCACCTGCGGCGGCGCGCACTCTGCCCTTAAGTGTTCGCAAGGGGCAGGACTCGGGGTTCCTAAGGGGCCCAAATAGTTCACTCTTACTCCACAAGGCAGCCTCCCCTATTTTTGTTCCTGAATTGCTCGCGGGTTTGAGTGCTTATCCGGATAGGATAGCCGCGGATCTCTTGCGAGACGGGTTCCAAGAAGGTTTTCGTATCCCATATACGGGTCCGGGGCATGGGGGCAGGGCAAGAAATTCCAGGTCCGTCTTTCACCTGGCACAGGTGGCCGAGGCAAAATTGCAGGAGGAACTTGATTTGGGGCGTATTGTTGGCCCTTTTGCAGCTCGCCCATACGAGCGGATGCACTTATCCCCGTTGGCTGTCATTCCCAAAAAGGTAGCTGGGAAATTTCGCCTGATTCTGAATTTATCCCATCCGGCCGGGGGGTCGGTTAATGACTTTATTCCGAAAGCGGCGTGCGCGGTGAAATATGCCTCCTTTGATGACGCGGTTGCGTTGGTGCGTAAAGCCGGGCCGGGAGCGTTGCTGGCGAAGGCTGACATTGAATCAGCCTTTCGCTTGCTGCCCATTCACCCGTCTTGTTTCCCTTTGTTGGGCTTCTCCTTTGAGGGCAGGTACTTCGTTGATCGTTGCTTGCCGATGGGCTGCGCGGTGTCGTGTGCGTTTTTTTGAGGCGTTCAGCACATTTATACACTGGGCTACGATCCGGCACAACGGGTGCGCTGACTCGCTGCATTATCTCGATGACTTTTTCTTTGTTGGCCCTGGCGATTCGGATGCGTGTCGGAGGCAGTTGAGTGGTTTTCTCCACACGGCCGCACGTTTTGGCGTCCCTATAGCACACGACAAGACGGAGGGTCCTGTCACCCGCCTCACGTTCCTGGGGATTGAGCTGGATACCGTGGCCATGGTCTGTCGTTTGCCATTAGATAAAGTACAGCAGCTGCGGACCTTGGTTCACACGGTGAAGAGGGCGGCCAAGGTTACCTTGCGTCAGTTACAATCGTTGATCGGCTCCTTGAATTTTGCGTGTCGTGTCATCCCCATGGGTCGGGCGTTCATTCGTGGATTGTCCTTTCGGACGGTGGGAGTGCGGTTAGCTCATCACTTCATTCGCGTGTCCCGGCCTGTAAGGGAGGAATTGGCGATCTGGGAGGAATTTTTGCGCTCGTTCAATGGCGTTTGCTTGATGCGGGAGCGAGAAGTGTCCACAGCCGAGCTGGAGTTGTATTCTGATGCTGCTGGGGCGTCGGGTTTGGGCCTCTATTTCCGCGGTCGGTGGTGTGCCGAGCCCTGGCCTCCTTCTTGGTTCGCTGAGGGTATCGTAAGGAACATTACCTTCCTTGAACTTTTCCCGATTGTGGTGGCCTGACTATCTGGGGGCGGCACCTGGCAAATCGACAAATAGTCTGGTGGTGCGATAATTTCGCAGTCGTCCAGGTGGTGAACAAGCAATCCGCTAAGTGCCCCAAGGTGTCCGCTCTTTTACGAGTCATGGTCTTGTTATGCTTACAGTTGAATGTTCAGTTGCGTGCGCAACACGTTCCTGGGTCATTGAACCTCATAGCTGATGCTCTCTCTCGTTTTAAGTGGGACTCCTTTCGGGCAGCGGCACCTCTGGCAGAACGGCTGGGAGAGCCGGTCCCGGCGCACTTGTGGACCCTTGGCCTGACGACATCTGGGACTTGATCCGGTGTTCCGTGGCTCCGACGACGTGGAGGTCCTATGTGGCGGGGAACGCTGCCGTTCATCGTTTTCTCTTATCCCAGGGCTGGTCCGGGGGTCGGGTGCCCGATTCGGCGGTCGTCCAGTTCATCTTGTGGGCAAAGTCCGCGGGTTTTTCCCTGGCGGCCGTTCGGGGTCAATTGGCCGGTTTTACGTTTTTTCGCAAATTGGCGGGTCACGTCCCTCCTTTGCGTAGTTTCCTAGTTACGAAGCTGTTAGCCGGCTGGGGCAGGGGGGCGGGTGTACGGATGGACAGACGACGGCCTATTCGGTATGGGGATTTAATCGCCTTAGCCTCCGGTCTGCGGACGATTTGTGACTCGGCTTACGAGCTGCTGTTGTTTCGTTTGGCTTTTTCTTGGGCCTTCTTTGGTGCTCTTCGCATCGGGGAATTGGTTGCACGGTCTAAGGCGGCCAGCGATCAGGCCGGTTTCCTGGTTGGGGATGTGTCCGTGTATGCGGAGCGCGTCATGCTTCGCATCCGGCGGTCCAAAACTGATCAACTGGGCAAGGGCGCCGTGATATCTTTAGTCCGAGCGGCGTGCGGGGTGGTGTGTCCGGTGCGGTTGGCGCTGGCGTATGTAGCTCTGCGGCCGGAAGTCGGGGGTCATTTTCTCGTGCATGCGGACGGCTCCCCCCTCACCCGGTATCAGTTCGTTGCTGTCTTGCGTAGGGTGGTGGGCAGTTTTGGGTGGGAGGTTGGACGTTATACGTCCCATTCATTTCGCATTGGTGCGGCTACCACGGCAGCGGAACTGGGCTGGTCGGTTGCGAGGATACAGGCGTTGGGGAGATGGAAGTCGAATGTGTTCCGGGCTTACGTGCGGCGTTAACGCGCGGTTCCTCCCCTTGGCTGCTTCGTAATCTGGTTTTTTGTCTTGCAGATCGGGTCAGGGGAGCATACAGCGGGGAATGTGCCTGGATCGTGGGTCATTCCTTTATTCACCGTGCCTATCGCCGGGCTAAGAAGCGGCTGAATGGCGAGAACTTGAATCTTGATCGTCGACACGTCATGGTGCGCTGGATCGGAAAAGGAGGGATGAAATGGGGGGAGCTCTGTGACATTTTGCAAGGCAATATTGATCGCTGGGGTGTCCCTCGCTGGGTCATCATTCATTTGGGTGGCAATGATATTGGGCACCTGACCTGTAGGGAATTGCTCAAACTGATGCGCAAGGATTTGGCGTCTCTTCTTAATCGATTGCCCCACACTCACTTGGGTTGGTCGGATATGATTATTCGCTTACGCCACCGAGGTGAGCCTTTATGGCGCCATGGCGTCAAAAAATTGAACCGTCAAATAGGTAAATGGTTGGTCCGGGAGGGTGGTTTTTGGATTCGGCATCAGTGGTCTTGGGACCTTTTGGAGGGTTATTTCCTGGGAGACGGGGTCCACCTTTCCGACGTTGGTATTGACCTGTTCAATAGTGCCTTGGAAGATGGGCTGCGTCGGCAGCTGGCTTCTGGGGCCGCAGTGGGGGTACAAAGACTGTAGCCAGATCTTTGTTGTGGCGGAAAACCCGAGCCATATGTTGGATTGTATTCTGATATTGTAATAGAATGTGCGGAAGGGGGGGGGAGGAATGCCCGTGTGGCTTGGAGCTGCTGCACGGGAAGGCCTAAAGAGCAAGGGGGGGGCCGATGCTCAGGCCGCAAGCTTACCCTCGCTGTGACGCGGCGGGGTGAGTAGGGGAAAAAGGGGGGCCAAATGCCTGCTTATCACCGGGCCGCGGTGTAAGCGAAGAGCGGGAGGCGGCGGAGGAAGTGGAGGAAGGGATGTTATTTGTATTGATGTTATGATGTTGGCTCGGGTTATGTTCAATAAAACTGCGGCCTTTTGTTATACCATACAGTTGTCATGTAGTATTATTTACAAAGGGAGGAGGAAGCGAGACTGCCGGAGCGATGGTCTCGGGTCCCTATGTTAGAGGAGGCGATCCGGGCCCGTCCGGAATCGCCGCCCATAACATGGGCGCGAGCACAGAGACGGACGAGCAGGGGAGGGAGCTGTGGGGGGGGGGGGGGGGGGGGGAGGGGGAAAGGATTGCGCTGGCGGGGGCGCCAATGGGAGGCAGCATCTTTCGAATGCTGCGCTCCCATTGGTGTTTAGGCAGGGTAGCAAGGGGAAAGCGTAGGGAGAGGGTCAGTTGAGACCCAGGCAGCGTAGCAAGCAGAGCATTTCTACCCGCCCTCCCTCCCTTTGTTGGGGTTTATTGCTGGTGCTTTCTGTGTACATGTCGCAGTGGCGGCGGAAAACCCGAGCCATATGTTGGATTGTATTCTGATATTGTAATAGAATGTGCGGAAGGGGGGGGGGAGGAATGCCCGTGTGGCTTGGAGCTGCTGCACGGGAAGGCCTAAAGAGCAAGGGGGGGGCCGATGCTCAGGCCGCAAGCTTACCCTCGCTGTGACGCGGCGGGGGTGAGTAGGGGAAAAAGGGGGGCCAAATGCCTGCTTATCACCGGGCCGCGGTGTAAGCGAAGAGCGGGAGGCGGCGGAGGAAGTGGAGGAAGGGATGTTATTTGTATTGATGTTATGATGTTGGCTCGGGTTATGTTCAATAAAACTGCGGCCTTTTGTTATACCATACAGTTGTCATGTAGTATTATTTACAAAGGGAGGAGGAAGCGAGACTGCCGGAGCGATGGTCTCGGGTCCCTATGTTAAGAAATAAATTAGAACCCCCCCAAAAAAGAATTTTCAAACAAAACTAATTTTTTCTTGCTGCACACACCTAGTAGGATGTACGTGCACAAGTATATGTTTGCAAGAGTCTGAAATGTGCGCGCACCAGCAGTGTCACATGTAAATGTGAAAGGGGGAAAAAAGGAGACAGTTTAGGAGCATTCCAGAGTGGGATGTGGAAGTTTGTGCACAAGATGCTATTTTATAAGTGGTATATGCACATCCATTACCAATCATTTGTGTATGCTTTTGCACCTGCTAATTAAGTTGCTGAAGGAAATTCACACTTGTATTTTGTCTTCAGTTTTTGGGTGGGAGGTCTGGGTTAAGCATTGGTGGTGGGATTAGGGTGAATTGCTGGACGGTCTGGGTTAACTGGTGGAGGTGCCGGCGAACAGGTGATGGCTGATATGTGCACAAGTGTTTTCATAAGCAGAGTACACCCATTCTTTAAAAAATACCCACCTCCATGTATAACTCTGGGTTATTGCACTCACATGTTACAATTACATAAAATGGGTAAAGAAAGTATTTGTTTTTCTGTATTGCAAATATGCATGCGTACTGAAACAGATGTGGTACTTTCTAGGCAGAAATACACGGTATTTTATAAAATGCAGTTTCCACCACATAGTTTATAAAATACTGCTGTAACCTTAGCTGCACCAACTTTGCTGACTTGTGCAGTGAAAAATACCCTCCCTAGCCTCAAACTGGAGCAAAAAATGTATCCTAGTTCAATGAAGCCATCATAGAATTATCTCTGACTAGAGATGTTTGTAATAAAGTAAACAGATATCACTGTTGCACTGCGAACAATGTCTTCACTGCAGAATTTTGGAGGATTTTTATACCAAATTAGAATTAGTAGTTTATTGAAGATTTTGTTACAGGCCGATACAGTAAAGCGCGGCCACAGTTACCCCGTTTCTAACCCGCTGTGTACTCACAATTTGGCTGCGTAAGTCTAACCCGCGATTTAACTGCAAGTTAAAAAGGCGCTAGTCGGGGCGCACGTTACTGAATGGGAGGGAATAGCTAATCGGATCGTTTACATCATATACATGCCGCGGGCGGAAAGGGATACACGTCGAGTAAAAGAAGCAGTAAGGATCAGATAGTGAATCGCGGGTTAGACTTACGCGGCCAAATTATGAGTACACAGCGGGTTAGAAACGGGGAAACTGCGGCCGTGCTTTACTGTATCGGCCTGTAACAAAATCCTCAATAAACTACTAATTCTAATTTGGTGTAAAAATCCTCCAAAATTCTGCAGTGAAGACATTGTTCGCAGTGCAACTTTGCTGCCTTGAGCGCCCGTGCACTACAGGCGTGCGTTCATCCATCTTTGCCGGCGGAGCCCGCTGGAAGCCGCTTTCGACGCCTGCTGCCCCCGGGAGGCAGGGGAGCCGCGGTGCGCGCCTCCGGAGGAGGGCAGAGAGGACTAAGAAAAAGTTAGTTAACTTTTGTTACACTTCTGAGGTAAAAATATCACTTATATTATGGGGTAGATTTTAAAAGGTTGCGCGCGGGAGTACATGTACACGCGCTACCCGGTGTGCACACGTGTATACCCGATTTTATAACTTGCGTGCGCAAATTATAAAATTGGGGCTCAGCGTGCACAAGGGGGTGCACAATTGTGTCCCTTGCGTGCGCCGAGCCGTGCTGCCTCCCCCTGTTCCCTCCCATTCCCCCAACCTAAGCTTCCTTGGATACTTGGCCTAATACTATGGTATTAGGACTACTGTAATGAATCTTGGGCATGGGCATAACCCTCAGAGCCACTCAAACAACAACAACCTTACCTATGAAAGTTAATACTATAAAAATTACACCTAAAATAGTAATAAACCCACTATTAGGAAAATAGAACAGTCCAAGCTGTTATAGATCTCTACATAGAAACTACACACTAATGGAATAATTCACTTCAGTCACACATGTAAAACACAGATAGATCCTCAAAATACAGAATAAAGATACCATACAGTATAAATAGAATGTACAGACAAAAACTGAACTGGAAACCGCAACAAGCCAAATTCTGTATGCTCTGCAACAATGTAAAAAACAGAAATATTACCATTCCTCATAAAACAAAATTAGTAAAACCATACAAAAACAAAGAATAATTCAAAACAATTAATGAATAGAATAACATTCAAGAGTTAAAAGCTCATATAAAAACCTTCCAAACATCAACAAATTATTTCAAAACAGAAACATCAAATAACACCCAACAATTAAAATAAGTATTTTAAAAAATTCACTGTTATCCATACCTTTGAACTTTTGATTTCCAGATGCCCTAAAATTGTCATGGATTAGCAAGCAGAGAGTAACTAGGGTAGTTGTGCACACACATGAACACATGATCTCTCTCACTTTCCTACACACAAGCACACATGCTTTCTCTCATTCTCTCATACACATGCTCTCTCTCATGCACACACATGCTCCGTCTCACTCTCCCACACACAAGCACACATGCTCTCACTCACTTTCTCCTTGACTTAGCAGGCAGCAGCAGTCTCCTTCAGCCCCCGTGGCCAAGGGAACGACTTCCGGCCATGGGGCACTGGATTTCTGGCAGGGTGCGTTCCTCATCCTTCTCAGCAGCGTGGCCCCCGCCAAAATCGATGGCTTGGTAAGCACGGCTTTAGTAAGTGGAAAGGTAGTAAGGCCCCGCCAGAATTGGCAGCATTGGCAGTGGGGCCGTGCTTCTTTTCTGTTTACTAAGGCCGTCGATTTTGACGGGACCGCGCTGCTTTCTCTTTTGATGAGGACCTGCCGGCTGCACTGTTGTCCTTGGCACAAGGCAGCGGTAGCGACACATTTTGATAGCAGCTACTGTGGCCGTGGCCATATTGGCCATAGGCATGTTACGCCTCTGTTATCAGCTTTCAATAAACAAAACAAAACATCAAAATCAATTTGTCGGTGGGTTTATTCTCAGGTGCGCCAAGGTAGCCTCCAAAGCATATTCAAGAATTCCTACAGAGAGTAATTTTCAAAGTAATTTCCATAATTAAAACACTGCTTTATCTGTGGAAATGGGCTCTTATAAAATTGTCTGCCTGATATGCGAGTAAAGGTAAGTATACAGGGCTCCTGGATATACACTTTTACCCGCTGTAGGGAGCGGAGTTCCTTGGGGGAGGGCAATGGAGTGGTTTGAACTTATGTGCATGCTGTTCAGTCTTCAAAAGTATGCAGTTAGATTTTCTGGGATAATTTTCAAAGCAAAAAAGTACGTCTCTACTTTCACTTTGAAAATCAATGTTTAGTTTGTGGGTAAAAAATAACCCACAAACCTTGCACCAAATGTGGGCTAAATGATCCCCTTAACATGAGAACATAAGAATTTCCATGCTGGGTCATATCAGGGTCCATCGAGCCCAGCGTCCTGTCTCCGTCAGTGGCCAATCTAGGTCTCAAGTACCTGACACATCCCATAAAATAAATCTAATTCTTGTTACTCCAGAGATGGCATTAGCTTTCTTTAGTCTACTTGGCTAAACCTCATTTTGGGAATTTATTTCCAAAAATGTTTACTTTCTGTACAAAAAAAATTAGGACTCCTTAGTCTGACTTCCAAATTAAAGAGAATGCTTCCAAATGTGGACAACTTGAAATATTTTTTACATTCAATTACAGATCATGTTCTAAGTAATCTGTGGCTTATGAACTAATAGGTCTAGCGATACTGCCTGTATTAAACACGCATGAACGTGGGTATTAGCTAATGTCCGTGTACGAAGTGTGTTAACTCATGCATTTTTCAAGCCTGTTAGCATTACTATTGTTCCCTGATGGTGGTATTGCTAATGTGCATGCGAATTCTACTATATATTATAATGGGCCGGAAAATATCTCACCTCCTGCAGATTAATCCAGGCCCCTTAAGTCAGAAAAGTTAACTACACCTCAGGAAATGTAGTTAGTTTCCTCGTCAGTGGCCTACATTAATGTGTGCTACTGGATCCGAACAGAAATTAACAATCGGAGCCTCTCTCCCCACAACGGAAATCAGGTCCCCGGGGTACATATCCTTACTGCAACTCCCCCACCAATATGAGTTGATTTTCTGGGTCTCCCACCCCTCCCTAACCAACACAAATACTATCCTCCAGGATCTCCCAAATTCACCCCCCCCCCCCACCCAACCTGCAACAAAATATAGACTTCCAGGGCTCCCGCTCCCTGCCAATGGGCCTCTGAAACACCCACCTCTCAACTTCAATTCACTTACATAAAAAAAAGTCCCCCAAATCTTTGCCAGGCAGAGGAAGCCTTTTCCTTCCTGCTGTTATTGGCGCCAAATCTAAAATGGCACTGCTGATGCTCTGACCCGCATGTATTTTGGTGAACAAGCCAGAGTGTTGGTGGCATCATTTAGGATTTGTTGCCACTGCCATCAGAAGGGAAACTGACTTCTTCCTGCCGGTAAAGATTCAGAAAATCTATCTGCAAGTGAGTGGATGTCTAGGCGTGGGTGGGGTATTTCAGAGGCTGAGGAAACCTGCATTTGGATCTGGGGAGAGGTTCCCTGCATCAAGTCAGATAATAATAAATAACTGGTCCTTTCACTTTGAGCCAGTTAGCATGGAGGAACCTTATATAGAGAGTGTGGCAGTGTTACCACCATGGCCATGTTCTTTAATGTGCTCATGGTAATGCAGTCTTGTACATACAGTATGTACATAAGACTTGCCATGCTGGGTCAGACCAAAGGTCCATCAAGCCCAGTATCCTGTTTCCAACAGAGGCCAAGCCAGGTCACAAGTACCTGGCAGGATCCCAAGAGGTAGACAGATTCCAAGCTGCTTATCCCGAGAATAAGCAGTTGATTTCTGCAACTCTACCTTAATAATGGTTAATGGACTTTTCCTCCAGGAACTTGTCCAAACTTTTTTTAAATGCAGCTCCGTGAATAGCTTTCACCACATCCTCTGACAATGAATTCCAGAGCTTAATTATGCCTTGAGTAAAAAAATTTTGTCTTCTTAGTTTTAAATGTATCACCTGGTAACTTGATCATGTGTCCCCTAGTCTTTGTACTCTTTGAAAAATTAAACAACTGATTAACATTTACTCACTGCACTCTGCTGATTATTTTATAGACCTCTATTGTTGCAGGCGTGGAACCTTGGACCGAGGTGGAGTTGGCACAACCTGCAGGAAGGAGCCCTGACGTTTTCTACTGTCGGTTGGCAGAGCTTGCTGTGACAGAGGCCCAGCTGGAGCTTCACCTATACCAGCCCTCATTCCCCTTAGGTTGAGCACTTGGGTAGTGGGGCTGGCAGGTCTTAGGCAGGGACCGCTGCTGACGAGCTCGATGCCCGTGGAAATGGTCAAGCCACAATCCAGGTTCCGAGCAGGCTGGGTTCAGTCATAGTCAGAGGCAGGCTGTGGTCAAGGCAGGCAGCATACAAATGTGGTCAGTAGTCAGGCAATAGTCGGTGGCAGGCGGATTTCAAGCATCGTCAAGTGTCAGGTGGTGGTGGTCAGTGGCAAGTAGAGATGAAACATAGTCAAGTGTCAAACAAACCAAACTCAGAACCAGACAGCCATCAGAGAGAAGGTGGGACAGATAGGCAGACAGGAAGGCGAGGAATGGCACAGGTGGGTTGGAAGACCCAGAGGACACTGAAGAACTGAAGATTGACCATAAGACCAAAGTCCTGATGATGAACTGGAGACTGACCACAGGATGAAGATGAATACCAGAAACTGGCAGTGAAGACCAGGGACTGCTGAGACAAAGACCGGGAACACAGGAACAAGGACCAGAAACACGCTGAAGCAACTTGCTCTACTCACAATAAAGGACCTATTGCCGAGGTGTGGGCTGCAGGAAGAAAGGCCCTTTTATGGGCCGAATACAGTGATGTCATCTGTGGGTGCCGCAGGGGATTTCCTGCCGAGGACCCTTTAAGTTTGAAGAAGGCGCGCGTAGAACCTAGAAGCAGCATCAGGGTGAGTTGGCAACGTCCTGCCGCAGGTAGCGTCAGCCTTGCTTGAGTGTGGCATCCTGCCACATCGCAGTCTGGGGAGTCTGTAATGTCGTTGGGCTGGAGGTCAGAGTGACGGTTCATGGGGTCGACCTGCAAACCGCTGAACGCAACACTCTTTCATTTCTCCTCTCAGCCAGCTCTTCTCCAAGCTGAAGAGTCCTAACTTCTTTAGCATTTCGTCATAGGGGAATTGTTCCATCCCCTTTATCATTTTGGTTATCTTTTATAATTCTTCTTTATCTTTTTTGAGATATGGTGACCAGAACTGCATGCATTACTCAAGATAAGATTGCACCATGGAGTGATACAGAGGCATTATGATAGTCTCAGTTTTATTCTCCATTCCTTTCCTAGTAATCCCTAGAATTCTATTTGCTTTCTTGGCTGCTGCGCACTCTGAGCAGAAGATTTCAACGTATTATCAATGATGATACCTAGATCCTTTTCCTTAATGGTGACTCCTAATGTGGAACCTTGCATTGTGTAGCTATAATTAGGGTTACTGTACTCTAAGTGCATCAGTATACACTTGTCCACATTAAATTTAATTTACTATTTGCACGTCCAGTCTCCCAGTTTTGTAAGGTCCTCTTGCAATTCCTCACAATCCTCATGTGATTTTATTTCTTTATAAGAATTTGATATTCGCCTTTACCAAGCTGGTCTTAAGGTGGATTACAATCAAATGTATAATTAAATTCTTGTTACATTTGTGTCTTAATTTACAATAAGAAGTGGGAAACATGAAGGGGACATACTATGTTGGGGGATTAGATGTGCAAGGATGATTGGAGTAATCATCTAAAGAGTAGTATAAGGGATGTTAGTAATATGGGTCTATTAGATGGCCTAGAGAGCCAGGGTGTTACGAGCGCGGAGGCGCGGTCGCTTCTGATGGGAGATGGGAGCCCTTGGATCGCCACGCCACTCAGGGAGGAGCCCTGAGAGCACAGCAAGAGGTGAGCTGATGCAAGCACGGGCAGACAAGGAGAAGAACAAAGCTAGAACGAAGATAAGAAGACTGAAGATCTGATCTGTATGCCTCAGGAAGACCAGCAATGCAATGATGGTCAATGAACAGTCCTCCGACCGTTCCAAGCCCTTTTGGACCTGCCACTGGGTAACGGCAATAGGCGGCAGGCCGGATAGTGGACGAGGGCAGACGGAGTCGTTGGAACATGGAAGACTTTGGACAAAGACTCAGGCGAGGACACTTGGATGAAGACGTAGGATCAAGGCACTGTAGAAGAAGACGTCAGGATCAAAGTCTGGGTTGAGACTGCAACGCAGTGCGCCCTACACAACCCACCCGCGGGGCTGGTCGCGGACCACGCTGGGCTCGAAGCAGGCTCCAGACGAGGTGTGGAGTAGATGAGACTGGAACATGGCGAAGATCCTGAAGAGGCCTGCACCGGGGCGCGCCCTACACAGCCGTCTGTGGCTAGTCGCAGATACGCTGAAGCGGAGCAGGTTCAAACAGAGTCTTAGACATGGACAGATGCAAATGCAAGGGGCTTCGAAGACAGGGAGAGGATTCAAGCTCAGGATACAAGATACAGGATTCTCAGACAACTCAGGATTCAAGAGACAGGAGTCAAGCAGAAGTCTTCTGGAGGCTTGCACTGCAGAGGAGAAGATGGCCTTGTACCATGAAGTGCCCTACACGGCCCGCCCGAGGGCTGGTCACGGACCACAACAATGGCATGCCGGGAAAGTGGACATCAAGGAACCAAGGAACTGAAGGCAGAGGCGAAGACAAAGGCATCAGGAACATAGAGACATCTGGAGGTACGGACGAAGGAGCTCTGACGAGGGACGAGACCAGGACATCAGGAACATCAAGACAGAAGAGCTTCAGGACACTGGGAACATCGAGACGACAAAGGACCAGGACATCGAGGACATCAGGAATATGAAGACGGAGCCGTCAAAACAGGAGAAGACCACGGAGGACCTGGTCCGAAGAAGAGGACACAGACAACTGTGAGACTCAATCCAAAGGCCCTGGCTGAAGGCAGGCGGGGCCCTTTTATAAGTCTGAAGCAGGAAACTGTCATTAGGTGGGGCCCGGGGCATATCCGGCCGCCGGCCCTTTGCGCGCTGGCGCCTAGGAACAGACAGGAAGCAGAACAGCACCATGGAGAGCGGCGACCCCGCTACACAGGAACAAATGGAGCAGGGAGGCTTTGGGAGCAGCCTCCAGGCCGCAGGATCAGATCAGAGCGGCAGCAGCCTCCCATTGCCGCTCAGGAGGGACTTCGGCGGCAGCTTCTCACGCAAGAGGAGCTGGCTGGTGCGGCCTTCAGGCCGCATGAAGATGGTGGCGGCAGTGCTCCAGCCGTGGTGCTCCAGCCGCGAAGAAGGTGAAGGCGAGGCAGGCACTAGCAGGAACAGCTTCCCTGCCATGTAAGGACCCCTGCAGCGACTCCAGCCGCGAAGACAAAAGCAGAAGCGGCAGCGGCGGCCACAGCCACAAAGGACGACTCCCGGCGGGCTCGGCAGCAGCGGCAGCAGTCCGGGCCACACAGGCGTGGCAGCAGGCGGCCTTCTGCCCGCTTAGGTGATCGGCAGCACAGCGATCCAGGCCATGACTACCACAAGATGGCTTCAGTGCTGGCGGCCACCAGGCCGCATTGGAAGGCAGCAAAGCAAGGGGTAAGTGGGTGGAGAGGCCTGCCCGTGGGATGGGCTCCAGGGGCAGGAATCGTAACACAGGGTAATGGAAGATCCCATTGGAAAGAGGCAGGAACTTAATCCAGAGAAAGCAGAGTCAATAAGAGGAAGTCAGGCAGGGTTAATGATCTGAATATCATTAGTTTGCTACATCCACCCGTGTTAAAAGTAGCAGGTAATGTCAAGACTATACTAAGTGATTTAACTATACTTATCGATTAGCACAGGCATTGGAACACCATGTATTTGACATATAGACATGAAGCTGTTGCTGCAGAAAAGAATAGGAAATTAAAACTGTATCCTATGTTTGGGATGCAGTTAGTCAGTGCTTTTTTTCCCGAAAAAAAAAAAAAAAAGTGCCGATACTCACATGCAGTCCCTTCAAGAGAGTGGGATGGGAAGAGGCAACCACTCGGGGCCCTGCCCCCCTGCAACTGGCTGCAAAGCCAATGGAATGACAGTATGTTAAACCTGATCCTAGAACACCAATACACCTCCAATTAAAAAAATAGAACAAGCTGGACTGTTACACAGAAACTTCACACTAGCAAATTACTTCATCTTGATCACATAGGCAGAACAAAGATAGGTCCTCACCAAATACAGAATAAGTGACCACAAATTATAAATAGAAATATATAGACAACGACTGAACTGGAAATCCCAAGAAGGCAGACTCTGCATGCAGCGCAACACTGCAGAAATAGAAACAGAAATGCATTTCCTTCTGTACCATACAAAATACAAAGATAGCAGAGATGCTGCACATTTTCATTCCCAAAGCTGACATATTCAATAACTAAACCAAATGAAAAGAGTTTGTTTTCTACTTTTGTTGTCTGGACATTTTGGGTCCTAACATAACACAGCACTCACAACAATAGGGGCTCAGCAGCTCCTACATAAGACTTCCACCTCCATGTCAAATGGACAATGATTTAAGGCTCAGTAACCCCAAATAAGACTTCATTCACACTCACACACACACACACACACACACACACACACACACACACAAGAACGATGACAGGGCTCGGGGGCCTAACCTAACATTCCCCTCCCTACTCACACTATTTTGCCCTCTCCCGCCATTGTCCTATCTATCTCTCATCTCTCTCCTCCCAGCAGGCAGGCTGAAACCTCATCTCTTTCCCCAGGAACCCAGCATCAGTCCTCTTCTCTCCCTCCCTTCCCTGCCCAGGCAGTCCCTTTTCTATGCAGAAGAGAGCACTTGGGGGAGAAGAGGCAGCATTAGATGCTTGCTTATTTTTTTGAGTGACCACAGGGCAATTCAGGCAGGTAGAAGAAAAGTAACCAGTACACAGTACTCGCGCATATTCTGCTATTTCAAGCAAAATTCTGTAATGTGCACATCCCAGTTTATTGTTCTGACAAGGTTTTTTTTGTTGATTGTTACTTTGTGAATGTGCTTTGTAACAGCCCGTATAAGAAAGCCAGCACTCTGCAGAGAGATGCTTAAGCTACACCAGTTTTCAGAGGACTTACATGCACATGTTTGCCTTGAAAATTGTCCTGCTAAAACTACCTGCACACAATTAAACCTGCTAATTTATGCACTGGAAATTTGCATTCATACATTTGAAAATCCAAAAGTATGGAAGTTAAGTCCAACTCCCTCCCCAACACAGCCTCTGCTCAGTCCGGGTAAACTTTCAGAGGTCAATATTCAAAGCCATTTAGATGGATAATTTATTTATTTATTGAATTCCACAATTTCTATTCCACTGCTCCCTCAATCTGAGGAGCCGTAACAAAACCTTACACAACACAAAACATAAACATGCCAAGTTTTCCATCTAACTCTAGGTTATCCAAGTTATCCAACTCCAAGTTATCTATTTATGTGCTCAGTTTTTTTTGCCTTGTTCATGTATGAAATTCATAAATAAAAATAAAAAAAAAGTTTAGTTTTGAATATTGACCTCGTTGGTTATACTTTGCACGTGTGAGCTTGCTCACATATCTGGTTTTTTGCAGTTTTATAACAAACCATTTCCACAAGTAAAGCACTATTTTACCTGACAAAATGCCTTTGAAATGACTCTCAACCCAAATCTGGACTTGGTGTCGGTCAGTCATCCGCAGTACCAGGGCCGAGCCTTTAGAACTGACCTGTTATATAAGCAGACTGGCAGAGATGTACTATACTTATTTAGACTAAAAACAGACTGAGCACTTGAGCAGTAATAACCTACATAACTGAAATTCCCTTTAAATATTTGGTGCCCTAACATCACATCTGATGGCAACAAAAGTCCTTAATTTAACCCCACTTACAACCAGCTACTTTAAACCACCTCAGTCATTGCTTTCTCTCTGAACTCAAAGCCTCTTATTTGGGTTTTTTTTTGTGTGTCCTGTCTGCTTGTCTTGAGTAGATTTTAAACTCCGTGGGGTAGCAGTTTATAATCTATATTCAAGGGGTAATTTTTTAACATCATATGTAAGTTAGCCAACAAATAAGCAGATAGGTTAGACGCACAAGTCTACTTTGAAAATGATCCCACCAGATCTGCTCTGCACACTCTTACATCTGCTAAAATACTTGCAGAATTATTTTTTTTTTTAATTTTACACACATAGGTAACTCCCTTTTCAGTGGGTGTCTTGAATACAGGGGGTACACTGTTCTGGGGCCACAATTCCTTTTTTCTTACTCTCTTTCTCTTCGCATAGCCCAAAGGCCCCAGGTGCTGGTGTTCATTCTGGCGTGGAGGAGGGGCCAAGGCTATCAAGGGGGATAACTTACAGTCTCTCAATCTCTTTCTCACTCAGGTGCACTCACATTTAGGATGTCTTTCCTTTAGGGGCACCTCTTAATTTCAAAGAAAAACTGGTGGGAAGTTCCAACAAAACACTTACTGCAATTAAAACAGTCTTTGATCCAATTAGCAATCGAGATCTTCAATCAATGTTACCAAAATCTACTCCAAAAGGTTCTGAGGTTCTCAGAACTGCCAGCCTGAGCCAGCGTCTTTTTAGGAGGCAAGCATTAGGAAACTAATCTGGCCTTCCAGAAGGGGGAAAGTGGGCTCCTAGTATAGGCTGGGATCTCCTGATTTTTTTTCTCAGATCCTACTCTTGGACCTCTGGGTTAGAAAGACCCAAGGATTGCCCAAATCCAAAATCTTTCCTGCTTCTTATGGGCAGGAACTGGTGGCAAAAACTCCTCCCAAAACAACAGGAAAAAAAACTCTCTTCTCCAAAAACACTCTTCTCTGCTGGTAATCCTCCCTGGTATTTTACACGGTTCTTTTTCCTGGCCTCCTCCAGGCAAGATGAAAAAAATGGCCCCAGAATCAAGACCAGGATCCGAATCAGCAAAAACTCTTCTAAAAAAATAAATAAATAAATTCCCCCAAAATATTCTCCACTCCCTAGAGACCAGGGCTGGTGCGAGAGGCTTAGGCACCTTCTGCCTTTTGCTGCCCCCACCCCTTGGTCGCAGCCCAAATTCCTATCTCTCGCGAGCTGTGGTGGCAAAGAGGAGTGGAGATTGACCCAGTCTCGGAATGCCCCTGACATGCTCTGACTTCACTCCTTTTTTTGTACATTGGGTTGCTTGTGCACATGCTTATACGATTTGCTCATGCTTGGCCCAGATACACGTCTATATGAACCTTTTAACAAGAGCAACTCGTTTAAAATTGGCCCCTTAAAGCTCACATATGTGTGTAAAGCCTATGAACAATTCAAAAGAACATATTGTAGCAATTTTCAAAAGCCCACTTACTCTCGTAAAGAGCATTAAGGCATGTAAAACCCAGTTTAAAGCATGTAAATCCTTCTGAAATTTACCCCCAACGGGTTCAAGCTAGGGACAATTTGGATAGTGGAGACCTAGAGGGTCCCTATACATACTTTTGGAAATCCCAAAAGTATTTGCACAAGTCCAAGCCCCTCCCCAACTCCACCCCAAGGAATGCCTGACATATGTGCGTAAGTTTACCACCTTATTGGGCAGGCAGTTTTTTGTAAAAGGCAATTTCTGCATGTAACACCCACCCAGTTTTACCAGCAGGCGTACCTTTGAAAATCACTCTCTTTGTCTCTGTGTAGTGCTATGTCCATCTCGTATGTATGATACAAATGACGATAATAATAATAATACTAAAAGTGTGAACCTAAAAAGAAACATTCAAAAGGCAGGTAACTTTGCATCAACATTCTAGCTGTAATGCTGGTGAATACACTGACCCCTTTATATTAGTGACGATTTATCATTGTATTGATGTAAAATTTAAAAAAAAAGTCTACAAAACAGATTTTTAATTTGGGACTACTGGGGACCAACGTGGTATAGACCTCTATGGCACCACACACCTATTCTTAATTTTTCACAGCCTTGTCCTTTCATTTGATTTTTAGTAAAAAGGGCTCTGCTTTCAAAAGGGTTTCACAATTCTTTTGGCCTGGCCAAAACTATTTGAAAATAATTTGAAAGGAGTTACCAGTTTCATAACAAAAGCAAAATAGGCCAAAAATAGGCATTTCACTTTTGTGAAAAGATTTGTGGAAAATATCTACTTTGGATATTTCTTTATGTCTATAGGCATTACTGGAAAAATTCTGCTGGAAAACCAGGAAAAAAAATCCAACATTTTCACAACTTTTAACAAACATCCCTACACAAAGTGTAAAAAAACCCAAAAAACAAAACCTACAAATTTTGCCAATTGGCACATTTTTCTACAATAATGCCTATATTTTGCAAATTCACAAATTTTACTGAATAGTCATGAAAATGTTTGAAAAATGGAAAATCCACTTTTTTGTAGAGCTTAAAAAAATCAGAGCTAAAGGATCTTTAACTTTAGATTTGAGTTTATCAGGCTTTCCTGGCATTGATGTGCAGAACAGAATCTTGATGACTTTGGAATTGCTGAAGGATGGGGCTTGTAACACACCTTCTCTCTCTTTTAGATTGCGGGAAGGCCACCCTGGCTGACATCGTCTTTCTAGTGGACAGCTCGACAAGCATCAGGGAGGAAGACTTTCAGCAAGTGAAGGATTTCCTTTACACTCTGGTTGCAAGTCTAGACATTAGGAACGATGGGGTCCGAGTTGGACTGGCACAGTTCTCTACTGAGATTTTCCAGAGTTTCTTCTCAATCAGTACTCTTCAAAGAATGAAATTCTAGAAAAAATACAAACTTTGGCTTACAAAACAGGTGGAACTTATGCAGGTCAAGCCTTAGATTTTATTAGGACAAACTACTTTACAGAGTCAGCTGGTAGCAGAGCGAAAGAAAATGTACCTCAGGTGGTTATATTCATCACAGATGGCAAGTCCAATGATGAAGTTAGAGAGCCAGCCCGAGAACTGAAAGCCAGAGGAATCTCTATCTACGTGATCGGAATCAATATTGATGATGTCAGTGAGCTTCATGAAATTGCAAGCAAACCTGTAGAAAAATTTGTGTTCAACATTGAAACTTTTGACATGCTGCAGGATGAATCCAGCAAGTTTCTGCAAACTGTATGCTTTTCAGTGGAGACTCAAGTTCAAGGTAAAATATTTGGGTTTTTATAACCCTTCTTGACATCTAATTATATAATTAGGAGACTAGCGAGCAACTTCAACTGGCATCAGGAACCTCAGAATTTGGTTACAATTCCATTAAAATGACTCATGCCATATAATAGCCTCCTTTTCCTTACAAAGTCTGTGTGCTGAGCCTGTCCATAGCTTGGATCACTGAGTTCACTTCTCATGTCCATCAGAACCAGTGGTTTGTCTAGGTGTGCCTCTCAGCAAATAGGTTCAGGCCCTGAGAGACAGGGAGGATGTCGATCTTTGCAAGGTGACCCTAACAGAATGGTGCTAAAGGTTTCAGCCAGGTCTAGATTCAGGATTTTATCTGGAGATCCTAATTTGTTAGTAAGACCAATTGTATGTTCTACCAATAGAATTAATATGGCTTGCAAAACTATTAAAAACCCAACCCAAAGTGCTCACCCTGCACTGCTGCATGCAAGATCTAGCTATATTTTGTTACAGTAAAGCTGGATGCATATTGACATGCATTAAACAGGGACAGAAGCAAAGAAAGTGGGAATCGCCATTAAACATGATATGAAGTGTTTATTAGACCACATTTGAAGTACCAAGTTCCATTTTGGACATCCATCTTCTAAAAGGTTATTCAAGAATTACAAAAGACACAAAGGAGGGCACTATCGTGCTGAACGATAGTTTAAACTGGGGCTGCCTACATTCGAAAAAATATATTTAAGAGGTGATCTAGTTACATTATACCAATATATCAAAGGGATCTTGCACACTTTTTAAAGACAGCTCAATCTGAATAAGGGATCGTCCTCTAAGATTAAGAGGTGAAAGATTTCACCACCTTCAAGGGAAGGGATATTTTACTCATGGAGCAGTAAAATTATGAAATTTTTTCAGTGGAAGTTGGCATGACTTGGACACTACTACTTGCCATTCCTGTAAAGTTGCTTGGCATACAGAACACTGTACAGATATGCATAAGTCCCTACTCTGTGGGGTTACGATTTAGTCAAGACAGACAGAAAAATAAGAAATTTCATGAAATGTCTTTATTAGAGAAAACATGGTTAATATCAGCAAACCTCTGTCAGGGAAAGCTAGGGTTTAAGGTCAGTTCAAAGGTAAATTGGACATGTTTAGAAAAAAAACAAGGGTGAGTGTGATGATATTGCTACCTGTGAGGGAAAAGGGCATATCTAGTAATTAAGTAGCTGATCACCGTATTTTGGGTCAGGAAGGAAATGAGCATAGATGTATCTTGTTTTATTATGTGTGTGTTGTTTTTTTTACTTTCCACTGGATTATCACATCAAGGGTTGGATGTACATGTTGCACAAAGAGAATTGAAAGGCAATCAGAAAAAGGCTGAACTCAGTGGCCCTCTGATCTTTCCACCTTAACCAACCTATGTAACTATGTAATGATAGTTGCAGTTCAGCTTTTTTACACTATTTGCCCTCCAGAGCGCAGAAATATTTTGGTTGAATCAAGCTCATCCTTTCCTTGGAATATTTAACAAGTCAATATGATTGATAGTGGCATAATTCAAACATCTCTTCCTACCTCGTTCAGTGTCTCTCCACAAAATGCTGACTCAGTCAATATTCTATTCAGCCTTTTATCAGTATGTAAATTCCCTCCATGTGGAAGATGCACATTGTGGAGAAATGGTGAATTTAGAATGTGCATAAGCATTGTTGTACCTCAACATTTCCCCGGCCAACATATCCTTTTTCTTGGCACTGTAATGCATGACAAGCATAAAGCATTTAGAATGAATGAATATCTGCATATAATTAGCTGTGAATAAATTTGTTTTCTTTTTTTTTTTTTTATTTCATCTAGCATATTCTAGGCACTATGCAGACATTGTTTTCCTTGTTGATGCCTCTGACAATATGGGCCCCTCCGCTTTCCAGCAAATAAAGAATTTCCTCACCCGAACTCTTGATCAGTTGGACATAGGAATTGACAAGTATAGGATTGGACTGGCTAAGTATAGTGCAGACTTTCATGTTGAATTTTTACTGGACACCTTTCAAACTAGGGAGAAAATGGTGAGCCACATCAAGAAGTTTTTCAAATTTGATGGCGGCAAGCAGCTGACAGGGCACGCCCTGAAACAGATGCACCTCACATACTTCACAGAGGATGCTAAGGGAAGTCGACTCGCCCAAGGCACCCTTCAGTTTGCGGTGCTCGTCACATCTGGCAAATCAAATGATTCTGTGGAGCATGCTGCCCGGGACCTGAAAAACATAGGTGTTACATCCATTGTTGTCGGCGTACGGAATTCAGATAAGGATGAACTGGACATCATCGCCACGTCCCCCTATGCTTTCCAGCTTATGGGGCTGCAGGGCATTAATCAGCTGCCCAAAAACATAGCTCAAGTTCTCCAAACCCCAGTTCAGCAACAGTTTGCCCTTCCGGCAAAAGCGCCAGCAGGTACAGTATGGTTTGTGATATGAAGACGCTGTTTGCTGTAAGCTTATAAAAGTAGAAAATCTAAAGATCTTTCCAGTGCCAGAGAAATGAAAATTATTTGCTTGGCCAGGGGCACTATTCTGTGGAGTGCAAAGGAGCATATGACATGAACCTTTCCATCACATTCATATCTTAACTTGGGGACAGGGCCACAGAGGACAGATCTTTCCATATTTGTAGAATAAGTCTCTATCTTAGAACCTAGGGAGAGTAATTTTTTAACATTTATTTATACAGTGCACAGTATAATTAACATAAAACAATATAACATGATCAAGAAAACCAAAAACGAATTGTCTGTACAGCCCCTTTGCCGAGGCCCGGCTCTTGTGCGCGTAACAGGTGTGCAAAGTCCATGGGATTTTTCAGTAAATGTTGTGGATAAAGAAAGCACAAGAAATAACTTATGAGCTCAATATTCTGTGAGCCATTGAGTAGAGTGGGAAAGTTATCTGGATAAAGTTACCCAGATATTCAACAGAGCCTACCCAGATAAGAGTTCCACTGAACATACCCAAATAAAACTGTCCAGACAAAGTTATCCCGACAATTAATGTTTTAGGACAAATTTTTTCCAACCAGATTTATCCAACTAACTTTAGCGGAATAGCACTGAATACTGACTAAAGTTCAACCACATCTCCAAAATTCCCCCATCACTGCCTCTTTTTTTTCGGCTAATTTCATGTGACTAATGAGTTACCCGGACAAAAGTTTGCTAGGGAGCGGGGAGAAATTTTCATAGCTTGCTTTTTGTGACTGAATATGGATCTCATTTTGTTTAGTCAGGTTAAAGGGCCTTGTCTGGCTGGACAATGTTGTAGATACCTATATGTTTCCAGCCATCTTATCTCAAATGCAAGGCTACTGCTGGCTACTCTGAGCATCAGTTTTCTGCCAGCTGTAGTGATGTTGGTTTGGTTCCAGTGCTCTGCTGCCAATTTCATTTCAGGGAAACTGTCGCCAGTTCTGCTTCACTCAGTGACATATGCTTTGTTTAGACAAAGATTTAACTAAAGGCTCCTGAAAGCCCTCAGATTCCACGTCCAGCACAACCCCAGCCAACTCGCCTTATCTTCTATGGGGATATTACTGACTGCTCTGCAAATTGCTCGCATTAATGGATGGTCACAACAAGATAATGGTTTTTGAAGAGCTACTTGATGTATAAAACACATTGTCCAGATGACAGGCAGGCATTTTCACCTGGCTGAACAATGAAATGTTTTCTTTATTTTGCAATAAGAATTATTCTTTATGGGTAATCTCTCGTGCAAAATATTGTGTTCTGCAGCTCTAAGCAACTTTATTATGATATTCTAGGAGAGTGTATGCTAAAATAAACAGATTCCTTTTTCTTTTGTTTTTCTTTAGTGTGTTCCAGTGCTTCTGTAGCTGACATAGTGTTTCTAGTAGATGAATCAAGTAACATCGGTGTGACAAACTTCCAGCTGACCAGGGCCTTCTTACACAAAGTTGTCAGTGCCCTAGACATTGGTCGGAGAAAAGTGAGAGTTGGTTTGGTGCTTTATAGTGATGAGCCCAGACGGGAATTCAGTCTAAATTCATTCTATGAAAAATATGAAATCCTAGACTACATCACGAAACTTCCCTACAGAGGTGGGAGAGCAAACACTGGTGCTGCCATTGAGTTCCTGAGAAGGAAAGTCTTTAGAAAGAAACAAGGTAGCAGAGTAGAAGATGGCGTGCAGCAGATTGCTGTGGTCATGACTAATGGGCAGTCCATGGACAACTTTGCCAGACCAGCTGCTAAGCTCCGGGGGGCTGGTGTTGAAGTATTTGCTGTCGGCTTCCAGAATGCCACAGAGAAAGAACTTAACACGATTGCATCTCACCCCTCGAGAAAACATGTCACCAACGTGGAGTCTTTCCTGCAGCTCTCCAACCTTGAATGGAAATTAAAGAAGCGGCTTTGTAATGAAATTGTGGCACAGGCTTTTGTTCTTCCTAAGGCAACACGCGCTTTGGAAAAAGGTAAGAGTCAAGTGCCTTAGACCCTTTAATCTTTGTTAGTGACAGAAAAGTGAGGCCATTGCAGTGGAATAGAGCTACAGTGATAGAATTAACTAGCAACTGGGTCATTCTGGCAGGCCGCAAGTACAGGAACACTAGAAATTCTAGCAGAAATCCAGGCACTCCTGTAGCCTGGTATGTCTGGCAGGATTCATGCTCCTTGTATCCACCACGTCGCTGCAGGAGGTGAGTGATGGCAGAGAACTGTCTGAAAAGGACATGGGAACTAGGAGACAAGATGTTCGGGAAACAGCCGCATTGGTGTTGGTGGCTGTTTGAATTATTGTGGGGCCATGTAGTTAGATATGGAAGGGGAGAGGTGTTGTGCATGAAACAAATAGGGAATCTTGTATGCTTTATCTACCTAAGAGGGTGGAGTACAAAGGAAGAAGGTGTCCACAACTATCTTGGATAAGGGTTGATATCCTACAGGGAGTCATGATATATTGCTGGCTGCTTGAATATATTCTTAGAGTGTATGCAGAAAATAACTGGGCAGACTGAATGGGTCACTTGGTCTTTTTCTGCCCTCATATTATTATGTGTCTATATTTTACAACAGTTACCAGACATTCATAAAAGTAAGAATGTGATTGCCTTGGAAGAGTCAGTTATATTTGTATTTTCTAGTTCATACAAGCTTCATTTTTATTAGAATCTTAAGAACCAACAGGAAATATTTTGATTAGTAGGTTCATAAAAAATGTATCTATTTCTTTTTAAATAAGACATTTTTTTTCCTAAACATTTCCCTCTATTACCCCAAGATTCTATGTAAGACAACTTTGTCACTGTTTTTATGGTTGCAATGTAAACCGGAGTGATAATTAACTCTGTTATTTGAACTTCGGTATAGAAAAGTTATAAATAAATAAATAAATAAATATAAATAAGATAATGGATATGGATTCTCAGACAATCTGAGAGCTAGATGAGAAGTCTCATACATAAGAACATAGGAACTTGCCATACTGGGTCAGACCGAGGAACCATCAAGCCTACTATCCTTTTTCCAATAGTAGGCAATCCAGGTCGCAAATACCTGAATTAAGATCCTAAATAGTGAATGATAAGGGGAATGCAACAGCTCCCCTATGAGGAAAGACTAAAGAGGTTAGGACTTTTCAGCTTGGAGAAGAGATGACTGAGGGGGGATATGATAGAGGTGTTTAAAATCATGAGAGGTCTAGAACGGGTAGATGTGAATCGGTTATTTACTCTTTCGGATAATAGAAAGACTAGGGGGCACTCCATGAAGTTAGCATGTGGCACATTTAAAACTAATCGGAGAAAGTTCTTTTTTACTCAACGCACAATTAAACTCTGGAATTTGTTGCCAGAGGATGTGGTTAGTGCAGTTAGTATAGCTGTGTTTAAAAAAGGATTGGATAAGTTCTTGGAGGAGAAGTCCATTACCTGCTATTAATTAAGTTGAGTTAGAAAATAGCCACTGCTATTTCTAGCAATGGTAACATGGAATAGACTTAGATTTGGGTACTTGCCAGGTTCTTATGACCTGGATTGGCCACTGTTGGAAACAGGATGCTGGGCTTGATGGACCCTTGGTCTGACCCAGTATAGCATTCTCTTATGTTCTTATGATCCCATGCTACTATCACACAGTGATACGTAGTGGCTATTCCCTTTGGGCCTTTTTTTCAAAAGCATTAAGTGCTTAAAACTGAGTTTTATACATGTAAATGCATTTTACCTATATAAGTGGGCTTACGAAAATTGTTACAATATATGCCATTGAATTGTCTATAGGATTTACCAGAGTTAAATGCACATACTTGGGTAAATGACTTTTGAAAATTGATACAACTGTATGGTAAATTTACATGCGTAACTCTTTTGAAAATGTACCTGTTAGTCTACTTGGTCAATAACAGTTTATAGATTTTTCCTCCAGGAAATTGTCCTAACCTTTTTTAAACCCAGCTACACTAGCTGTCTTAACCACATCCTCTGGCATTGAATTCCAGAGCTTAACTATGCGTTGAATGAAAAAGCATTTTCTTTGATTTGTTCCAAATGTCCTAATTGCTAACTTCATGGAGTGGCTCCTAGTCTTTGCATTTTTTGACAGAGTAAATAACTGATTTGCATTTACCTATTCTATTCCATTCATGATTTTATAGACCTCTATCATATCCCAGCTGTCTTTTCTGCAAGCTGAATAGTCCTAACCATTTTGGCCTTTTATTACAAGGGAGCCATTCCATCTCCTTTATCATTTTGGTCACCCTTCTTTGTACCTTTGCTAATTCTTCTATATCTTTTTTGAGATGCAGCAACCAGAACTGCACACGGTGCTCCAGGTACAGCTTCACCATGGAGCAATAGAGAGGCATTATAACATTCTCCGTATTATTCTCCATTCCTTTCCTCATAAATCCTAATATTTTGTTTGTTTTTATGACCCCTACCACACACTGAGCCAAGGAATTCAAAGTATTGTTCATTATGGAACATAACATAATATAATTACAGTCAGGCCGATACAGTAAAGTGCGCTCCAGTGGTCACTTGCTCGACCTTAGTGCCTCCTTCCTAGCGCGACCCGTCGCAGCTGCTGGTTATGAAGACTGACGCCGGTAAACTCGGCCTCGGTTTTCATAACCGGCCTGTCTGCCAGTAATGAAAACGGCCGCAAACTCGTCGGCCATTTTCATTACTGGCAGACAGGCCGGGTATAAAAACTGAGGCTGAGCTTACCAGCGTCGGTCTTCATAACTCGGCGATCTGCAGAGTTATTTTTATTTTTATTTTTTTACTTTAAAAAAGAAGTACAGAAAAGCAGTTTTTTCTGCTTTTCTGTACTTCTTTTCAATGCACTCAGCTATTAACACCTGCTCCAGGCAGGCGTTAATATCTGAGCGATAAATGTGCATCTGAGACGCACATTTATCTTTTTGAATTGGGAATGAATGAGTAATAGGCTCATTCACATGCATTTGCATGTGATGAGCGCTCTCTCATTCATTCCAGGTCGGATGCTCGTTAAATAGGCGCTAATCCCCCTATTGCATTAGGGGGTGGATTAGCGCCTATTTATCCCGCATCTGACTGCAGGTTAACAGTGCGCTCGGCTAAGCACACTGTATTGCATCGGCCCCAAAGTCCAAAAAGAGATGCGCTTCTGAGTATTGCAGTACAGTGTAACTCCATTCAGAAAAAGATCACAGAAAATAAACACAATCTAATTCACCACTCCACACTTCCTTCCCAAAACAGATTAGTTCTTTGGGATGGGTACCCCTTTCTATTCCAGGCCCTCCCAGGACCTGTTTGGTAGCTGTATTTTTTTCTCCAAGGACCTTCCCCCTCTCTTTCTGTCCTGTGAGTCTCGGGCTGATTGTAGCTGAACCAGTCTCTGACTCTGGTGAACTTTTCCTGGCAGGCTGCCCTTCCTCTGTCACCACCCTAGTACACCGTTCCACCAACTCTCCAGGGACATCCTCTTCTCCTTAGAGTCCCCACTTCACTTTAGCAGGCTGTCCAAGGCAGGTTGTCCTTCCTCTGACACCTCCCAGTACACTCAACTCCAACCCTTTAGGACCCCCTTTACACTCCAATCTTCCGAACTTCCAGGATCTCCTCTCCGCAAATTCTTCTCCATCCCCATAGGACCCCAGTGCTTAAAATCCTCCCCTCGCCCCTTAGGTCATCTCTGTGTAATCTCTTGGGTGTGCTCAATGAAGAAAGACACCTGCTCCCTCAGCTCTGAGCTAAGGCTGATCTCAGCTCCTTCTATGTCAATGAGCACAGGAGCTTTGTTAAACCCCAGACCCCTCCCCATGGGGAGTGGTACACCACACTAACACACCTATAATACACTGACCTCACGCATAGGGACAGAGTTTGGTTGGAGCCCTCTGACTCACACTGCTGGCAGGATGACCTGTTGCAGCCACAATGGCCATTCCTCTAAAGGGCAAGCACAGAATTTGATACCCTGTTACACTCTCTTTTCTACTTCTTCTGGTTATGCCCCTTATGATCACTAATTTGTGCTTATTGTAAACTAAGATTCAATTGCGTTTGTAATTAACATTGGGGCTTATTCAGTAACCTGTGGCATTTTTTCCCTGAGGGAAAATCCTATTGGGGTTACAAAGCTGTGGTAAATAACCCTTCCGCTTTGAGACTTCCATGGTATTATTCCCCATGGGAAAATACCATGGGAAAAAATATCACAATGGTGCATGCCCCCCTTGCAATACACAATCACGGCCCCAGGAATCTGGGGCCTTCTTTTCTTAAAGGGGCCAATGGCACCAAGTAAGACCACCCCCAAAAGTAGCCAAAAATTCTAGGGGTCTACAAAGGTCCCCTGTCCTTCCACCACCATAGTGCACAAATAAAAAAAAAAGTTAAACAGTTGTCACTAGGCCTCACCCTCAACATCCAGCCCCTTTCCCTTTTATTTAAAAATCTGGCTCCTAGAATCCGGGACCCCAGCCCCCAGGAACCCCCTTACTCACAAATGAATCCCTGGTGGTCCAGTGAAGGCCCAGATCACCCCCTAGGCTCTGGGCCTGGTGGCCTCCATTTTCCAAAATGGTACTGGCAGTTCTTGTCCCTTTCACATGCTCTTAAATTAGGTGCCTAGTTCTGAAAATAGGTGCTAAGATCATAAAATTGTTTCCCTGGCCTAACTCTGCCCCCATGGCCACCTACTTTTTAGATCCTAAATTTAGAAACTCATCCCTAGCAAACTGTCACAAGGTCCAATTCAGGAGCCTAACTCTAAACGTTAGGGGCCTAAACCCTTTCAAAATTGGCCCCATTGTTTTTATTTTAGAGGGAAAATGTATTTCTTATTTGGATTATGTGATTTTTTTTTTTTTATGATTTGTATAATCACCAGCTTTAGTATCTATTTTATATTTTGATATGTTTGTTAGATGCATTTTTCTTTGTACACCATCCCAAATAACTCTTTTATGAGTCAGAGAAGTGGTTAGTAGGAGCTTTTAGATAAATAAAATAAATTTGGACTATTTGTATCTCCCTCTGGTTAAATTTGTAGGTGTCTGTTTTAATTCAGTTCACTTGTTTTGTATGTGAGGTTTTGGGTCTGTTTCATTTATCAGGAGTATCTACAAGGTAGAATCCTAAGTGTTAGAGTAGGGGGGGGTCCCTCTCCAGAGATACGAGAGTGGGAGGGTCCCCCTCTGAAGATGCACTGCAGTCCAAGAGGTGTCTCCTCTTCCATCCCCTGACTCACTCTCCTGAGCATCAGTTAACCTGAACAGTAGTCTTCCATCGGACCTTCCCTCTAAAAGGCACAGTGGCAGTGATTCTGAATAGAGTGCTCAGCATACCGCCTGCCTACCAACCTCTGTGCCTTTAAGGAGATGGGTCTAATGGAACGCTGCTGCTCAAGCTGAGTGATGCATGGGAGAGAGGGCCACGAAGAGAGGGCCTTGTCGTCATGGCACCATGAGGTAGGGGCCTACTCTGCCTAATGAAAAAAAAACAAAAAACACAGGCCTGCAAACCTATCTTATGTGTATTCATTGTGACTATCCTGAAAAACCTTACTGGTTAGGTGTGCCTCCAGAACAGGGCTGGGAATTACTGGCTTACAGTACTCAAAACTTATTTTCTTTCCAGAAAGAATCCAGACTACAGTATCCTCAATTAATTACACATTATGGGGCACATTTTCAAAGGGGTACGCGTGTAAGATACGCGCGTACCCCCCCCAAAAATCTACTCCAAGCTCCCCCTGCGCGCGACGAGCCTATGTTGAATAGGCTCGGCGGCGCGCGCAAGCCCCGGGACGCGCGTATGTCTCGGGGCGTTCCGGGGGGGGGGGGGGGTGTCGCGGCGGAGCGTCATCCGGGGGCATTCCGGGAGCGGGGCCGCGGGTATGGATCCGGCCGGGGCCATAGCCATGGCCGCGGCCTCCGGACCAGCCCCCAGACCGGAACATGGCGCGCCGGCAGCCGGCCCGCGCACACGAGTTAGGCAGGCGTAACTTTTGGAATAAGGGGGGGGGGGGTGTTGGATAGGGCTGGGGGGTGGGTTCGATAGGGGAAGGGAGGGGATGGTGGGGGGAGGCGGAAGGAAAGTTCCCTCCGAGGCTGCTTTGATTTCGGAGCGGCCTCGGAGGAAACGGAGGCAGGCTGCGTGGCTCGGCACGCACAGGCTGACGATTTTGGGCAGCCTTGCACGCGCCAACCCCGCGTATCTATTAAAATCCGGCGTACTCTTGTTTGCGCCTGGTGCGCGAACAAAAGTACGCGTGGGCGTACTTTTTAAAAATCTGCCCCTATATGATTAAACTGATTCTGTCTTATTTATCATTATGACTAATAATGAATAGGAAAATCAGATTTTTTTTTAAAGTCTTATTATCTTTAAACAGCTGAGCCTCTTATTTGTTCTTGGCCAGTGAATAAACTTAATTTTTCAACCTTTGAATTTTTGGTCAGAAAAAAAAGTTTGTTTTCTTGTTAATGAGAAATGGTTTAAAATAATATTACCGTATCTAGTTGTTAGCGATTGTAATGAATTGTGTTTATTCCTTCTTCTGCAGGTTGTGTGAACACAGAAGAAGCAGATATTTATTTTTTGATTGATGGATCAGGCAGTATATACCCAGAAGATTTCCAGGACATGAAAACATTCATGGATGAAATGATCAAGATGTTCCAAATTGGTGCCAACAGGGTTCGTTTTGGGGTAGTCCAGTACTCAGACGTATCTCAGATTGAGTTCACCATTGGAGAATACAACACCGAAAAGAAATTAAGAACAGCAATTAAAGTAATTCAGCAGCTGGGAGGCGGCACCAACACCGGAGAGGCTTTGAGGTCCATGAAGAGCCTTTTTGCGAAAGCTGCTGGAGATCGTGCCAGCAAAGTTCCTCAGTCCCTTGTGGTGATTACAGATGGTGAATCTCAAGACCGAGTGACTGAGCCAGCAGCAGAGCTGAGGCAGGAAGGCATCACTATATACGCCATTGGTGTCCAGAATGCCGTTGCAGAGGAACTGAGAGATATAGCAGGGGCTGATGAAAAAACATTTTTTGTGAATAATTTCGATTCCTTGAAACTTGTCAAAAATGAATTGGCCCGGGAAATTTGCTTACCAGAGGGTAGGAGATGTTTGCTACATTAATGAATTTAACCTTCATTGGAACTGCCAAGGAATAATTATAGTAGCATTTGCAAAATATCTCAAGTCAACAATTTCTGATAAACCTGCCATAAACACAATGCTTTATTTTAGTTTTATCCAGGGCTTGTCATTGCGACGTGACATGGATTTCCTTTAGAATATGTTTAAACGTTTCAGAAGTGGTGTGCACGTTCTGCCCTATATTCTTTGAGCTGGCTTCTTATGGAAAGGGGCAAAGGAATAATACAGAGTGCAGACCATTAGAAAATGGAACATGGGTCAGCTGAGGTTGGGGATGCTGCAAAAGGGCAGGGTCAGAGCCCCTGGAGGGAAAGGGAAGTCATGGTTGTCAATAAGGGTGACACCTGCTGGCCAAATTTAGAGTCCATGCTACAGGGTTCCGGAAGGAGTCCTAGAGCATGGTTTCTGACCTCAGGGCTGTTGCTGCAATGGCCAAATTAGGAAAAAAGTGGAAGGGCCTAGTAAAACAGAGAAAAATCCCTAGGTGGTTGTGAATAAAGGGCTCATGGCACCAGGATCCCAGCATTGATTCTGTCTGAGCTGGAAGAAAAAGGAGCTACCAGGCAAAAAAAAATACCCCAGAAAGCTGTAGATTCCTACTGAAATTTACAGATTATCTGCAAGTAAACTGCAGGCACCAACAGGCCATTCAGTAGCTATACCGAGCCATTTCTAGATTTCTCCAGAAATCTTATGGTTTTATTTTTAGATTTCTGCTCTGTGCTTCCAGTTATATTGGGGCATTTACAATTTTGGCAGGCTGAGGTACAGGTAATTTAAGTGACATACAGTATAAAGTCACAAATAGTGATTCAAGGAACTCTCCTGATTGTTATTCATAATGGAATTACTCAAAAGTCTTCCAAACACATGGATCATAAACTCAGATGCTTGCCAGGCAGAACAAAAACCGTAATCTCATATTGAACTGGAGATGCTCTGTCCAATATTGCTGGACTTTCCTATGTTTTTGACTACTCATTTTTGATTGAATTTTATCTGATTATCTAAAGTAATCATTTTTTAAAATTCAAGATATTTTGTTGGATCCCTTTTGGATAAATTGTTTATACTGATGTAGCTGGACAAATGGGATTTGAAAATCCACCACGCTAACCGGCCCAGAGATAGCTGGATAACTGTTTACACTTGCCTGGTGCCCCCCAACACTAACCCCAGCTGCGGCTTTTTCCTCCCTGTGTGCAAATTCTCTTGAGTGTCTCCTGTATGTCACTATTGAACCGGTTGTATCCGATATCTGACAGATGTATTCTGTCCTGCCGGTATAGGCCCCCGCAATGGCCGTCGGCCCATTCATGTCGTATTTAACTACCCCTCATGGGCGCTGACCATACTCCAATTTGTCTGTTCAACTTTTTCCGGGCTCTCCCCCATAACTTTTGTTTTGCCAATTTAATACGTGATATGATGTTGGACCAGCAGATAAGCGCTCTCGGGAACCATGAGTGTATTTTCCAGAGGTCCCTCTTTACCTGATGCAACAGATGTTTGCATGACACTGTTCCTAAGACGTTCCTGCCCAGGTGGATTATTATCGTATGGGCAGTAGCTGCACCCAGAGCATTCCTGGCTTCCCCGTCCAGACTATGCACGCTTTCGTTAATCAACGCGCTATGATGTGTCCGCTCGATCCCGCCTAACATAGGAATTTACCACGGGAGAACACCATCTTCCTATCTGCTGTATTGTCTCCATTCCCAGCCCTGTCTGCACTGTGCTAGTAGCTGCCTCTATTCTAAAGGAGTGGGTCCCCAAAATTATCCACATTTCTTCCCACCTTGTCTAAGGTTCGCTCGCGTATCACTGAAAGTTGGTATCATGTTAATGGGGCCCACTCTTCGCGTATAAGTAAATGCTCCCCCCCCCTACTGGTCGCACGGTTTGGTATGTTTCCAAATTACTATCGGGCCCATGACCTGATTTTTGCAATCGATTTAAGGTCATGGTAGCGCCCCGCCCTGATTGGTCTGTCTTGGACCATGGTATTAATATCCTCAGAGTATTACCCCGCTTCGACCATTTAGCTTGAGATAGTGAATCTGCCACACCATTGCAAGCCCCTGGAACCTGACGCGCTTTTACCATATTAATGCGCAGACTGCTCAGCACCACTTGCTGGAACAGGTCCACCACCCAGGGAAATTTTGATGACTGCCTGTTTATTACATAAACCTCGGTTTTGGCTGTCACACCAGAAGACAATATGCTTATCTCGCAAGCGTTCCCCCCATATCACCAGCGCCACCCAGATGGGGAAAAGCTCCAGGAATATTATATTCGTTGTTCCTTCGTGATCCCTGATGTTGGCCATGGTGTGGCGGACCATGCACCCAGACTGTGTAAGAAGTGACTAAAAGCCTCAAAATATGCGCAGGGCACAGAGCACCCCATGGGCATGCACTTATCGAAGTAAAACTGCCCACAGAATTTAAATCCCACCAGCAGGAAGCTGGATGGATACACCGCTAACAAACGAAATGCCAACTCAATGTCTGTTTTGTTTTTTTTTGCCATTACTGCCAACTTTCCGCACTTCTGTCAAAGGGTTATCGCACTGTCGAATGAGGCAGATTGTACCGAGCATTCTTCTGGTGGCAGGTGGTCGTTAACCGAGAGCCCCGGTGGGAACGATAGATTCTGGATGAGCCTGTACTTTCCTGGCTCCTTCTTGTCGGTACCACCACCAGGGAGATCACACCATGTTTTGAAATGGGGGTAACGTGAAAGGGCCTGCCATTCTGCCCAATGCCAGCTCCATGCTTAATCTGTTATGAACTATCTCCGGATGTCGCGTCGTCGATTATGCATTGTTGACTGAATTTCTGATACCTTCTTGATAAGGGATTTGGAATTCTTCCCTGAATCCTTTGGTAATCCTCCCATATTCCTCCGTCTTTGGGTACCTGTCGAGCCACTCCGACATTCTGGCCAGTCTAATAGGCGAGGTGGCATTTTTACAATTGCTGTCCTTCATTTTCATGGGGGGATTACTCCCAGTTCCCATTCTTTTGTGTAACCTTGCTTGTGGGGGTGAGGTGCAGCGCAAATCAAGCGAATGTGCTTGAACCTGCAATTTTTGAACATACAGGATGATTTGTTAAATCTCCAGCAAGTATTATTCTGTGCGTTGGCCAACCCACCGTATGCTGCTCCCGGTATTGGTGCCCTTGGTTGCTCTTCCGCGCTCCCATGTGTCACTCGCCTTGTTTGTCATCTGCTTTAGCCACAACTCAACGCCTTGAGTCCCCCCATGACATCAGACTGCTCTCCTCCATCTTGTCCTGGAAACGCTCGTCATAATTCCGCCATGCCCATCCTTCGTATGCTCTATGCCTCTAGGATTGTGTCGCATAACTGAGCATAGGTCGGCATTGTGAAGGGTGGTCTTTCGTAATAACACTCATCCCCATCCTTGCTCCTTTTTCTGTCTTGTGGGCCTCTCCTTCCTTCCAAGAATATGCCGATGTACTTCCTCTTCCTTATCCTTTAGTAGCTTTTTTTTTTTTTTTTTTTGACACTTACCCATAGAGGGGATACTTTGTTCAATGTCGTCGAAACTATTCCTGCCCTTCCTCGCGCCGTCAGTGGCCAGGTCACGCCAGTCTCCTCCGAGCTATCAGAATCCGAAGACATGCTACTGTCACTGTCACTGTAACTGTTCCTTCTCTTTCGCTTTCCATTCCCCTTCCTCTTTGACGCGTGCACGACTGCCATATCAGCGGAGGACTGTGCTGTGGAAAAACAGGCCCGGATACTCACCCTGCTGTGGCTCCTGCCTCGCCTCTGCCGCTCCCTGAGGACTGATGCCCTGTACCACTGTTGTTGCTTTCTCCGCCATTTGCCATGCGCCCTGCTCGCCCACTGCTATTGTCTGCCGGTGGAATTTCCCCTCCTCTCTCTTGCGCTTCTTGGCTGTTCCGTATCTCTTGATGCCCCCGGCCGATATCCCCACTGGTATATTGGGTATGGTACCCCTCCCACGTAGGACATGGGCAACCATTTCGGGCACATATTAAGACCAGGTTGTTACTGTTGCCACTGTTGCTGTCTGGAGGCATCCATCCCTGGTAAGTAGGGAAAACCCCGCAGCATGTTGCTGTTCCCCCCCCCCCCCCCCTTGTCTGCGTTCGAACCTGTGGGTGACTGGAACTGAAGTGTGCCGGTGTTGCCTCCGCCCACTGCAGACTGCTTCCTTGTGGGGCCCCCTCCTTTGCGGTGCGGTGCAACACTCTTTCCACCCGACCGAGCTAGCAAACTCCTTTTGCTCGTTATCATCTTGAGGAGTAACCATTCTTCAGGCTCCCCCCTCCGCTAACTTACTCCTTCCCTCTTTTCGAGGGCCTCAAGTAACACCACCCCTCTGCTGTCCCCAAATCGGGTACTTGGACCCCTTCCCATTGTTCGGTAGATGTTACTCACCGCGCTGCGTGTTTGGGACCTCTTGCTCCCACTTCCTGTGCTTCCGAGTCCCGAGCTCTTCCTTCCGTTTGTAGTCTCAGCGTTTATTTCTCTCCACCCAGCTGGACCCGCTGTGGTAACAATGTGTCCTTGTGCTCGCTTCCATGCTTCCCTACTCCTTGTTACAGCAAATTACCTGCTCCTCCTCAGTTCTGCCCCGGACCTTGGGAAATATCCGTTCCCCTGACACCGCTTCTCAAACCTCAGCTCCAGACCCGCTGTGGAGTGGCAATCCATGTAGGAAAGGGGGGGTCTTTTTGTATCTTCGGGGGTGGAGGCGGTCTTCCCCCTCTACGTGGAAGGGTCCCTTCCTTCTGCATTGGTGCAGTGGGGGGGGGGGGGAGGGCCCCCATCGGTCCCAAGGCTGCGCCCACGTGGTCAGTGCCCCGTTCTCGGTCCTGGCTGGGTTCGTCCCCATTTCCTCCTTGCAGCCCCGGCCCCGATATTTCTTCTTTTTTTTTTTTTTAATAAAATCCTTTCTCCTCCCTATTCTTCCTTTTTCCACTGCTCCCTGGCTGCCACGCCGTCTCGATGCGTTTTGCCGCCTCCCGTGCCGCAGCCAAGCCTCAAAGTTAATCAGCGCAGCCCTCCTTCCAGTCCTGGAGCCGAAGTCATCGAGGACGGCCGGGCGGCCGTTTCCGATGATGCCGGCCCCCCGGTACCACCTCCTAGGGGCAGGCAAAGGACGCCGATGTCATCGGCGCACCGGCTCATCCCGATGTCGTCAACCAGCATCGTCCGAGTTCGCCGAGGCTTCCCTTCTTCGTCCACGGCTCCAGGTAAGCCGTGGGCTCCTAGCATTTACGTTGGGCCCACCCATTATGTTAGCGTGTAGCAATTAAGCTGAGCCAGAAGAAATATTTATGTCGGGTGGGCTGGATTCTGGTCTGAGAAGTTCAGCATCTTACAGATATGAAATGCTCTCCTGTACTGCCAGCCACTAGATAGTGGCCTGCAGCCATGGTCATGCCAGCGGAAATTGGCCAGGGCTTACCCTGAGAATCACTGTAAAACACAATCACTGTAGCAGATCCTCTGGTCTTTAGCTCCTAAGCAAATGTGGAAAAGAGCTTTCCATACAGGGCTGGGTTTGTCAGTAGGGCACACTAGGCCTGTGCCTAGGGTGGAAAAAATTGGGGGGGAGGGGCAGCAGGCTGGCTGATGATTTGCTGCCTTTCGGCCGTGCTGAATCTCACTCAGCAGAGAATAGCCCTCTGCTTCCAAATCCCACTCAGGGTGCAGAGTACGAGAGAAGAGAAGGGAGTGAGCCTGCAACAGACAGAGAAAAGGGGGGGGGGGATCAAGTGGGGAGATTAGGAACATCTGAGTAGAGATCATGGAAGGGTGGGAAGAGAGGCTGGGAGATGAGAGAGGGGTTGGCTGGGGAGCGTACGTCTGTGAGTGTAAAGGGGAGAAACAAGGATAGGGGGCAGTGTTTGCGTGTGTGTGTGGAAGAGAAGGGATTGATGCCAAGTTTAAGTCATATTGGATGGGATGTTAGATAGAGAGGGGATGCAAGGAGGAGCAGGGCCAGAGTAGAGTAGGGACGCCTCCCTCCTCTCTTCCCCACCCACTGCATTTCAAATCCTCCCTCCCTTGATCTTGGATTCTATTCTTCAGATCCTGGAGCCTCACTTCCTTCCTTCCTACCTCTCCCTTCTTCCAAGATCCTGGACCCCACTCCCTAACCCTTCCTACTTCTTCCTCCTCTTTCACATCCCAAATTCCTAATTGTCCCCATATCCCATCCTCTCCATTTCTAATCCTCTTTCCTTCTCATACTCTTCCTCCTTTCCTCTTCTCATCCCTGAGGTCTCCTCCCTGTACTGAGATACTTTAGATCACTTTTCTTTACCCAATAAAAACAAAATAGCTTTACAGTATAATTACCATAATGTAATTAATTTTTATAATATAATATAAAAGATGGAAATGCTTGCCAGTTTGCTTCAGAATTTGTAAAATTTTTTTCCACAGAATCTACCCCTGAACTACCACAGGAAATTCGGGGACTGGGCCTAAGCCCTCTTGTTCCCTGTTGTCCAATCTTGGGTGGGGGGGGGGGGCGGGGAAGTAACAGGGGTCAACAGTGCCTAGGGGCACCCAAACCCTATATCCGTCTCTGCTTCCATAAGCACAATTCCTGGCTTTATTTGTGCACACTTGCGGGTTTTCAGCAAATGCTTTAGAAACGCAATTGTAATCTGTAAATTTTTGTTCGTTCTCCTTGCTCCCATTGTTCTTTTTATTTCAGCCTGCAGAAACATGAAAGCGGACATTATATTCCTAGTTGACAGCTCTGGCAGCATCGGCTCTGATGATTTTGACACGATGAAGACGTTCATGAACTTGCTAGTAAATGAAGTCGACATTTCGGCCAACAATGTTCAAATCGGCGTGCTCCAGTTTAGCTCACGCCAACAAGAAGAGTTCCCACTGAACAGATACCACAGGAAGTCTGACATAAAGGATGCAATTGCCAATATCAGGCAAATGAAAGAGGGAACCCTCACTGGGGAAGCCCTGAATTTTGCCTCCCCTTATTTTGATGTATCAAAGGGAGGGAGACCCAATACACATCAGTACCTCATTGTTATTACCGATGGGGAGGCCCAAGATGAGGTCGCTCAGCCTGCCAAAGCCCTTAGGGACAAAGGCATCACCATATTTGCCATTGGAGTCCTTCAAGCAAATAACACTCAACTTTTGGAGATTGCAGGCACCCAGGAAAAGGTGTATTATGAAGACACCTTTGAATCCCTTTCATTTTTAAATAAGGATATTTTCTTTGAAATCTGTAACCCAGAGGATCGTAAGTTTTTTTTTGTTTGTTTGTTTTTTAATAATTATGTGCAGAAAACTTTCTTGCAGTTTTTTAAATTAAATTTTTCATAATTTGCATTTCTTATTTCACATAGCACCAATTTTTTTGTTTTGCTGCAAATGTGCCTTTGTGAGGTGTTCGTTTTTTTCAATCATAATCCTCCCTCCCCCACCCCTCAAATTATTATTAATCATTTATTTATGACATTCATCTATGTTATGAGCATAAAGTGCACTGTGATGTTAAGCAGACAGGGAGAGAAAGAAAAAAAAATAGTCACCAACATAAAAAATTATAGTTATCATTAACAGCATCTACCTTTCAGAGAACAAATCCTTGGTATCAGTTTTGAAAGTTCAGCCTTGTGCTTCTCTCAAGTAGATCTTACAAGAAAGTTCATTTGTATGCCTCTGTACTATTCCAAAAATACACAGAGTAAGTACTAAGACTTACTTCAGAGTGATTAAGGGCCTCATTTTCTAAAGTATCGCAGGCCTGCGATACTTTAGAAAACTGCAGTAATGAGGGGCGGGGGGCCAAAACGAGGGGGCGGTCCTGCGCTAGCCAGCAGCGATCGCACCTCCGCAATGTGATCGCAGCCTGTATCGCGCCCAATAACTACACCATAGAAGGTGTAGCTATTGGGCGCGAAATAGGCAGCGAAAAGGCTCCTTAACCTTTTCGCTGTCCGCGCCATCCTCGCAGAGTCGGCCCCGGTGACGCCCCGACTCCTCCTCTTCCGGGGCCCACTCCGCGCCAATGTAGGTAACGCAGGCATGCAATAGCCTTGGAAAATAAGGCCCTAAGTGTCTTTGTTGGTAGTTATACCTTTTTAAAAAAAAAAAAAAGGTGTTTGTCCTTTGAAACATCTCATAACATCCAAAAACTCTGGTGTTACAAAAAAAACCCCTACAAATTTCATCATACTACCTGGATCAAAAGCTACTAGAAAGTCTACACTTTGTAGTAATTACATTTTTTTGTTGCTAAATTACTATATTTAAAACTCTGGAAGCTGCTTCCTTGCAATTCCCCTCATCCTGTGGAAGCACTCATGATTGCAATAAATATCTCAAAAGAGCTTCACATAGGGAACTGATTACTTCATGCAGTGTTTGTGATGTTATTCATTACAACCATCATACACCAGTTTGATCCAGTGAGTAAGGAGCAATTTGAGAGAGGGGGGGTTTCATGTTCAGAGAGGAGAGCCACTAAGGGCGAATTTTAAAAGCCTCAAGGTTCGGCAAATCCGGGAGATTATACAGGAGACTGGGGCGCGCTTGGGCCACGCAGATTTTAAGAGGCCCCACAGCCACACACGTATCTCCTGGTACGAGCATTAGAAAGCATTTCACAAAAAGGGGCAGGCCGGGTTCTGGGCGGGGCATGGATGGGCTAGGACAGCACCGTTAAATCAGAGAACACACACAAGCACACGCCAGGTTCCAACGACCACGCAAGTTGCTTCTGCTGCTACTATGGACTTGCGAGTGGGTAATGAAATAAAAAAATTTAAGGTAGTAAGTGGGGTTTTAGGGGTCGGGACTAGTAGGGTAAAAGGGAGGCAAGTTAGGTAGGGGGTTTAGGAAATCTGCTGCTTTACACGGGCGAACTGGGAGGGAACAGGGAAATAGGCCTTAATGCATCGCCAAATGCATCTACTGAAATCCCTTCACTTAAGCGCGCGACACAGCATTTGCGCGCACAAGGGCACGTCAATATAAAATCGTGTGTGTGCGGGTAGCGGGTTTTGTAACATGCGCATAAACGCGCACATGTTATAAAACTGAAGCGTCCACGTGCGCGCGCCAGCAAGCACGCACATTTGTGCAAGCACGTCAGTTTGAAAGTTACTGTCTAAGGGGTCGATTTTAAAAGGAGCGTGCATGCACCCATGTGTGCGTGCGGCCCGTGACTTGCCTGCACAGAGGGGAATTTTACAAAGCAGCGCACGGTGATGCAATCGGGCCTCCCCTAGTTCCCTCCCAGTCTGCTCCAATTAAGGAGCGGACTGGGAGGGAACTTTCCTACAACTAACTCTATCCTTCCTCCCTCTCCTCCCCGCCCCCTAATTTGCGTGTGCAGGCCAGCTGCTGGCGCACACTTCCCCGGGACAGTGGCTAATGGCGCTGTCCTGGCTCACCCAGACCACATCCCCCGGGTCATACCTTTTCCCTCAGCCGGCACTTCTGCATGTACCGGGGTTTAAGCGTGTGGCCAGGCCTGCTGTACGTGCTCAAGGCCCGGCCACGCATGTAAACTCTGAAATTTACGAGTGTAGCCCTTTTAAAATCCAAGCTAAAGTGAATATAAAAGGTAACAAATTAACAGTAACGTTTGAATTTCACACAGGGTAATTATTATTACTACTTATGTGTATTCTTGAAATTTTGCAAAGGACAAAGAGTATAGCTTTCCTTTCCATCACACCATTCAAAGATTTCAGAGTTCTGCTGGAGATTTGTTTTAGAAATGTGTCCTTGGGACCTGCTGGTTTTCCTGGGGGCTCAGACACGTAAGAAGGACAAAGAGTGCCAAGAGGAGTCAGATGTGCTGATGACCTGAATAAAATGTCAGTGCAGAGCCTCTGCAAAGTGGAGGATAGTTGAATGTTTATGAAAATGAATAAGAATTTGGTTCCTCTTCTATTTTTTTTTTTTCACTTGAGAGAGCACCTGCTGAAAAGTTAACACTGATCCTTTATCCCTGCTTTCCGACTAAACCACGAAATATAAAATAGTACAGAGATTACTCCTCTTTGTGTATAATACAGCATCCTCAATATGCATTAAAATAACCCACAGATAGCAGCCTTTTTGATTCAAATTGGTTTTTTTTTGTAAGATGACCTATTCAAGCAGCCAAGCCAACAGAACAAATGTATTTATTTATTTACTTTTAATTATTTGGTATCCTGCACCTTCCAAATAAAACAATGGGTGCATGAATCTACCATGCTAATAAAATAATTAAATACATATTTCTATAATGTGCGGTTAAAGAATATGATTTGATAGTAAGTCATGTGCTGGTTTGGAGAATGAAGGGGATTTAAAGATGCTTTCACCTTGGAGGAATTCTCTGTTAAATGGGGCACCTTTTTGATGGCTCTTACTATTTACTATTTACTATGCTGCAAAATGTTAAAACTCCAAAGCAGGCTACATAAGAAATGTACAGCAGGGAGCATTTACACCGCAGTTTTTCCATGGTGTTAACCAAAACCACTGCATGTTCCAGTCACCAACTATGTTTTTAACTATATAAGTATGAGAGTGATCAGAAAGCTAGAAATGTCTAAGTGAGGGCTCCGAGTTATTGCAGAACCCATCAGTTTCCACATCTCAGAAATACTGAAACATATGTAGCTGCAGAAATGCTTAAACGTTTAGAAGAGGAAAAAAAGAAAACAGTATGCCCTGCTATTTGCGTCAGTGGCATCACTGAACGTGTGAGCTGTATCATATTGTCCTAGCATGGTGACACGACGCAGTGTAATGTTCCGCAGCGTGGGGGGAAAAAAAGAGAAACTGCTCTAGTATCGTAGCTTTAAAAGACTGCTGCCTTTTGCTTTTTAGCATCTCAAAAAAAAAAGATACAGCAGAACTAGGAAAGGTACAGAGAGAAGAGTGACCAAAATGATAAAAAGGAGTTGAAATGGCTCCCTTATAAGGAAAATAGCTCTTTAGTTTGGAGAAGAGACGGCTGAGGGAAAATATGATAGAGGTCTATAAAATAATGAGTGGAGAGGAACGGGTGAACACGAATCAGTTGTTTACTTTTTCCAAAAATACAAAGACTCTCCAATGAATTACTAAGTAGCACGTTTAAGACAAATCAGAGAAAATATTTTTTTCACTCAGCATGCACAGTAAAGCTCTGGAATTCATTACTGTAGAATCCGATAAAGGCAGTTAGCCTAGTTGGGTTTAAAAAAGGTTTGGACAGGTTCTTAGAGGAAAAGTTCTAAACCATTATTAGCCAGGTAGACTTGGGGGAAAGCCACTGCTTGTTCCCGTGGAATCTATCTGCCATTCAGGATCCTGTTGGAAATAGTGTACTGGGCTTGATAGACCCTTGATCTGACTCGATGTGGCAGTGCTTATATTTTTTTATTTCCTTCTGAAATTCTGTATATGGTAATGAGCATAATGTAGCTGTATTTCAGCCTGGTCTCAGAATGAGGTAAACTCATGCAAAGTAGATTTGTCACTCAAAGGGAAGCATTACTATGCTGTGTCCTAACCTGGGGTAGAGGAGAGATGTAGAAGGTCATCTTAAGGCTCGAGTAAGCCCAAAGGTCATTGTGTTGTGCTTTAGAACTTACCCTCATGTAAAAAGGATTCAGATAATGCCATTAAATTAATATAGGGGGTAGGGAGTCGCATTGGCATTTGTGTTTCTAGTATTATTGAAAACCCCATCATTTGTGAAAATCAGATTAGCAGATGAGTTAGATTGGAAGACAGGGCAGGGAAAAATATTGCCATTGGTAGAATAAGATAGACTGAACAATAATAAAGCTACTTTGTGTTTTTGCTTTTTTTTTTTTTTTTTAACAGCATGCAAAAGATCGGAAGTGGCCGATATCATATTTTTAGTGGATGGATCAGTAAGCATCTCGGCTGCACAGTTCTTGACGATGCAAAGATTCATGGAGGCTGTGGTTAATGATTCAATGGTAGGAAGAGAGCATGTTCAGTTTGGGGCTGTCGTCTATAGCACCACACCTGAGCAGCAGTTCCTACTGAACACCTACTCCACAAAAGCTGAAGTCCGTCGGGCCATATTTGATTTGCAGCGAGTGAAAGGATTCACGTATACAGCAACGGCTCTGATTTATACCCAGCAGCGGTTTGCTCCAGATTATGGTGGTCGTCCTGGTGTCAGCAAGATCATGGTGCTCATTACTGATGGGGCAACCACACGTGATGACAAGCCCAGGCTGCCAGGGGCAACACAGTCTTTGAAGGATGAAGGCATTATTGTTTTTGCTGTTGGAGTAGGAGATGCCAACAAGGATGAGCTTCAGCTGATTGCTGGACAGCCTGATAGATGGTTCTTTGTGGAGAATTACAATGGCTTAGAAAGTTTACATGAAAACATCTCTCATGTCGTATGCAATACATCAAAGCAAGGTGAGTCTTTGTCTTGCTTTGCCTGGTGTAGCACTCAATACCGTACATGGTATAGTTCTAACGTGCCTCGCAAATGACCTTAACCACTTTATGCTGTAATACAGTTGCTGCAAGTTGAAGGAGTTCTCTGTTCTTCATTATCTTCTAGTGCAGAACAGAGAAACATTATATTATTCTTGCTGTGACTGCCAAAAAAAAAAAAATCCTAACATTTTGAATTTTTTAAACTTGTAAGAATAAGCTTTCCCAGCTAATCTAACTGTAATGGAAATAACCTACTGCAGAGCTAAAAGGTCAATCAGCAGGAACTGCATTTGCTTCCTCCAAAGAATTCAGGCTGTGAAAATTCACAAGAAATAAAAAAAAAAAAAAAGTACCTGACAAAAGTCAGATGTCTTTACTTTACCACGTTGTTAGAGTTTTTGTATGCCTGCTCCTGCTGCAGCATGACGATTTCAGTAAAAGCTGGCTGTAGGCCTAAGATCTGATCGCTCACTGTATTTTGTACTTACATCTACTACAAATGAGAAGCAGAAATGAAGGGTGCACTGTGCAGTGCATTTGGGAGCTTTTAAATCTGACTTGCTAACCTCTTCTAACCCTTGGCCCTCCAGCCCAACCTGCTTACATCCATTTACGACAGGGTGTGAATCCCAGGCTGGGTAGTTTTCCCCTCGTTAGTCCCCCCTGCCCTCCCTTTACTAATGTCACAGTGTCAATCCACAGGACGAGGGATCTGGAACGCGCACTGTACGTGTGCTTTAGATCTGTCCCAATGATGCGGCTCTCAGGCAAGCCCTTGGTTCCTTCTGGCCCCATGAGCAGGAGTCAGATTGGGGAACCCGCTCTGGGGTTCCCGCTTGCAGCAGTGCTGCTGCTGAGCCATTAGGTTGACCAAGGAAACTGGGGAGGGGGTTGAGGGAGATGGCGGTTTGCCTTCATTAGCTGCTGCATCATGAAAAAGTAGGTCCTCAAAAAGTTTAGCAATAGAAGATCAAAGAACACCCTCTTCTGAGTTTGCATTAATAAATAATACTAATCTTCTCCCTTGTCTTTTCTCTCCCTCTCCCTCTCTTCTACCCCCCCCCCCCCCATCCAGTTTGTGAAAAGAAACAGATTGATATAGTATTTCTGGTCGATGGATCAGGAAGCATCACAGCAAAGAACTTTACCATCATAAAGACATTCATGAAAGAGATTGTGGAGAGTTTTCCCATTGCTCAGGACAAAATCCAGATAGGAGTGGCCCAGTACAGCAAAGATCCTCAAAAGGAATTTTACCTGAATGAATTTGCCTCAAGCAGTGCGATAACGAAACGCATTGATGAGATTGTCCAACTAAAATTGACCACCTATACTGGCAAGGCACTGGCATTTGTCAAAAGGTTTTTTGAGCCTGCTTATGGTAGCCGTAGAAACCAAAATGTCCCGCAGTACCTGCTGGTGATCACCGATGGACAGTCCAATGATACAGTGGATGAAGAAGCAGCTGCTCTGCGTAACGAAAACATCAACATCTTTTCTATTGGCATTGGCCTTCAGAACTCATTTGAGCTTGTTCAGATTGCAGGCAAAACCAAGAATGTGCACACAGTTACAAGCTTTAAAGTGTTGGAAACCATAAAGAGAGAGATTGTCCATGATATCTGTGAGCCAAGTGATCAGCCTACTGAAGGTAAGCTTTATGGTAGCGTGGGCTTAGTTTTGTACCTTGCCTGAATGCCAATTGGATTTATGGGAGAGGTCACATTGATGGCACTTGCAATATCATCACTTAATAACTGCTGGGGAATATTAATTTCTCTGCAAGATAATATTCTGTATCATTCACCTTCTAAATTATTCATGTTATTTAGGATTATGTATAAATATATCTATATATATATATATAGAGAGAGAGAGAGAGAGAGAGAGAGAGAAATACATGTATTCCTCCACACATCCACATTTCATGATGAGTTACATAAAAACATTCATAGTTAAAAACAAATGTTCCTTAAAACAAAATGTAACCTTCTCTTCATTGTATAGACTCAATAAAGAGGCCACACAGTTCCCAGTTCTCTTCAATGTCCCAGACCTCTAATTCTTTCTGCCATCTCACAACAACTGTAGCCACTGGGATGCTGGGGTTCCACCAGCGGAGAGGAGGCATAAAGCTCTGAGAACATTGGTGCAATGGGGGATCCCAAAGCACAGTTGATCACTCTCAAACACCTTCTCAGTCATAGTTCAGGGTTACTCACTTTAGAAGATCTTAGGACAGGATACACATGGAGAAATACAGCAGACTAGTAGTGGTGTTTAACAAAAACAGATTACTTCAACTTAAAAATAAAATCCATGCCAGAATGGAAAAAATCATTAACATAAAAAGAATAACAACTCCAAGGGCCACAGTTTCTTTATCTATGGTGCACCTTCTTCTAGATTTCCTCTTCTGATCTGAATCAGTGTCTAATATGCCCTTCTATTGCAGGATGGGGAAATTATCCTCCTGTACAGGAGGAGGAAAAAAAAAACTTGAAATAAAACTCTCCTTTCTTCAAAAAGTGGGTAAAAATACTTTTTCAAATCCAGCTGTCTCTGTCCCTACTGTTAACTGGATGCAGGGGTAAGATGACTGGAAAATCCAGCCCCTCCAGAAAAGGGAGAAAGCTCTCCTGCTGGGAACTAGTCAAGATTACAAAAATCCCCAAACAATTCTCAGACAAAATTCTCCACTTGGTGAGCCATTAAGCCTAGGAGCACCTCCTCAAAACATCTTCCTGAACTCCAAGACTCTCCACCAGACAAAATGGTCTCCTCTTATAAAGAGACTTAGGCCCATCCAAGAAAGGGAATGGCCAAAAGATGGGGGAAGGACCAAAAATGCAAAAATCTCCCAGTGATTAGGAAAATCCCTAGCAAAGGGTGAAGCCCTCTGTCGCATATAGATGATTATCTCCTGCACTGGGAATCACTAGAACTTCAACATTACTCAATCACAGCAAAAGGTTGGTTGGAAAGGAAAAGTTTTAAACTTTTTTTTTCTTGTTTTTAACTTAAGATCTTCAGTTAACTGAAGATCATCCAGGAGTGTATTCCAAAACAATGGGCCAGCCACAGAAAAGGCCCATTCCCTAGCCTCATGTACCAGTTTTGGCAAGGGAATTTCTAACTTTGCCTGGCTACCAGAAAGCAAAATATGCATCTGCCAATAGATTCTTACTGTACTAGAAATACATAACGGAGCCTCATTATAAAGTGCTTGATATGTATAATCGTTGCTAATTTAAATTTTATACGCCACGCTGCTGGCAGCCAATGCAGTGGTTTCAACACTAGGATAATGTGTGTGATGGAGGCCTTGCCCGTCACTAATATTTTTCCTGAGCTAGGGGCAGTAGGGGGAGTTTGGGGGATTTTTTGGGGAATTCTTCCCTTTGCTTTAACCCCACCTTTTTCAGGAAGAGACAACTTATGGGTTTTATAAACCTGGAAGCATGCCCAGTTGGGAGAAGGTGGAAAGAAGGCTGGAGGAAGGTTGTAAGGAGTCGGAGAGGGAGAGGGAGAGAGAGAAGAAAAACGTTTGGAGAGCTGTTGTTGGAGTTTCCTCCAAAATCTCTACGAAGGGAAAGATTTTTGCTATGGGAGATGTTTGCATTTTTTTTTTTTTTGGCCTGAAGGGAAGGGTTGCCCCCTCTGTGAGGACTGGGATTTGATACATTTTTGCCCAAGCGTCCAGTTAAGCAAGGGCAGAGAAGAGTGTTCGGACTTTGGAGGAGAACAATCCAGAGCATCAGCTTTGGATACTTGCACTACAGTTTGAAGTTTTTTTCCATGTTGAAACTTGTTGGGATATTTTTCTTGGAAATGGGGAATGTTTCCACTTGTTGCTGTTGGATGTTGGTGCTACACTCTAGCTATCTCACCCTCACTGGTGAGGATGAAGGTGCAAGAGCAGGGAGGGAGGTAACTAGACAAAGAATTGACAGAGAAACCATTTGTTTTTTTATTGATCACTGGATATATGTTGATCCTTATCTTTGTGATCCTGGCATGGATCCTTCTGTTTAAGTTACAGTAAAGACTATTTTTGTTTGAACACCACTTTGGACTCCTATAGTGTTTCTTTGTTTTGCTACCCCTGGTCTGGATGTGAAAGGGAATGGATGGGCCCATTTGGACTCAAGGTTTCTCCCAATGGTATTAATTTTGGCTTTTCTGCTTTTAGTTTTTACTATCTGGCAGATTTGGGATCTAGTGGGAAGTGGTCACTGAGATAGTGAACAACCACAATATACTTGAACCCGGATCCGGACCCATAGCTCCCTAATTACAAATAAAGCACTGAAATGGGGAACCCGTTACATATGATTGTGTATATGGATCCCAGACTGTACACACACTGCCGCATTCTGAACTATTTGAAAAGCCCTTATATATGTGTTAGTAAATATTAGGAATGTGCATTCATTTTGTTATTTTTTGCACATACATTTTTGCACATGTGAAACCATATGTATGCACATAAAATTGATTTTGCACACTTAATAAAACAAAGCAAAATTTTAAAATGCATCAAAAAATAATCAAGAAAAATAAAACAAAACAAATACAATTTTTCCTGTGTACACCCCTAGTAAATGCAGATAAAAGGATTGTTTACTTGCAGTAACTGTTTTTTGTTTTTGTTTTTTTTAACAAAGTCATGCTCCAATTGCCATCTTATCACCATATCACATCCTTCATTTTTCACCCCCTGGTAGGTGTCATGGGTGCCTAACAAGGCAGCAGCCCAGAAACTGCATCCCAAACTGAAGCCTGCATTGGTGCTCCCTGCTGTGAAGGAGCAGGGCTTCTTCAGAACTGTGCTGTTCCCTCGGAAGGCCAAAGTTAGCAGCCTTCGGCATGGCATATATCTCCCTCCCTTCATCTTCCACAGGATATCTGCTAGCTTAGAGCTGCCACAGCTGGGGTGCATACACAATATTTTCTTGTTCTTCCCTAGATGTGAAGCAGTAAGAAATATTTTTCAACCCTCTACTATCCTGAAAGCTTATCTTCCTGGATAATGATGTCAATATTTATGGATTTAATAGCATTTTGTTCTCGCTTTCCTGATTAAAAATCGCTCAAAGCGATGTGCATGCAATGCATAACACAACATTAAATACTTCTTACAATAATATCAACAAATAAAACAATAAAAACAGAACACAACAACAGAACACATCATTGAACCGAATGTTTACATGCTAATATGTTATTTTTCTAGAACGTGTGATGGCATAAATCGCCATTCTGATGTGCCAGGTTAACAGCACAACCCAAGATATTTGATGGGCGTGTATCGTGGGAAGGGGAAATATTAAATATTTGATTTTTGTATTCCCCTTCATCACAAGTACTTTCATTTTTCTTAAATTATTTCTAAACCTGCTCCCACCCCTACCCCAGCCCTGGATTAACCATTAATCAAAATCAGCACATGTATAGGGTACCAAGGGATGGGACGCACCACAGAGTGTTGATTTGCATTTTTTCGGTTGCCCTCTAGTATTAAGTAAATAATTTGCTTATATTGCTTACTGCTATTTAATGTTAAATAAATAACGTTAAAAAAAGTGTATAATATATTAGTGGAGTCTGACCTGGGGGACGGCCTGGAAGAAAACCAAATCTTTAATCTCTTATTTCGCCTTCAGCACTTATTGAGTTTTAATGTCTTGTCAGTTAAGCAATGGAAGGGCTCAGGAGGGCACCACTGTTGGGCTATGCTTAGGGCATCAGCTGGCCTTAATCCAGCCCTGCTGCACCCCACAGTCACCACTGCAGCAATGCACCTGTCATGCTCATTAGTGAGGGAATGGCCGCATGGGGCACACTATGTGACCAACGTTGAGGAAATCACCTCCGTTCATTTATTTCCACTGGGAGGCAGGCCAATATTGTCTTTGCAGCACAGGGCATGGAAAAAGTACCGGTTGTAGAGCGATCAAAGAAAGTGTAAAATCTGGTAGTAAATCCCAAAGCAATGTTCCTTCCAGAACATCAGAATCCAAAGGTAGGTCACAAGTTTGTACTGAATCAAATTCAATTACAAATTTTGTTATATCTGCATCTAACTAGTTATGTGGACATGTATACTATAGATATATTTTTGTATATCTATACATAGATAGATCAATTTGCCCATGCTATGGCTAAAGAGAAACTAAATGTTAGCTATAGAGAATATTTATCAGGAACCATGTAACACACACACACACACCGAACAAATAAGAGCATTTGAATACTGGTACTAGCAGTCACATTGTATTTATAATCAGTTCATAGTTTGTATTGTTTCACAGAAACTTTCAGATGTTTATGCCTTCAAAATCCTGCTGAAATAGGAGCAATAACCAACAGTAAAATAATATAAAACAAGGTTCTTTTGGGTACAAATTAGTAAAACTGGAAAAGCAAAGACTTTGTAGATAATGTATCTCATTTTTAAACGAGCAGGATCAAAGCGATCACATTCCCTGCTGTTGCTGTCATGGACAACCACTGATGCTGACCTTTTTTTTTTTTTTTTTTGCCTGTTCCTCACCCGTGCAGACTGTACCATAGACATTTCTGTAGCAGTTGACATTTCGGAGCGGATCGGGAAACTGTCACCACTGCGTATAGCGCAGCAGCTGCAGGCACATCTGGCCGAGCTGCTGCGCCGCATGTCCAGCCTGAGCAACATCTGCTGCGCCACTGGCTCTCACATCACAATCAAGTTCAAGTACCTGGTGGTTGCCCGAGATGGCAGAGCTTTGTTTGAGTCAGACTTTGAACAGTACAATGAAGAGATCCTGAGGAAGTTCATAGCTGTGCAGTCCACCGTCGACACTTCTCTGAATGTGGACTTCTTGCAGTCCATTGGGAAGAAAACCAGCAGTACCCCTTCTGCCAAAGCGAAAGTAAGTAGGGTTGCTGTGGAGATTTTATGAGCTCAGTTGGGAAAAAGCATAATGATCTCTCTGTAGGACTACCGCCAGTATCCACAGCGCTGAGCAATGTTAAACAGCGCTTGCAAGTTGTGCTGTCTCTTGATGTCCCCTGGGCTGATGACGCAGCCTGCCATTGGCTCTTTTGTTATCATTGGAGCTGTGGTGGTTGATCCAGCACTTTTGAACTGCAAGCATTTTAGTTTTAATAATTACTAAGTTCCCGTCCAAAGAGCCAGCATTACCAATCCAGTGATAGACAACATTTCACTTCCCTTGCCTCCTCCTGCTTTTTCTGGATGGAAAAAAAACTCACATCCCTCCTCACAAAGTCTGTAGGTACACTCCAGCTCTACAGAGATGGATGGATTCCTCTGCCAGGACACAGACTGCAAAACAAGACGTGAAGGTACTCTGGGACCCTGCTTCCTGTTGTAACCCCCCCCCCCCCCCCATCCCCCGTCCATCTGAGGTCACCTTCTGAGCTTTGGGAAGCCTGGGGAACTCACCCAAAGACAGGATTTTGTTTTGTTTTTTTATTTAGACATTTTATATACTGTTGTTCCATGTGTAGATCACAACGGTTTACTAGTTATAATTCAACAAACAAATAATGATTAGTTACAGACATGCCTTAATATCTATTCAAGTGAAATTTTCTAGTGCATATTGATCTAGAACATTTGGCAATGAATATGAGAAATTAAAACAAAATGATAGTTTTCACCTCTTACTCGGTGGGTTGTTTTGATAATCTTACATTCTTTCTTTGATTGAATCTTCATGATTCGACTACCTTTTGCCCTTGTCTTTTTGGCTCTTTTTTCCAATGTTTTTTAAGTTAATTTATATTGCATTTTTGAATAGCCATGTTTTAAACTCACATTTAAATCTCTTTCTGTCTGGTAAAGTACATAATGTCTCAGGCAGAGAATTCCAAAGTGTTTGACCGGCGATTGAGAACACGCGATCTCTTATTTGCATCAAATGTGTGCTCCATATTGTGGGAATACTCTATAGTCCTTTATTTTGAGATCTTAGTGTTCGTTGAGGTTTGCAGGGTTGTAGTGTCACTCCTAACAGGCTAATGTTACTGTAATGAATATTGTTAAATATTATCATTAGAGCTTTATAGTAGATTCTGGATTGTACTGGTAACCGATGCAGTTACATCAGAGAGGGTAAGATGTGGTCATATTTTCTAGATCCTAATAAGAGTCTTGCTGTGGAATTTTGTAATATTTGTAGTGGTTTTAAGTAACTTGCTGGAAGACTTATTAGTAAGGAGTTACAGTAGTCTAGGTTTGAGAATATTAGAGTTTGCAATACAGTATGGAAAGCCAATGTAACCCCAATATTTAAAAAAGGCTCCAGGGGCGATCCGGGTAATTATAGACTAGTGAGCCTGACTTCAGTGCCGGGAAAAATAGTGGAAACTATTCTCAAGATCAAAATTGTAGAGCATATAGAAAGACATGATTTAATGGGACATAGTCAACATGGATTTACCCAAGGGAAGTCTTGCCTAACAAATCTGCTTCATTTTTTTGAAGGAGTTAATAAACATGTGGATAAAGGTGAACCAGTAGATGTAGTGTATTTGGATTTTCAGAAGGTGTTTGACAAAGTCCCTCATGAGAGGCTTCTACGCATGGGATAGGAGGCGATGTCCTTTCGTGGATTACAAACTGGTTAAAAGACAGGAAACAGAGAGTAGGATTAAATGGTCAATATTCTCAGTGGAAAAGGGTAAACAGTGGAGTACCTCAGGGATCTGTATTGGGACCGGTGCTTTTCAATATATTTATAAATGATCTGGAAAGGAATACGATGAGTGAGGTTATCAAATTTGCGGATGATACAAAATTATTCAGAGTAGTTAAATCACTGGCAGACTCTGTTACATTACAGGAGGACCTTGTGAGACTGGAAGATTTGGCATCCAAATGGCAGATGAAATTTAATGTGGACAAGTGCAAGGTGTTGCACATAGGGAAAAATAACCCTTGCTGTAGTTACACGATGTTAGGTTCCATATTAGGAGCTACGACCCAGGAAAAAGATCTAGGCATCATAGTGGATAATACTTTAAAATTGTCGGCTCAGTGTGCTGCAGCAGTCAAAAAAGCAAATAGAATGTTAGGAATTATTAGGAAGGGAATGGTTAATAGAATCGAAAATGTCATAATGCCTCTGTATCGCTCCATGGTGAGACCGCACCTTGAATACTGTGTACAATTCTGGTCGCCGCATCTCAAAAAAGATATAGTTGCGATGGAGAAGGTACAGAGAAGGGCAACCAAAATGATAAAGGGGATGGAACAGCTCCCCTATGAGGAAAGGCTGAAGAGGTTAGGGCTGTTCAGCTTGGAGAAGAGACGGCTGAGGGGGGATATGATAGAGGTCTTTAAGATCATGAGAGGTCTTGAACGAGTAGATGTGACTCGGTTATTTACACTTTCGAATAATAGAAGGACTAGGGGGCATTCCATGAAGTTAGCAAGTAACACATTTAAGACTAATCGGAGAAAATTCTTTTTTACTCAACGCACAATAAAGCTCTGGAATTTGTTGCCAGAGGATGTGGTTAGTGTAGCTGGGTTCAAAAAAGGTTTGGATAAGTTCTTGGAGGAGAAGTCCATTAATGGCTATTAATCAATTATACTTAGGGAATAGCCACTGCTATTAATTGCATCAGTAGCATGGGTTCTTCTTAGTGTTTGGGTAATTGCCAGGTTCTTGTGGCCTGGTTTTTGGCCTCTGTTGGAAACAGGATGCTGGGCTTGATGGACCCTTGGTCTATCCCAGCATGGCAAGTTCTTATGTTCTTATGTTCCAGCAAAGTTAGTAATGGTTTCAACCGATGTAGCATGCGCAACTTGGCGTAACCTGTCTTGATTAATTTACTGATGTGCATTTTCATTGTTCGGTTCTCTTCTATCTGTATACCTAAGTCCCTTACTTGATTTGAGGGGTTTATTTGATAATTACCCAGGTCTAGGGCAGGTGTCTTAACTATCGGAGTGTTTTTATTCAGCCAAATGATTTGGGTTTTTAAGGGTTTAATGTTAATTTAAGCTGCAAAAATGCTTTTTGTATTGCATTCATATGGTTAGTAAGTATTGAGGCTATATTTTCAAATGATTTGGAGGGTGGTGTGTAAAACTGTATGTCATCAGCGTAAAAGAAGAAAGTTTTCCTAGATTCATCAGTAATTTACATAAAGGCAGCATGTAAATATTGAAAAGTGTTGCTGAGAGGGCTGAGCCTTGAGGGACACCTGTATCACACTGGAAAGAGTCAGATATAAGGTTGCCCAGTTTGATTTGTAATGTTCTGTTAGATGGAAATGAAGAGAACCATTTGACCCCAGGGTTTCTCATTGATCCCAGGGTTTCTCATCTGATGGCATAGTAGGTTATGGTCCACAGTGTCAAAGGCTGCTGTTAAGTCAACAAGCACAAGATAGTAAGCTTCATCTGCCTTAAGCCCTCGTAGAACCAAATCCATTGATGGGAGGAGTAATGTCTCGGTTGAGTGATGTTTCCTAAATCCAAATTGATTTGGGAATAGAATATTTTGATCTTCCAGTTGATTATCAAGCTGGGGAAACATTGCTTTCTCAAGAACGTTTGCTAGGAACAATAAGTTGGATACTGGATGATAGTTGTCACAATCGTCCATTCTACCAGCCTTGTTTTTTATGATTGGCTTTATCACAGCTTTTTTTTTAACCCATTTGGAACAGTTCCTTCTGAGAGAGAAAAGTTAATTAATGTTGTGTTTGACTGTGAGATGACCCCCATGTACTTGTTTCAAGGAACTGGCTGGAATTGGGTCACTTGGGTGAATGGCAGGATTAATTTTAGTAATGATCTGACTAATTCCAGCATCAATATTCTGTCGAACGTGGACCATTTGCCATTTGAGTCTTCAGATTCTTTTATTGTGGAATAGGTAGGGAACTGATTTTTCATCTTATTGGTTTTGTCTAAGAATAGAGTGGCGTATTTGTTGCAAGAGGCCTAAGTGAAGTTGTAGTTTCTAGAGATGGCAGATGTCTGGTCTTTAATTAAATGTTTCACAACATCAAAGAGCAATTTAGAATTGAATATGACCCCATGAATCTGTTTGGCATAGTAATCTTTTTTTACTTTATTGATTAGTGTATGGTATTTTGTAAGGAAGGATTTATATTTTCTTAGGGATTCAGCAGATGGGCTTTTCCACCATTGTTTCTCTAATTTTCTAGGGTTCTTTTTAGTGCTTCTTAATTCATCATTGTACCAGGGCTTCTTAAGTTTGGAGTTATCCCTATCTTTGTTAATAGTTTTCGTCTGGACAGGACTAAGTTTTTCAGTTATGTCTTTAACTATCTTATCCCAGGAATCAAATGCCGATGTGGAGTTGGTTTGATTTAGTTCATGGAGCTTATTTTCTATTGCTTCAGTGAGTACTTCCATCTCTGTCTTTTTCCTGAAAGTGAAAGTAAGTTTATTCTCTATACTATTATGGATTTGGTTGGTGAATGTTATTTCTGCCTTTATTAATTGGTGGTCAGACCAGGGCAATATCATGTGCGATGTATTGATTAGGCAATTACTGGTATTAGCAAATATTAGGTCTAGAGTGTGGCCTACTTTATGGGTGGCTTTCGAGTCAAATTGTGACTATCCTAGGGCTTCCATTGCTTCTAAAAACATCAGTCTCAGCTGGGTCGTGGCCTGGGGACAGATGAACTGCAGGGCCAAACTGAGCCAAGGAAACTCACCCAAGCACCTCCAAAAAAAAACACTGTCCACCTCAAAGTTGTGCTTCAAATAAAAATAGTTTATTAGAAGAATCTTCAGTCAAAGCAAAATAGTAGCAATCACAACTTCAGGAAAAATTCAGAAAAAAACTTCACACTCAGTCCTTTGTGGTATTATTTTCTGGAACACTTCCAAGCTCATTAAGAATACCCCCAGCAGTTTTCCATAACAGGAAACACCAACTTCTCAAATATTATACACTCCGCAATTTCTCAGTGGCACCCAGGGGCCACACTGTTAAGGTAGAGCACTTTGTCGGTGTTTGGATTGTTTTCCATGAAAAAATCAGTGCCGAGTCTCAGCATGTCGTGGAGTCAGCGGTTGCGTGCACATAAGGTACAGGGCTAATTTGCATGCACATTCCAAGGCATTCGTGGGAGGAGAGAGCTCAAGAGAGTTTACAATCTCGCAGGCCGATGCAGAAAAATGCATTCAGCCAAACACACCTTTCTGCCTGCATTTCTATGTGCATTTTCTGTGTGCAAAGCTTACTGCTGATGCAGCAAGAAGTTTTGTGTACAGAAAATGCACATTTCTAAATGGGAGAACTGCTTAGCACCCTCGCATGGAAATCCAATGCAAATGAGGGCATTAAGCAGTACTCCCCAATGCAGTACTCCCCAATGTGCACATTTTTAATCCTGGAAACTTAACTCCAAGTCAGAGCTAGAGTTAAGTTTCAAGTGCTACCACGTTGGCACTTAAAACCTCTAAAAAGGGGAAAAAGTGTTAAAAAAAAAAGTTTTGAAAAATGTCTGCAGATAAATACTGACCTATCCATGTAAGTAGTGGCAGCCACTACTTATCCAGCTATCTAACAGAAGGCAACAGCTGCCAGATAACCGATAAGTCATTACTTATCTGGCTATCTGGAGCAGGTTGCCATTACTTAGCTGGATAAATACTTATCAGGCTAAGTAACAGTCACCTGTGCCAGCCAGATATGTACTGACTTATCTGGCTGAGTGGCGGTGGCTGCCATCACTTATTGCCTGTCAGGATGCCTCCCCCCTTTCCTGAGTTAAAATGTGTATTTGACCTGTGCCAAACGCACATTTTACTCTTGACATGCTTTTTTTAAACTCCTGATGCATTTGCATTTCATTAGCTTACTGCATTGGGAGTTAAAAAAAAATGAATCTGGGTGTTAAAAATGCACACTGAAAACCAGTGCACAGATTACTGCATCGGCCTGTTAGTCTGAGCACAGCCAGGCCAAGGGGCTTGCTCAAGACAAGTGTATATATAAGGAGGTTTCCTAATATTGCTGCTATGCTGCTGCTCGCATTAAATCCTCTTCAGGGTAAGCTGTATCGCACATCATCTAGGTCTAAAATGTATCATTTATAGAAGAGTGTACTTACACCTGGCTGGGCAATAAACTGCCTTGATTTGTCAGCATAAAATTCTCTTACTAGGCCGAAGCTCATGCTTATAATGTTTTGTTACAGGTTTTGTTAGTCTTCACTGACGGATTGGATGATACCTCAGAGAGGCTACAAGAGACCTCAGATTTGCTCCGTAAGCAAGGTATATTAGCAATATTTCTCATTACCTTCTGACCCACAATTGAGTGGGATTTTTGTGACTTTCACTAGTTATAATGGGGTAATTCTGATTCTGTATGCAGTCATTGAAGCCTTTGGGAATGCATGCTACGGTCAGAAGGGTGAATGCCTATGAGCTGTGACCTTTGCAGTGGTCTGGGTGGAAGAGTAACATTAACCGTGCTGTAGAATGCAGTAACTTTTCTGTGAATGCAATTCTCCCCAGGATTCACAAGTAATGTTGTTTTCGGTGCTAGCGCTTTCATACCAGAATACCAGAAGGAGAATATTCAAAGCCATTTGTTTTTGTTTTATATTGCCATGGTTTCTGTTTTGTATGGGTATAATTCTGTTATTTTCTGGTTTGTTTTTGTTTTGCTTTTTATTGATTGTGCATCATGTTGTGCAGTCTTGGCTTGAAAAGGTGATTAATTAAATGTTTAAATTAAATTAAATTTACTCAAATAGCAATTTAACTAAATAAATTTTTCTGTCTGAGAATTGCCCTCACGTAGCCCTCCTAAAAGTGTGTGGGGGCCTCCATAGTGCCCATACTTTTAGCCAAACTGTAAGGATGATGCATTCCCAGGGGCACATATTTGATTTCCATATCTACACACTTTGTTTTCCAGCAAAATTTTGCCTGTGGAAGCAGCAGGCACAGAATCTGTGGGTACTTTGAATACCCAATTCTAACTGGGTAGTTTCCCTTTGAAAATAGGGTCCAGGGTCCATGGGACCTTGCCACTGCACAGGCTTCCTGAAAAGCATCCCCTAATTTTACATGTAACCTGTATTCCAGCATCCTCCTATTGTCCACTGGCTGGAATGGGCCACAGTCTATTCATAGGATGGGTTTCTGGATAGCGGGCTGATCCTTCATTTATTTCTTTTCATTTATTAAATGTATGTCTCGCTCATACAACAAAGCTCCAAGCAAGCTGTAGCAAGGTAAAACAAACAATGTAAACTCATAATAAAACAAATAACATAAACCAGATCTTATAAATAAAACCTAAAATAAATATATGACATTCACCCAGAGCATAAACTGACCACTCAACAAACAAATTTACAGATGTAAAACAATGAACATAATTATTGTAAAAAAAACAAAACAAAACCCAAACCCCATAAGTTAAAAACATTTGCCTCCTGCCACAATTCTTTGGGGATATAATCAGATTATTCCATAAAATAGACCCATAAATGAGCCTCACAATAAACATCAATAATTTTGAGGCATTTGACCCCAACTCATAACACAACAATTAACCAACACTGTCGCGACAAAAAACACATCTTAAACATTGAACACGAAGACAGACCATATTACCCATCCAGTCTGCCCAGCCACATCACTTGCTTAGCTTTATAGTCTCCTACTCTCCCTCATAAATCCTAGATTTTCTTGAATTCTGGTAATGTCCTCATCTCTGCCATCTCCACAGGGAGGCTGTTCCATGTGCCCATCATTCTTTCTTTAGAGAAATATTTCCTTTGATTGCTTCTGAGGTACCCTCTTTTACCCTTATCTCATGACCACTCATTCCAGACCCTCCTTTTGATTGAAAGAGGCCTGACTCCTCTGCATTTATTCATTGGAGGTATTTAAATGTCTCTATCATCTCTCTCTTCTCCTCCACTGTATACGTGTTTAAGTGTTTAAGTCTGTTCCCATATGCTTTACGATGAAGACCGTTGACCATTTTATTAGCTGCCATCTGCACCAACTCTTTCTGATTTATATCCTTTTCAAGGTGCAGTATTCCAAATGAGGTCTCACCAGAAATGTATTTAGAAGCAGCATCACATTCTTTTTCCTGCTGTTCCTCTCCCTAAACACCGGTACATCCTTCTGGCTTTTGCAATTGTCTTGAAAACCTGTTTGGCTACCTTAAGATCATCAGATATGATCACTCCCAGATCTTGTTCTTGTTTTGTGCACAGAAGAATTTCACCTCCAATACTATACTGCTCCACTGGGTTTTTGCAACTCAAATGCATGACCCTTTATTTTTTTAGCATTAAATCTTAGTTTCCAGAGTTTAGACCATTCCTTGGTCTTCACTAGATCCCTCCTCATGTTTTCCACATCTTGTAGGGTGTCTTTCCTGTTTCAGATTTTAATATCAACGACAAAAAGGTAAACCTTTCCCAATAGCCCTTCCACAATATTGCTAGCAAAAATGTTGAACACAAATGAACTGGAATGGATATGGGATGTGTGAGCCCTTAGCACTGAGGCATAATTGACGCACCCTCGGGGGCAAGCCCTGGAGACCGACACAAGCAGCAGGCGAACGCACCCTGTAACGGGACAGTCTGGGGCTTCAACTTTACCAGCCACCGCCTCTGCAGGTTGAGCTCTTCACACAGTCTTCTGAAAACGGTTTGAGATTTACCTCACTTCCAGTTCTATACAATGGGGCAGATTTTAAAACAATACGTGCGCCGGTACTTTTGTTCGCGCCACCAGCACGAACAAAAGTACACCAGATTTTATAAGATACGCGCGTAGCCGCGCGTATCTTATAAAATCCAGGGTCGGCGCACGCAAGGGGGTGCACATTTGTGCAACCTGCGCGCGCCGAGCCCAGCGCGGCCTGCCTGTTCCCTCCGAGGCCGCTCCGTGGCTCGGGTCCTCACGGTCTCCTCCCGGGGGGACTTCGGGCTTCAAAGGGTGAAGTCTCTCCTGACCTCCTGGGCGCCATCTCATCGTTGGATTACCTCAGCAGCCTGCTCTTCTGATCCTTGGTCACATAGGATCCATTTAAGACCAAGAGGCCCGGGTCCTTACGGGCTCCTCCTGGGGGGACCCCGGGCTTCCAGTGGTGAAGCCGTCTTCGAAGTCTCTCCTCAGCGCCGCCTCCCGGCTGCGACACCCACTGTGGGTATCCACAGCGCGACACCTGCAGTCTCAGCCGGCCCAAGGGTCCACGAACATAACAGGATCAAGATCTGGGAATTCATTCACACTCTGATCTCCACCCCATGGAGAACGGACAAGCTGGGCAAACATGAATAAACTGAACTCAGAACTTTCTGTGTTTGAGGGACCTCTCCAATAGGATTCCCGTTTGACCCACTGGGAGAGTTTTGTGCATGTTAAAATCAGCATGAGAAGCTTTACCCATATACCTGAGATAAAGTTATATTTATTGAACAACCGGGCTTTCATTTACATGTTAAAGAATCAGTTTAATTTAACACCCAGTACCTTGTTCTGCCTGGTTTGTCCTAGCATCTCATTCCCTGGGGTATAGCAGCTATCACCACAGAGAGAGGGACCCACACACCACTGCCTGAGCCATAAGCAAGATCTTCCCCCCACAAAAAGGATTCTACCTTTGGGACAGAGAGTAAAGTTATGGGAGAAGTGCTAGCTCTTGGGACTTAAAACTCCCCAGTAAAGGTTACACTAGCCTGCACACTGACAGGGCTGTGGGGTCCAGAAGGGGTGGTTCTTCTCAAGGGGAAAGGCACATGGCCATGAAGTAGGTTTTTTCCTCTTCTCAAGGAACTAATCAGAAGGAGAACTAACCAAGAGGTGAAAAAAAGAAGAGATCATGCCACCCTCTGAGGTAATGGTTCAGGAGTTGAGGTGAGACTGAGATGAGGAGTGTCCCAGAGTGAACCTTGAGTGCAGTGGTCTAGGGAACCTGCATGGAAAGATAGGTGGTGTGGAATCTGGAGTGAAGGTCTATGATCAGCAGATGAGTGAGTAGCTCTTGTAAGATGAAGGTGCATTTGGTCCCTTTTGGATGTGAATTTTCATATGGGTATATTGACAAACCAAAGGCTAAGGATTTGAGTAGGTCTAAGAGGAGTTGAAGCTAACCATGAGTTTGGTCCATAGTAAAAGTAGTTATGTGGATATAGGGATAAAGATAAAATAATGTAATTATTATGCTCCCAGAATTTTGTGATTTATTTGCATAGTTCTGACTGTGGAAGCCCATAAGTCTCTTGAGTTTATTCAGTTATTGACTGTGTAACCTGTTTCATATCCATGTAAATAATTTCTGGCTGATTCATCCAGAAAAATGAAATTCACTGGATATTTGAAACATAGTGTCACTTACCTTTATTGAGCCAGCCTTGGGGTGAGGCATGTGGAGTTGAAGTGAGTCCTTCCTATTCAGGGAGGTAGAAGAGAGTGGTTAATAGATATTCATGTTGTCATTATACTGGTCCAGTTCACCACCTGCATGACAGTTTTGAAGAACCCACCAAATCCTATCCATTATTTTATATATCCCGTCAGTTGTGTCAAGGTGGAAAATATAAAACCCAATGACAACATTAGCCCAGAAGCTTCCTCAAAATGACCATTATATATGTTACCCTTACTGGGGGGGGGGGGGTTTATGTCCCAAGGGCATACAAACATTTATTTCTCTTCAGGGGCTGCTCTGGCTAGTATATTTACTCCCCATGCTTCACTCTTAATCCTAGGGGGATTCTTTTTATGGGGATAAGCTCTTCCTTGTGGCCCGGACCATGGTGTTTTGCTACGCAGTGCATTTAAATAATGTAGATGCTTCCCATGAGGTGAGAGGCTATGATAAATCAGACAGGACAAAATTCCGGGTATTAAAATAAAAGTTTATTGATTGGTAATCATAAATGAAAGTCCATTTGTCAATAACGTTGAAGTTACATCTGTCTGCTGGTACAAGTGTATCTCTATGTAGATAGGTGACCTTTTATTCAGGCATTTGGGTAGAACCCCATGGTAATATTTACTGCGCAAAGCTCACCTAGCGGCTATCTAGGAATTCTAGTGAAGGGGGTCCCCAACTTCACAGCAAAAGTCCTACCTTAAGCCATCTTCTCCTTGGACACCCAGGCCATCTTGGTCCCATGGTTGGAGATCCAATTGGGGTCTCCCGATCTTGTTCTTTCATCCTTAGTTGATATTTTGGGGGGACTTCTCACGCTGAAAAGCCAAATGGGATCAGGCTACTTCAGCACTGCAATCTCAGTGGGGAGAGAAAATCAAAAACCTCCCCACTCTGTTCAAGTCCAAAAAATACTTCTAAAGTTAAAACTGGCTACATCTTCTGCCCTCACTGTCTCTCGCAGCAGGATCCATCACTGGTGCTTGCCCACCTAGGGTTTGGGGTGGACTCACAGGTCTTTGGTCCTCTGGGTGAGAGCATATTTACCCCAATAGGGAAATCTGGCATAAAAATGTCTCTCTGTAAATTAGTATAAGAAGTACCCTCTGGCAGGGAGTGCATGATAAGAATTCACTTCAAACTGAAACTTCAGGGTGAGGCTGGGGGCCTCACCAGAGAGTAAAACCTAAACATCCTCATTGTTCAGAGGCTTAGTATTGAGCCATCCAACCACAGCTCTCCAGGTGGGAGGGACTGAGGGGGATGGATGGCTCCTTATTATTGTGTTCTATACAGGGACAGTGACATCTGGTGGCAAAACTGGGGGAGTTTGCCACATATATATCGTTTGTATGTCTGTATCCAGTGTAAAGTTTGTACAGTATTCACAACTATTACCTGGCATTACCCTTCCACTATAATCTTTCTCCTGTAAACAGGGCCTGTTTTCCATATTTGGCAAGGTCTTGAACATAAAAGTCTGCGGTCATGGCCAGCCCGGTAGCTCACTGACAGTACTGTGTACTGCCATGAGGAAGGCCCGCAGTTCAAGTTTGATTCCCAAGGGGTTTGGACAAATTCTTGGAGGAAAAATCCAGAAACAGTTATTAGCTAGGTAGACTTGGGAAAGCCACCACTTATTCTTAGGAGCTAGCAGCAAGGAATGGATCTACTCTTTGAGATCTGTTGAGTATTTGTGACCCAGATTGGCTGCTGACACAGGATGCTGGGCTTCATGGATGTTTGTTCTGATTCAGTATGGAACATCTTCTGCCCCTGGATCAGATGGGGCTTGGGGTTGCTATGGAGGCAGTAGTCACAGTCTCCAGTGGAGGAAGTCCTAGTCAACTCACAATGGTGACATCCAATGGCCAGATTCCAGACACATGATTGCAGGGTTCCAGAAGAAGCATGTAGTGCATGGCACTAGCTGAGGACTGTCACTGCAGTGACCACACTAGATACATTAGGGGACTTATAAAAATTGGGGGTAAAAATCCTAAGGTACTTTCACGTGTAAGTTGATGGTGCCAAGATCTCAGCACCAGTTCTGATTGAAAGTGAAAAAATCGCAATAATCCAACAGAAAATATCCACACAGGAGCAGCTGCTGACATTAAGTAGTTAAAGGTAAGGACACTATAATATGGTATCTACTTTAAAAAAAAAACCAACCTATGCTAAACTATACTTATACTCAGTGATGTACATTTGTAATTTTGGTGTGCTTTTTACAGCCAGCTGACTGCCCACACTATTACATTTGCTGAAGAATACTGATTATAATTTTTGTGTTTGATGGGTGCCATTATCTAAGTCAATATGACTTTTGACAATTCTGATTTTGTTTCCAAGGACTTCATGCACTTTTGCTGGTAGCCTTGGAAGGCGTTCACAAAATCACCGAACTGCAAGAGATTGAATTTGGCAGAGGATTTGGTTACAAACAACCCCTCAGTATTAAAATGCAAGATCTTCCCAGCATTTTACTCAGAGACCTTGTAAGTCCATTGAAGTATTTTGTTTGTTTCTAAAGCGCTGCTTAATAAATCCAAACGTCTCAATAGAAATAATAGTTTTTCATTCTCTAGCAATAATTTTGCAGGATACCATTGCAGAACGAGAATGCTGCCAGGTGGTTTGCAAATGCCTTGGACAGGAAGGCCATCGTGGACCTCAGGGTGCTCGCGGACCACAGGTAAATATTCCAGATACACATATTCCTTCCTGAATTTTTCATTTTTCATGCTAGATATTTTTGGACCCATCTGCAAAAGGCTCACTTATATTGTACATACAAAAAAAAAAATCCCCTTGCTATGTTTTAGGGGGACGAAGGAAATGATTTAGTGTTTACATTATGCAAGGTTTTCATTCACTCACCCATGGATCTCAAATCCAATTAACTTTCTCAGCAATTGCAAACGCTGTTGAAAGGCTGACCAGTTAATTTGTGGAGCAGGTGGGTGAGAGAACTCAGAAAGAAGAGCCGCAGCAAAGGAGAAGGGATGGTAGTCCATACAGTTTGGTCAGCGCCATCTATGGGCTCTGACATAAACTGCATTATTTCAGTCTTATTTGTTACATCAGCAGAAGCCTAGGACGGGGACAGCCTCAAGAACTGTAACAAGACCTTGGGAATTTTCACAGCATTAACCATAATTTGTAAAAGTCCCCTCTCGTCTCCCTTTCCAGCCCCCTTCCCCCCCCCCCCCCCCCCCCCCCCCAATAATTTTAGAACTGTAATGGCCTGATTCACTAAGCCTTCTCTCTCATTCTATATCTATGGGGGAAAAACCTTGATGAAGCAGGCCACAACTGGCAGCACAATTGGAAGTGAAAATTTGTAAAAACATTTTCAGAAGTGTAGACTCTCTGTGACACAGGCTGACTGTCCAGCCTTTCACTCAGATTTTGTATTATTTCCCTGATATTTTTTTGAGTGACATCTTGTCTCTGTGTGTATTTTTCCCCTGTACTATGATGACCCAACACCCCTGGTACTCTTCTGGACCTCTTCTGCATTGTGTATAATCTAGTTGTAACCCCACTCCAGCATAAATGTCCTGCACGGCTGGGGCCATAAAAGGTATTTATAAGTTCTTTGGGGCAGGAACCATGACTAACTCTTCTCTGTTGCCCCTTCCCCAGGGTGTGGCTCATTTTGCTTGGGGGGAGGGGGGTAAGGTGTCCTTTCAGGGCCCAGTGCAAGGGTGGCTGGCATTCTTATATGTATCCCTGGGAGAGGGCTCACTTCTCTGTGAGTGCTGCATGCCAAATGAATTCACTGGACGCACTGGATTAGGGTCCAAACTTAAGTTTACTGAATGAAATAGTTGCAGATGGCACTGTAAATATGTTTCCAGCACCACAGTCTCTCTTCTCTTGAGAACAGTATTCACCTCTATCTGTGCAGGAATCTTTCAACAAGCAAGGGATCCTACCACCCTTCTGGATTAGGTGAAATGCAGGTCTCAATGGGCAGGGTAATCTTTAAACTGGTCAGGAAAACCCCTTCCATGAATGGCCAAAAATCCTGTCCTCGCACAGAGAGTAAACTTTTCTCTCTCCCCCGGGGCTGAAAACTCCTGATGGGTGTCCTCTAGAATCCTTACAGTTCTGTTACTCATGGTTACCAGTCTCTTCCACTTCTTCAGATTTATTTCAATCTCTGACTCTTCTCAGGACCCCAATGGGGGATCCCCAGAAGCAGGTTTTTCTACCCTGCTCCACTGCAGGTAGGAAAGGATAGCCAACCATCTTCCCCCTGGATGTCTAACTTAATGCTCTTTTCCCTTAACCAAAGATAACACCAGAGTTATCCCTTGCAGTGGGTCACCACCTCGGATGGGCAGGTCTTCCCTATCCCTTGGGCATCCCAAACACAGGGTTCCCCATTCCCTAAATCCAGGAAAGGCCCAGGTGTCCAGGAAGGCTTCTACCAAGGAAAGGTCAAAATCCCCAAAACAACCCAGAGGGATATCCAAACCAGCTAGAGATTAGACTGGTAGACTGGTAGGACCACCCTCCCGACCCTGATCAGGATTCCCAGGCTGGGTTAGCCTGTTCCCTCCGACTGGGCCTGAAAATACAACAAAAGGTAAGCACCTTCCACCTCCCTAAGTCTCCAGAAATTGTACAAGACTGCCCCCAGACTCTCAGGAGTGAGCTGCTATAAAGCCTCTCAGGGGGACAGTCATTGCCAGGCCCCTCAGATGGAGGGACTGGATTTGAATGGGTCCTCCACCCGTTCACTAACCTAATCTGGTTGGTAATTCCCAGGGCTTAATGGTGATCCGCTTACCTAGTGATAGCACTTGATTCATGTGTAGCCGAACCTTCTTCCAGACCTTCCCAATATAGAAAGTCTCTGGCTTCTTTAGAATATTATCATCTTTATTTATTTATTTAAACATTTTTGTATACCGGTGTTTAGTGGTATACCATCACAACGGTTTACAGAAAGGTACATAAATAAGTTTTGTTTTTTGTTTTTTGTTATTTTTGAATTTTCCAAAATACATCAAGAAAACAATCTTGTGTAGAGAGCAGTACCAACAAAACATCATTTTACAGCCATATCACAATAACATCTTTCTACTCCATCTGCTTTAAAGTCCTCGTCACCAGGGAGAGATCCATTTCTCTACCTCAAGTATATAAATCTGCAATTAAGAAATTGACGGGTCCTATACAGGAGATTACTAATAATTACAGATCCAGCTGCAGGCTTATAGTACTTAGCCTTCCAACACAGGAGAGGACGTTATTATATCTAATGAGAACTTTTTAAAGAAATTCTCCAGTTGCTCAAGTTGAAAAAATATATAGGAAACATTTTTATATTTTATGTAACATTTACACGGATATTTGAGAATGTATATAGCTCCCATTTTTTGTACTTGAGGTCTCAATTTCAAAAATAATTTTCTTCTTAACTGGGTGCTTCTCGCCAAGTCTGGAAATATTCCAACATTTAAACCAAGAAAAGACTCAGTTCTATTACGAAAATATAGTCTCAAAATCCAATCACGATCTGATTCAAACAGAAATGTCACAATTAAAGTGGCAGGCTTCACTTGTTCTCTCTGCGTCGTTTCTAACAAATTTGTTACTTCCAGAGCTGGAGTTTCAGTTATATTCACAGGAGTTAACAATTGGAAATCTTTTTCTCCTTCCTTCTCTGTTTTTTTAAAGGCTGGTATATAGTACAGCTTAGATATAGGTGGTATCAATTCCTCTGAGATTTTTAATGCCTGAATCAAATATTGCCTCCACATATCTCGTGGGGTCACCATAGAATCTCTAGGAAAATTTATTAAACGCAAATTTCTCCCTTTTATTTGATTCTCCATGTTTTCTAAGCGATTCATTAGTATGGAATTTTCTTTTATAACATTAGTTTGAAGATTTCTCATTTCTTTCACTTCATTCTCAACCTTTTCACATCTTGCCATTTGTTTGTTCATATCTTCCTCCAGTTTCCCCATTCTCTCCGTGGTATTATTTAACATAGACATCAAGGGATTTATCTGATTGAATAAATTATCATTAACCGTTTGTATTGCTTCCCATATCTTCTCTAAAGAGAAAGCTTCTGGTTTGATCAATTCTTTCTTTTTAGGTAATATTAAAAGTACTTTCCTTTCTGTTGGAGGCTGTATCGTACAGCCTGCAGCGTCTCCCAGGCCGGTCTCTTCCATGAAGTGTGGCCTCTGCTGTTCCTCCCCACCGCCTTCATCGCACAGCCACGATTCTCCGGCGGTTTCATTCACACTTTCATGGTCAGGTTCCTTCCCGTTTGCTCCTCACAGTGCTGTAGGGTTTCCTGGGGGCATCCGCGATACCGGGGATAAAGTTGTCTGAAGCTCATGTGAGGAGGCGGTTTCCTCTTCCACCCGCTCTCCTCGCTGCGAGCTGTCCTCCGGCTTCTGCTCCCGTATTACGTGGGAGTCCATAGGTCCTTGAATCCGGCCCTCAAGAAGTTCAGACTGACTTTCTCTCTCTTTTGCACGTCTTTTCCTGCCGGTATGAGGCATTTTACTCGAAAATAAACGCTAGTCCTCGGAGCCCTGGTTACCCACGTCCGGACCCGTCGGCCATCTTGGATCTCCCTTCGGTACATAAATAAGTTTGGTTTGGTTTATAACTTAACTAGTAGGTGCCAATAAATTTTCGGTTACATGATTAAATAATATACTCTATATGGATCATGGATTGGGTATTCCAGTTATGATTAATAGAATATTCATACATAAGATATACTGTACTCACTCAAATTAATACTTAGGCATGAGAAAAATAATAAAGCAAGGATATCTGCTATTTGGTGCGCACTGTACTGTATCGGCCTGCTGGAAAGTTATGTTCCTGGTGCAGATCACTTCCGCTCGCAGGGTCAGTGAGATCCAGGCCGTGGTCGCGTACGCTTCCTACATGAAATTCTTCCATGATTGTGTGGTGCTGCGCACGCATCCAAAATTTCCGCCGAAGGTGGTGACTACCTTTCACATCAACCAGTCAATCTTCCTTCCTACGTTCTTCTCACAGCCTTATTTTCACCCGGGGGAACGTGCTCTCCATACCCTGGACTGCAAGTGGGCGCTCGCTTTCTATTTGGATCGTACAGCATGCCATAGGCAGTCTACCCAGCTCTTCGTGTCTTTTGACACCAATAGGCTGGGAGCAGCAGTGGGGAGCAGACCCTATCCAACTGGCTAGTGGATTGCATTGCCTTCTGCTACGAGCAGGCAGGCCTCCGGCTGACTGACAGGATGAAGGCTCATTCTGTGTGGGCTATGGTGGTGTTAGTGGCTCATCTGCATGCAGTCCCTGTCGTCGAAATCTGCAGGGCCACAACCTGGAGTTCTCTCCATACTTTCGCGGTTCACTACTGTCTCGACAGGGATAGTCGCCAGGGCAGCGCTTTTGGCCAGTCTGTCCTCCACAATCTATTCCAGTCCTGAACCCAACTGTTTTCATCGTGCTCTCTGTGGGACTAGACTGCCCCTGTTTTCCCACAGCACTGCAGTTGTGTTGTGCTCGTTGGCACCTTGTTTGGCTCCTATGGGTCCATCTGATCACATGGGGCAGTCTGGAGCTCTCACATGTGAGGACTACCTCACATAATCACCCACATGTGAGGACTACCATCCTGCTTGTCCTAGGAGAAAGTGCAGTTGCTTACCTGTAACAGGTGTTCTCCTAGGACAGCAGGATGTTAGTCTTCAGGAATCCTGCCCGCCTCACAACAAAGTTGGGTTCACCTACGGTTTGTTATGTTATTTTTGTCGCTCGTATATTTTGCTATGTTACAAGACTGAAGGGGGACCTTGTGTGGATGCGCAGATAGCAGCAGGTTTGGCATGCTCAGTCTGCCAGTAAAAGTTTTCCATGCCGGGCTCCATCGCATGATGTCACCCACATGTGAGAACTAACATCCTGCTGTCCTAGGAGAACACCTATTACAGGTAAGCAACTGCGCTTTCCTCAAAATCACCTGACCAGAAAAGAAACAAGTCATCAATGTATCCCTTCCAAAATACAATTTGAGAAAAATAACCCGATGAATGTATAAATTAGCTCTCAGAGGCAGAAACATAAAAAGGTGCAAGGGGGGGGTCCAATCTGGATACCTTTTATTTGATGATTAAAAAAAAGACTCAAAAGTAAAATAACCCTGCGTGATAGTTTCTATCGCTTACCTGACTGTGAGATGCAGGAATGTCCAAATCAGTTTGGTGAACTATCTAAAGTGCCCCTTCTTGCGGGATATTAGTATAAGGAGACGTAATGTCTGCAGTGACAAGCATTCATGTGGAGTCAAAGCCAGATAGTGTGTCTATAGCATTAATGAAATTAGTTGAGTCTCTCCCTTAAGATGGACCTGCAGCCGCAGTAAACAATCTATGTACTTAGCCAATGGTTCAAATACGGAACTTATACCAGATACAATCAGCCTACCTGGTGGGGCTGTTAAAGACTTATGAATTTTTGATACTGTATAAAAGTACGGAATTGTAGGATGTAGTTCAAACAGAAAACAATATTCTTTAACAGAAATCATCTTGGAGCTTGGAGCGTTATCTAATATTTCTTTAATCTGAATTTTAAGATTATGCGTAGGATCAGTTGTTGAATGGCCTCCTGGCTATACATTTGCTCCTCAAGTACCACTACCCCCCAACCTTTGTTGGCCAGTTGTACCACTAAAGATGTATCTTCACATAATTGTTTAATAGCTCGAAATTCACTCCTTGGTAAATTAAATTTGACGAACTCTTTCTCAGCTGCCACACTATTCAGGACCTGCAATACCAGTGACTCAAATGCTCTAATCAGAGGATTTGAGGGTTCACTCTGCATCCATGCTGAAGATCTATACAACGTGGGCTTATCTGCACTCTCTTGATTGGGGCCAAAAATATCCGCCAGTCTTATTCTTCTAAAGAGATTTTGTAGTTCTACATTAGTAGAAAATGCATCATGATTCATAGTAGGAATAAAGGACATGCCTTTATATAACAATGACAACGACTCCCTGAAAAGTTTAGTTGAAGCAAGATTAAAGACAGAATGATCGCTATTACTTTGGATTCCATTAATTGCCCCAATTAGGGGATCCAATGTCATTTGTGTCAACTGTATTGCATCCTGGGGAGAAATTGCTGTCCCCGTTCCCCACCAATTTGTTTATTGTGGGAACTTAGAAACTGACCCTTCTCCTTCCTATTGTACCCAACTCCATCAAAAAAACTTTCCCTAGGGAGTGGGTCAAAAGACATTTTTTTTAAAAATTGAACCCCCACATGAACGCGCAATTTCCTCATCAGATGAATCGTCAAATAAGGAAAAATCTCCTTTTTTCTTAAAATTATTCCTTCTGCTTTTCTGCATGCATGGATAAATATACACAGATAAATAATCCTTTTCATCTCTGTAAAATGTATTCCAATTCATTTTTCTAGTTTCGGACTTAAATGTATCCAGTTGTTTCTGTATTTCTGCTAATTGATCCTCATATACTGCTTTTGAAAAGGAATTTTGTATGGCAAACTTCTCACTCTCTGTCTCTGCTTTGGTCACTATAATTTGTTCCTTAGTTGCAGATATTATTAGCAACATTAATTCCTAAGCATATTTACTCAACACTGCATTCCATTGCTACACAAAACCTTCATTATTAACAAACAAAATGGTTCCTTCGAAATTCTTAACCCTCTTGGAATCCGCTTCTGATTAACTTCTTTTTAGATTTAACTTATCATTCCAATCTCCCCCAGAACCTGTTTTAGGAGATGTATCAAATAGTCGTAAACCAGAAATAATATCACTGGCAGACTGGTCAGAAAAACTGTAAAATACATCCATAGTTCTCTATTGTTCACCTAAACCACATCACGGTAACCCTCAATAATCAAACATTAATGAAATAAGATGAGCATGCATCATATTCATTATTCATTTTTTTCCTAAAAATAACAATCTTTAATCTAATTGCTTCAATTAATCTTTAAATACAATTTCTTTATATAAATACATTTATTGTATAAAGCATGAAAATTAATACAAAAACCCAATTATCACATATTTTGTAATCATTTCATAACGTATTTCAAGTAACAATACTGCAATAAACCCACCTTCACTTTTATGTTGAATCTGCTTATTGATAATGCTTAACAAATGAAATGCGATCAAATTACACATGGTACACATTTTGTTCTGATATGCATCACAAGTGCACAGTGAAGAAAGTTAAACAAACTCACCCATGTATTTCCCAAGCTCCCCCCCCCCCCCCCCCGACACACACCATTCCATCCCCCTCCCCCCTCCCTCTGCTGCTGAGAAGATAGGACCAACAGAAAATATCACCAGGCTTAATGAGTAATAGTATTCAATATATGACTCCAAGCTCTGTGTGGTAGGGACATTATATATGATATCCAAATGTCCAAAGTCCGCTGTTTAATACAGAAGAATGGAGAATACTGACTTATCAGCAGTTCCATGGTCAACATGTTATGTATACTATTCTTCCACTGGACCACCAAAGGCACATCCGGCTGTCTTAAAATTCTCAGGATGGCTGACGTTGCCAAGAGAAACACTTTGTTTAGCCAATTCTCCATTCATTCATACATCTCCACATACATACATATACAATTTCTCCTTGTTATATAGTTATCTCAATAATGCCTTTCAAATTTAACTGTTCTCTTCCCTTCTGATCAGTTGAAATCCAACTTCAGTGCGTAATAAATGTTTTTATTATAAAACTTGTAAATCACTTTCCAGTTTTTACAATAAAAGCTTCCAAAGTGATGTACTTCCTCTACATCTAGTGATCTTGGATATCTTATAAAATCCCAACAAGGGATCCTCATTTCACCCTGTTGGACTTCCTCAGAGGGGTGATATCCCTATGGCAAAATGAAACACTGACAATTAAACCACCATTCAAAATATCCCCATATAACTAATGCGTAATGAAAACCCGCAAAAATACCAGCCTTCACGCACTCATAAAAACTCCCAACATTCTCGTCTATATTAATGTAAAGTATCTCAGTCACTAAACATACATCATTCTTAATCCAATCTCAACAATATACGTCAACAACTAATACCTGTTGTGATGCCACCATGGGACAAGCCCGCGAATGGCCTCTCACCTTCCTGATGGTGGACACTGGCTCAGTTTCTCCCTGTGGCTGGAAGCTGCCACACCCGCTGCCTGCCTCTTAGCGGCAGATTAAATGTGGAACAACTCTAGAGACCAGTCAGATACTTGGTTCTACTTTACAAGGACTGTCTCATTCTCTTGCAATCCATATCAAAGTTTCAAAACTTCAAAGTCGATAGTCATCTCCAAGATGTGCATGGCAGATGTGGCATTGCTGAAGCTTAGTTAGAAGGACGGCTTCATAACTGGAGATCGGGACCATCTGATTAAAGGCACGATGGATCTGGAGGACAGAGTAGGATTTTGGCAGGCATCTACAGAAGCTCTCTGCTCCTTTCCCATCCACAATACCCCATAGTAGAACTGGGTGCAGTTCAAAAGAAGTTTGGAGGGTCCTAAGTAAGAGGCTGCTGCCAAGCAGAAGCAGGTGAAACACAGCTCAAGAAGATGGCAGAAACATCCCTTGGTGAGATCCATGGATAAAGGTGCTATAACCCAAAACTCTTCTGGAGAAAAAACAGCTGTTGATGATGAGGTCCCAAGGTTGGTACTGATGGGTTCCACTTGAGGGATATGCAGGGAAAGGACAGTGTTAGCCCTTCAAGACAAACTGGAAATGCTGTTATTTAAGTACACTGACTGACAATGAAGAGAGCACTAACTGCCAGGATCTAAGAACTGGGAGATGAATCAGAATCCTCCAACCAGGATTAAAAGTCACGCTGACTCAGAGAAAACTCTAGGAGGATGGTACTTGAGGGTGGCAACTAGAGAGTATCAGTAGTGGAAGTTCTTGCAGATTTAGAGATAACTCTCCATATCAGCGTCATGAAAAGGTGGAATCACTATTCTAGGACTTCTAGGGCTGAAGTCCAATAGGTCAAGTAATAGGCAACTAGTAATCCCAAAGGCACCACTGGTTTTAAGTCCTCCAAAACTAGGAGCTGGAATCTGGGTCAGGACTGATTGATGTTTGAGATATGGAAAACAGCATGTACACTGTGAGATGAACCACTGGAGCAAATAGAAGACTTGAAACAAGTTGTAGGCCTAGACGATGACATAGCTGAAGGCTTGAGACACTATCAGCATCTTGAACCAATGCTGTGTAAAGCAGAAGCTGGAACATAGTTAAAGAACTTAAACAAGATCTTGGATGTAGGTGCCGCCTGCAGGTCATAGGCAACATAGTAATGAGAGAACCAGAAGGTGTGAAGGAGCTGTAGAATTTGAGAAACCTGGGTGCAGGCACCTACTGCAGGTTGTAAGAAACCCAGGAACAAATGCAGGTGCCTCCTGTGGGTCATAGGGGAAAAGCCAGAAACTGACTGAAGAACTTAAAATGAATCTTGGATGCAGGTGCCTCCTGCGCATCATCAAAAGAAAAAAAATTCAGAAGCAAACAGACTTGAGTGGAATTCTTGACTTGAAACAAGATGCAAAAAGTCCAAGAAACATGGGCCTGACACAGGAACGCGCTCACCAAGCTCATAGCCTTCGCAACCTGTTGCGAGTGCAGGAGAGTGTGGTTACTTGCTTGAGAGAAAGTGAGCCCTTAGATCACGGCATAACCTCAGGATGGAGCTCCAAGGTACGCACTGTGGGAAGCGAGCATATACAGGCACAGCCTGGACTTGGAATGTTACTTGGACTTGGAACATAGCTTGGACTTGGAACATAGTTCACTCAGATCTTTGCTGAACATATACACACAGAGCGAGACCCAACAACACAATGCTGGTCTCTGGGGTAGTTTTCTGGCCACTCGATAGCCCTTTTGGACCACTTGGAGCATCAGGACAGTCTAAGATTGAGGACACAAGACGTGGAACATGGACAAAGGCTCTGGAGATGAGGAACATGGATGAAGGCTCAGGTTCAGGTTAGAGTTCAGCTTCAATGGGCACTGCACCGCAGCACACCCTACACAGCCCGAGGGCTGGTCACAGACCACGCTGTCCCACTGCACGCCCTACACAACCCACCATGGATTGGTTGCAGACCACGCTGGGAATGAGATAGGCTCTGGACTGAGACTCGGACGAGGACAGGAGCCAGGACATCCCTTGGAATGAGGAACATGGAGATTCACTGGCAGGACAAGCTCCCCAAAACAAGAACTAGGAACATGATTAGGAACTTGGAACTTGAAACTTGGAACTTTAAAACAAGGATGAACTCCGAGAACTTTACCCAGTGAAGACAGACTTGGATACAGGCCTTATGCCAGGAGGCGACCTGCACAACCCGCCGCTGGTCATGGACAACGACACTGGCATGTCTGGAGGAAGAACAAAAGAGGAACTGAAGGGCAGGACTTGGGAACGAGGAATGGAACATCCAGAACTTGATCGAAGACTTGGACGAGGCGAAGATTCTTAAGACTTGGACAAGGCACTGACAAGAGACCAGGAACATGGAACATGGGACTGCAACCAGGTCCTCTCACCTGGGCAGGCAGGAGGCCTGTTCCAGCCCTCTCTGTTGCCGCTCCCCACCGCCGACTGTGGCCTGCTCTTGTGACGCCCCAGACGCCGTCAACGCTGAACCTCCTGGTGGGTCCCTCTAGGTGCATGCATGCCACATCGCGTAATTTAAAGGGCCAGCGGCGGGAAATATCCCCGTGGCCCTGGAAGATGACGTCAGACAAGGTGGGTATATATACCCTGCCTTGCCATTACCACCTCGCCTCAGCAACGGGTCCTGCTCTTCCTGAGAGTGTGAGTTCTGCGTTTCTAGTTCCAGTGTTCCTGATCTTTGTCTCCAGTTCCAGCCTTGCCCCTCTTTCCTCCGGATTGATCTCTCAGCTCTGACCCTGCTTTGTCTTGACTCTGCTTGATCTCCGCCTGTCCTGACCTTCTGCCTGGTACACTGACTCTGCTTGACCTCCACCTGCGCTGACCTACTGCCTGGTTCATTGACTCAGCCTGATTGCTGCCTGCCCTGACCCCTGGTCTGTTCTAGTTCCTCTCGTCCGCTGCCTGCTTCAACCCTTGGCCTGGCCAACGCTGCTTCAGTTCCCGCCTACTGGTTCCTCGCCTGGAGGGACCCGCGCCTAAGTTCTGCCAGCCCTGGTACCCAAGGGTTCAACCTGCAGGGAACGTGGGCTGGTATAGGTGAAGGTCCAGTTGGGTCTTCTTCTCCAGCACTGCCTCCCAAAGGCAAGAACAAACAGGGGTTGCCCCTGGTGGTAGCGACAACCTCATCTCGGCTCAAGGGTCCACCTTTCCAACAGCAACATGAAGGAGCTCAGTCAAAGAACAAAGAGAGCAGGTACATGAAGACCAGAACATGAAGCCCATCATCACAAATGCATGATGATGGAAGATGTTGAAGGATGAAGACACCATGGATGACCATGAAGATATTTGCAAAGGCGGCGAGGAATTGGCCACAGGACTTTTCCTGCTGCGGTCCCTTTAAAAGAAAAATAGAAATGTGCGCGCATGCCTAGGGAGAAACAGGAAAGGCTTGTTTACGTAAGGCTGGGCATGGCAAGAGCAGTAAGGAAGAGCTTGACAAGATTAGTGGTGAGGCACACTGATGGCCTCTGCTGGTGGGGAGGTGTCATAAACTTAAGATAAGGCTGCATAGCAGGCAAAATCCTAACAACTAAATGGTCAGTTTTTCCAAACGGAGAAAGGCCATTAGTGGAGTACCACAGGGATCAGTACTGGGACCTCTATTATTTAACATATTCATCAATGATCTAGAAAAGGGAATGACAAGTGAATGATCAGATTTGCAGATGACTCAAAATTATTTAAATTTGTTAAAACAGCAGCAGATTGCAAGGTCTTGCAGAAGACCTTGTGAGACTAGGAGATTTAGCAACTAAATGGCAGATGAAATTTAATATGGAAAAGTGCAACACAATGCACATAGGGAAAAATAATGCCAATTACAGGTAACAATGCTGGGATCTATATTGTGAGCCACTACCTACTCAGGAAAAGAACTTCGGAGTCCTTATGGACAATACATTGAAATCCTCGACTCATTGCACAACAATGGTCAAAAAGAAAACAGAATGTTAGGAATGATCTGAAAAGGAATGGATAATAAAACAGAAAATATCATATTGCCTTTGAATTGAGCCATGGTATGACCGTAACTCGAGTATTATGTGCAATTCTGGTCACCACATCTCAAGAAAGATATAGCGAAACTAGAAAAGGTGCAGAGGAAAGCGACAAAAATAAAGGGGATAGAACATCTTTCCTATAATGGGAAGCTATGTAGGCTAGGTCTTTTCATCTTGGAAAAGAAATGGCTGAGAGGGGACATGATAAAAGTTTATAAAATCATGAGTGGGATAGAACAGATAAATGAAGGATGCTTATTTGCTCTTTCAAATAACACTAAAACAAGAGGACACGCCATGATTCAAAACAAATCACAAATTACTTTTTCACTCAGCACACTGCCAAGCTGTGGAATCTGATGCCAGAGGACGTGATCAAGGCAACTAGCGCGGTTTAAAAGAGGTTTGGACAAGTTCCTGGTGGAAAAGTCCATTACATATTATTAGCCTGGTAGACTACTTTATGGAATCCACCAGGTACTTGTGACCTGGACTGGCTACTGTTGAAGACAGGATGCTGAGCTTGATGGACCTTGATCTGAGCCAGTATGGCAATTCTTATGTTCTTATGTTCATCCTACCTTTATCTATTAGATTCATTGATGATTTTTTGACTTTCAGAAAGTTGTGCAAAGCTTGGCTTATTGTCAGAAACTTAGAATGATTATTTCTGTTTAAAGTGTGCATGGAATCCAGTATTTTATGTTTATTAATCTGCACTTATGTTTTATGTTTATTTTTGTTGAAAATTATGTTGTGTGATTTGGTACAGTTTTGACTGTTTATGTGCTCAGTAATATTTGTTTACATTATATTTATTTTTTGTTTTCTATACTGCTTTGTAACCTAATGAGAGAGGTGGTTAACAGATCTGGAAATAAAAAAATAAATAGCACTGATACCATATTGGAAGGAGCCAATGGCCAAATAATGCAGAGCTGTCATCACTTTCACCGCAACAAACATTCAGTGAGAGTAGGCTATAAGAGATGTCAGGGTTCATAGAGCTTGAAGATGAGAGCCCTATTCAGCCTGAATCAAGTCAGATACTCTCTTTTTCCATCTGTACCTCTAATTTGAAACTGTTTATTTAAAAATTAGCAAAACATGCCTGACATGAAGCAATAGACATGGTAACAGTGAACAAACCTCTCATATTTTCAGATTTTATCCTCTCTTCCGTTCCAACCCCTCCCCTGTCATCTGAGCCATTACAGAAAGTAAATATATATTCAAGTAGTCATGACATTAGAACCAAGTCACATATTCCCACAAATATGAACTCAGCCAGCCTAGTCTAGAATCTTGATATAACAACCCGTTATGACCCTCAATACATAGCCCGTTGCTTCTAAATATCCACCTACTCCATCTGCCCACCCCTTCCCCTCTCCTCATCCCTAAATTCACCTAGATTCAGTCGCAGCCATGTGCACCTCTAAGTCTGCCCAGAGTGGAAAGATTCTGTAACAGGTGATTCAGTGGCTTCTGCAACGTGCATAAAAGAGTACATGTACTCCTACCACCATTTAAGTGTCACTCAGGAGCACATCCATCTTAGCTGTACCAAGTGAAAAGTATAGCATGACCCTCTTCCTTCCCCTTTTATAAAGGATGCTGATGATTTTGAGAGCGTAACATGTTCAGATGCTTTCAATGAGCAAATATATAACTAGTCAGTTCACTGAGATCTGAGACAGTTCCCTTACAGCGGTGCTACCCATTATAAAATTGTAGGTATCAAGTGCTGCTGCTCTTTGCCTGGTTGAGAAAGCACCATGGCAGGAAAGAGGCCAGTCTTCAGGAGGCCTTTTAGTGGACAAGTTATCCCGGATAAGTGGCTGAATATGCCATTTGCCTTTTCACGAATAACTTTTGAGTTATCCATCTAAATGGCTTTTGAATATGGACCTCAAGAAGGAGAGACAGCCCTGCTGGATCACCATGAAGAGGAGTGGAAATTATGTGCATTACATGGGGAGAAGGGAGGCCCCTGAGCCGGATTCAGGTAGAGTCTGCAAAGAAGCAATTAAATGTTGTATAAGCGGGTAGATGTAGTGCTTATGATGAATCTGCCTCCTGTGCACCCCAAATTGCTTTTTTTTTTCTCCCTGCCCGTGCTGAATATATTTTGGTCAGCCTTGAATAAACCCTCTTACAGCAGTAGATATTCAGGCAAACCCAATACTCTTCCACTACCTGCCAGCTGAAGGACAAAACCTCCAGTGCTGAATCAGGGCCCATAAGATCAGTTATTTATTTATTTAAAAATTTATATACTGCACCATAAGCGGTTCAAAATAAAAACATCCATAAAAATAAACACTGCTAAACCCTTTACCCCTGCAACCCCACTCACTCAGGCACTAGGGGAAAGGAAAGCCTTAAGAGGTCTCCGGAATTTTTGATAGTTTAGTTCCGACTGCACTGCAATTAGTAACATATTCCATAGTCGTGAAGCTATACTGTTAAAAACCTTTTTATGAAAATGCTGCCATCAAAATCCATATCCCACTGAAGTTGACAACTGGAAACCCTGTGAAGACAGCAAGGCCTGACCTGGAATATACCATTCCCACTTATCAATCAAGTGCTAAAACTCATTGTTTATTTACATTGGACCATCACCACAAAAAAAATCTCATATTTTACATGTAATCACAAATAAGGAACTCGTATCCTGCAAATAGGATACAGATGTGCAAACATCTAATTTGGATAATAAAAAAGTTTAGCTAGGGTGTATATTGAACCAGCAGTCCTGACTAGAGCATGTTTTTTTGAGAACCGGAATTACTTATTGCTAATGTGGTATAACAGACACCCGGTTCTGTTACCATTAAGGCCTGGGTGAACCCTTAGTAAGAGTGTAGGGTAGTAAATGAGGAGCTTCCAATCAAATGCAGCCCCTCCCTTTGAGGGGTCCTCCTTGAGAGGTTTTTAAACAGCTCTCTCCAGAAACTCGAGAGGCAGTCCCTCGTGCTTTTCTAGCAGTTAGGAAGTAGAGAGGAGATTTTTCTGAGGTGTCTATTCAGGCCCTGTCAGAAGAGCCAGGTAAATCCTGCCTGGGGATAGTGACCAGGGTCGGGAGGGTTTTTCCTTATCCAGTCCCACTCCCTGGCTGGTCAGGATTTTCCCTCTGGGTTGTCTTTCGGGCTTACAAGTTTTAGTGGTAAGAGCCTAGTGACATCGTGCATACCCCTTGGACTCAGGGAATGGGGAACCCGATTTCTGGGACTGTGTGGGTTAGAGAAGACCTTCTTCCCATACCCTCAACAACAAAGGAAAAGGTGGTGATCCACTGCGAGGAGGAACTCCAGTGTTAAATTCAGTTAAGGGAAAAAGGGACTTAAGTTTTGCGATCCAGGCAAAAAGTTTTGGTAGCCCCTTCCTGTTTGGAGCAGGGAAAGCTGCCTGCTACCAAGGGATCCCTCCCATCAGGGTTATGATTGAGAGGATCAAGAGATTCATCATATCTGCTAACCATGAGTAAAAGAAACCAACAATCCCCCTGGTGAGAGAGTGAGAATTGACTCTCTGTGCAAGGAATATTGTTAACATTTTTAGAAGGTGCTTTTCCACCCAGCTAAAGGAGGCCCTGTCCACTTGGGAGCTTCCCTGGAGCGTGGATGTTTCCCTGCCCTGGTACAAGCTACTCCTGCACAGCTAGAAGGAAGAAAGACTGTAATGCAAAAGGAATTCCGTGGTGCTGAAGGTCAATTTTTCTGCCATATTTCAGCAGTGTTTATACAGTAAAGACTTTATTTCGGGACACTAAATAAATGACTCTGGAGTGTTTCTTTTGGCACCTACAGGAAACAGCAAAAATGCATACCATCTCTCCTAGAGATAATGGAAGGAAAGTCACCCTTAGCACTTGGGGCCCTGGAAGTTAACTCTCTGCCCCCCACACAAAAAGAATCCACACCCCAGGGAAAGAGACTGAAAGAACAGCTAGCCAGGGTTCCAGTCCTGAAGAGACAATAAATACGTTTACGGCCCCATTGGAGTGCAACCTGCCTCCTGGGATGGAGTTTACAATAGGAAATCAGACACACAAAATGCTACACAAGGACCAGAGTGAATGCAATGTCAACACAACTGAATGGCAAGAAAGAACAAATATGAGGTGATCACCTGAGGTCTAGTGATCACTGGACAATGTGGTTTAATGTGAGCAAAGGCAAAGAGGGATTGCACAGTGCTCCTAGGCTGCAAGAATATCAGCTTTAAGACAGGTGGGAGTGGGGCATACAGTAGAGAGAGCACTGGCAAAGTGGGAAGATCTAGTTGAAGCAGAAAGGTGGTGTTGGTAAAGCAGAGTAAACATAAGGATCCATTGTAAAATACAACAAATGTTTACATTTGGAAAGTAAATAAACGTAAGATGAAAAAAAGGTCAGGATGGGTTTCAAAAGAGATAATCGAAAAGGCAACATCAAGGAAATTAGCATTCAAAAGATACAAAAAAGAGAGAGGAGGAGAGGGAGAAATACTATATGAAAAGGCTGAGAGATGCAAGGAAGGTATCAGTATAACAGAGATGCAAACAATAAAAACAGGTTAAGGCAGTAAAGCAAAGTGACATGAGGAAGTTGCAGAGGACCAAAGATAAATGTCAGAAGAGAAAAAAAAAATTGAAAAGTAGACCTCAGTCCATTTACAGAAGAAAACGTTTATGTGGAACTTGCAAAACTGAAAGTTGATAAGGTCATGGAACCAGATGGGATAATTCTTAGGATATTAAGGGAGCTTAAAGAGGTTTTGGCAACTCCATTGACAATTTTGTTCAAGTTGTCCTTTGAAGTGGTTCCAGAGAGATGACTACTGATAGGCAAATGTCCCTCTTCATAAAAAGTGGGAGTAAGAAGGAGGCCGGTAATTACAGGCCAATTAAGCTGACATCAGTTGTGGGAAAATTAATGGAGTTGCTACTAAAGGAAAGGAGAGTGGAATCAAGAAGATTACATGATCCAAGGCAGTATGGATTATACAGGGAAGAGGCCATGTCAAGCATATCTGATCTATTTCTTTGACCAGATGGCCACAGATTAATATACTTCGAGGAGGGAAGAGAGTGGGCGACACATGCAATTACTTCTAAGGCAGTGTTTCCCAACCTTTTCAAGCCCAAGGCACACCTATATTAACAAAAGTTTTGTGTGGCATACCAGCCTCCATAGAGCATGCAAGGCAGACATGTAGAGGAGTCGTATGGCCAGAAGAATAGCTGGGAAGCACTGAAAGACCTGCCAGTCTCTCTTTGAAATTATAAAATAAAGAGGGGGCCGGGAGGGGCCAAGACACCCATGATCCCACCACTAAGGGCCAGTTCTCTCTTCATACAAGTGCAAGGGAAAGGAGAAGTCAGTGTGGTACAGGCAGCCAGCTCAGGTAGTTACCTTGGTCGCCACATGTGGCTGCCAGAGCTCCTCCATTGCCGCTGCTCTCAGCCCTCAGAATGAGTCACATCTAGTGCTCGGTGCACATTCTGCCTGTCTCATAAAGCCTAGGGGTAAGACAGAGGCTGGAAACAGTCAAAGAAGGAAGCTCAGAAGGAGGGAAGATATGTGTGCCAAATACAGTAGGGATCTGCTATCCATACACTGCATGGTGCTTATTAATTTCCATACTCCAGGGTTATTATTTTGTTTGTTTATATTCTGCTTTTCAGCACTTCAAAGTGGATTACGTTCAGGTACTGTTGTTATATCTCTGTCCCCCAGAGGGTCACAGTCCAAGGCCTAGATTCATCATTTTGCTATAATTTTCACAGGAATAGCACCCTTGATTTAAAAAAAAAAAAAAAAAAAAAAAAAAAAGGGTTGTGGTAATTTTTGAGTCACTGCAACCCATGCTGTTTTTAGCACTTTGCATAGGTATTTACTGCAATGTGTGGAGGAGAGAGAGAGAGAAAGAGAGAGAGATATTAGTCAACTATTTATATCACTGTAGGAGGGTCAACTAGAAACTCGAGGTGAGGTTTTGGTGGTGTTCTAGGGTTTGGGGGCCTAGCTTGATAGCACCTAGGTAGAGAGTGCATCCAGCTAGGGCGAGAGTACATTGTAGAAATCTCATCTTTGTGTACTTTTCCTCATTCCAAATCGCATCAAATGTTCACTGATGTGTACTGTGCTGTTCATACCTCTGACTGTGCATGTAAACTGCCCCCAAACTCTAGTCCACCACCAAAATCTCACCTCGAGTTACTAGTTGATCCTCCTGTAGTGGTATAAATAGATGACAAAATTGTGTGCCACCCAGAGGCCCTCTCTCTCTCTCTGTTAAAATGTGTGTCAGGTTATTGCATGCAATTTTAAACACCCCTCATTTTCAAAAACCCTGCCCAAACTCCTCTCCTTTAACTAATGTTTCAAAATTTGCATATGCATAGCGAGATGCAAAAAATAACACATGCATTAGGTCCCTAATGCACACAATAACACTATAATGCATTTTGATGGATGACCCTGTAAGTTCGTACAATGGAGGGTAACATGACTTGCCCAATGTCACAAGGAGTAGCAGTGGGATTTGAACCCTGGTCTCCCTGGTTCAAAGCTTGCTGCTCTAAACAAAGAGCGGAGGGTCCTCCTCCAGTCTTTCTCATGCTGTAGCTACGAAGGGGAGACATATGTGACTATACATGTTCTAAGAAAGGAGCTTCTACAAGTTTAAGAACCATTGTGTGTCTTGCATACAATAACACTGAGGTGTTATTATATGCTCTGAGATGCTGACAGCAGAGCCCAGGTGCTGGTCTGAATCAGAGAATCAGACAGTAGTGGCTTTTCCATGGCACACCCAATCAGGTCTGAAGGCACACCAGTGCGCCATGGCATACTGGTTGGGAAACACTGCTCTAAGGTATAAATAGTGCAACAAAAGCAATAATTTTTCAATGAATAGGAAATTCTAGAACAAGAAGTCAAAGCAGGTAGACTGAGGAGTAAAGTATGGAAATATTTCTTCACAGAAGGGGGTGGTAGTTGTATGGATGGCATAGTCTCCCAGTGGAGGTGATGGAGGCAAAATCAGTATCAGAATTCAAGACAGCCTGGAACAAGCACACAGGATTCTTAATTGCAGGGAAATAGTGGTACAGCCTGAGATAAATTAAGGTCTGTGGTACTGCAACAAGAAAAGGAATTAGCAAACTAGTTGTCTTTAAACGTTGTCTTATTCTGTTTCTATTAATTGTACCTTATTACTTTTTCTCTTTTCAGGGGACTGTTGGTTTCAGAGGACCTTCTGGCCATCCTGGTGAAGAAGGGGCAGTCGTGAGTAGCCTTTTTGTTCCTTATTTTCAGGACAGTATTGACAATGGGCTATAATACATTTCGTTTTCTTCCTGTGCCCTATGTCCTTGCTAAGTCTGTTGATGGTAAAGTTATGTAATGCACAATATATGGAGTCTCTTCCATCGTGGGAAAGAATTCGATGTGGCGCTCACTTGAGAGTTCATTAGAAAAATCTAAGACCTTTTATTGTTCCTGGTGAATTGTTCAAGAGGACTAAGAATTATTACCAGCATAGAAAAATAACACAATCCAAAAATGTTGAAAGAAATTGACTGTTCTTTGTACAAAAGTAATAAATAGTATTTCGAGTGACATTCAGGGAAATTACTCAAACCAGATAAACAGAGACTTAAATTTGTGAACTGTATTATCAGAATGCTCTTGTGAATACCTCTGTCATATAAACTGAAGAGGTAAATATCCGAAGTTGCTTTGTTAAACCTCACATTAAAAAAACGTTACCATCCTTATGTACAGCAGGAGCACACTTTAATTTGTCTATAACTCTGGCGCTATGCAGTAGCTGGATATAGCACTAGAAACTCAAAAGTTCTCAAATAGTTCTCATATAATATGGATATTGTTGGCTATGGTCATGTGATCACAAATAACAATGTATATTCTCATTAGCTGTTGCACTACAGACCAACAAAAGAATTGATCAAAGACAACGTAGTATATGAGCTTTTGGAATCACATAGGTCCCTTGTTTATATGTCTCTGTACTGATTTTCATAAATGCCAAATGATGATATCAGCATGGGTTAGATAGTTCCAAATAAGACAACATAATATAATATAATATCTCATAATTGTGTTAATGCCCTATGAATGTGGAGCATATAAATGTTGGTTTCCATAATTCCCCCTCACCTTTGATTTGGTATGAGTTACCTCAACTATACCACTGTTACTACTACTAGTCAATAATATAAGAAACACATAAGAGTCCATACTCCATTGAGCTTACAATCTAATAAAGACACGCAAACAAATAAGAGAAGTAGCTTAAAAATCAGCATGATTTGGTAGGATTTAAATGAGGATAGAGAATATTTAACTAATAAAGTCTCTGCTCTCTAAGATTCCATATAAGAAGCACAGGAAGTGAGGTGGGCGGATGTGATTATTAACGAACAACATTGGTTCTTTAAAGTGGCTTTAAAATTCATTGATTTTTACAATTTTATTTTATAGGGAGAGCGAGGCCCACAAGGCCTTAATGGAACCCAGGGAGAACAAGGATGCTCAGGTGCCAGGGGCCCTAAGGCAAGTATTGTTAATGAAAACAATGTTACGGGTTCACTTTAATTTTTTATAACATTACTGCAAGCATAATTAAATTCATGTGAAATTGAGTGGTAACTCCAGTTTTGCCAAGTTACGCTGACTGCCAGCTCCTGATGGGCTCAGAGGGAAGTCTGTAATTTACAATTTTCTTTCATTCTAAAGCATTTGCTGCACATCACAACTTTAAGGCTTATGCCTGCATGCTCGTTCTCTCTTTGGAGGGATAAGTCAAGGCTGTCCGGCATCAGATGATTTATCTCCCCCCCCCCCCCCCCCCCATATCAGAAGTAAAATGGTTTTCACTTCAGCTACCCTTCTATTCATTAGCCGCAGGACAAAATTTTTGTTCTGGAATCTTGATTAAACCTTTGAGGCTTCACTGTTACAGTCTTGCAATGCTGGTTAAAATGCTTAAAAGTAATAAGAAAGAAAGGCATGAAGAGACATGGCTTTGAGAATGATTTCCAACAGAGATTTATAGAAGGGATGTGTGTGGAGTTTGTGGTGGGGGGGGGGGTGTCTGAGGGGAATATAGGGTGTGGGTACATGAGGAGGGTACAGGTGGTGTGGTGGTGTTTGAATGGTTTAGGGGAGTTATGTGGGGAGGATGTCTATGTGTGCTTGGATGGGTGGGTATGAGTTGTTGAGATGTGCATTTGGGGATCTGTATAGGACTGTGCGTAGTGTGCAAGGTTATCTGGGGAGATTGATATATGGGATGTATGTGTGTGTTTTTGAGTGCATAGGGGGTTGTGTGGGGGGAGATGTTTCTGGAGGTGTTTATATTTATATACACACACATATATATATATATAGGGAGAGAGAGAGAGAGGTTTGGGGATGTGTGTTTTGGTAGTGTGGCTTGTAGGTAGCAGATGGGCTTGAGGGATTTTTTTTGTGGGTATTTATGGATAAGTTATGTATGTATGTGGGTATATGGGAGGGTTGTATGTAAGTTAAATGTTTGTGGAAGGGTTATGTGCATGGGGGTGTCTGGATGTGTGTATATATTCGTAAGGGGTGTAAGTGGGTATATCTAGGAGTCAGGGTGTGTTTTGGGTATTGATGAGTATTTTGATAGGTTTGTATGTGGATGAAGGGGTACCATGGGGGAGTAATGTGGCAGGGTTGTGTGTGTATGTGAAGTTGTGGGGTGTGGCTGTATGTGTGTGTGTAGTTGGAGGGTGTATGTGGTATGTGTTTGGTTGAGGCAAGTTTGTATATATGTGTGTGTGTGTGTGTGTGAGGGTGTGTGGAGAGCAGTGAACAGAGAAGCTGCATCATTTATTTTCCCTGTCTCTGTGAGGGAGTATGGAGGAGTTTAGATGTGTGCGGAATTATTCCGCACACTTCACACATCCCCTACCCCACATCCCCCCAACAATCTCTCATACCCACTCACAACACAAACACCCACCCACCAAATACACACACACCTCAATCCACACCCTTAAACACTCCTCTATCTTACACTATTCACTCTCCCTCGCATGCATCCACCATACATACAAACACATACCCACACCTCATCCACATTTCACACATAAATATACACACACAAAAACATATCCCATACATTCGCACCCCCCCACATATGTACTGTACATATGTGTGGGGGGGGTCTGTGAGGTGTGGGTGGGAGGGATATGGGAATGTGTGTAAGTGACATTATGTGTGTAAGGGGTGTGGGAGATTGGGGTGTGCACTTTGGAAACACTTTTTTCTTCATCCTTTGCCAGGTGCTTCAGTTATTTATCCTATCTTTGTCTCTCTCTGCCTGTGTCACTCTGTGGCAAAGTGCTGGAAGAGTGAGGAGGAGGTATTTGGAATGGAGCACTGGTCAACATTCTAATAGCTTAAAGAAATTCTAACAGTTCTCATAGCAATGGGAATTATTTTTTTTAAGACCCAGTTTTATGAAAATACAGAATTAATATTTCAGATTTTCTAACTCCTCTGAGATAATCATATTTTCTTCCTGCATGTTCACTAAGGGCCTCATTCACTAAGCTGCATTAGGCCAGTTATCGTGCAAAAAATGCTGTTTTTTCCTACAGTAAATGGCCGAAAGCAGGGATAATGTGAGATATTTCAAATATCTTATACTATTCCAAGCCTGGTACCACATGTATTTAAATGACTGCCCTACCCACACCCCCCTGAACGCCTCTTTACCCATCAAAATCTCCCTGGTGGTCTAGTGGACTGTGACCCCCATTCCTCCAAATCCCCGATTATCTTAAAAAAAAAAAAAGTGCCCTGGTGGTACAGTGGATGCTTAGAACGCTCCCTAAGCTCTAGGCCTGGATGGTGGCCATTTTCCAAAATGGCACCGCTTGACCTTTGACCAATCACATGATGGGGCGAAAGCCAAGCGGTGCCATTTTGGAAAAATACCAGGCTTAGTGAATGGCCCCCTAAGTTTGGTGAATTTCAGTTCCTTTTATTGTGCCTATGGACTGTAGAACATACTGATGGAAAAAATACCAGAGGCCTCAAAATGAATTAAGGCTCTGAAGAAAGAAGAAGAAGCTATGGTGAACTATGGCCTAGTTTTGCAAAGCAACATATGAACTATGGCCTAGTAACACACACATTAGCAGAATCCAGGTGAAACGTCAACAAGTGAAGTCACAGGATGAGCATAAGATAAGAAGATGACAGGTCTGAGAAAGGGTATCTGTGAAGATAACAGATCTGAAAAAGGGTATCTGTGAAGAAAGTTTGTGCATATGAAGTAAGATAAGATTAAACGGGAACAAAGAGTAGCTGCACTTAGCAGCAAGGTTAACTGAAATCTTGTGGTTTTGGAACAAATAGTAGTTATCAATTAGCTTACAGAAAATGTATATAAAAAGAGCTTGCAAAAAGAAAAAATTAAGCAAATGTTCCAGACCATAGATGTGCTATGTACATGTTGTAAGTATACCTTTGCTTCCTGCGTATACCATTGCTTATACTCAGTATAATAAATATATTATTGTGTGATTTAAGACTTAGTCAGAGTTGTTATTACAAACAGGACATTCATCCCTTTTATATAATTCTTTCCAATATTTCATTTGTTGGAAAGCATAAAAATTAATAGAGAAGGAATTAACTAGCAGTCAGATCCCTGCTTAGAATTCATCGCAGGCTTTTAGCCAATTGTACAGAGTTGATCAGTTGTATTTTATATAAATATATATGTACATGCAACTCTGAGTGTGTGTGTGTTTGTGGTGTGGAAAGGGAGGATGGGATTGATAAATAAAACAATGGATTTCTTTCAAGGCATTATTGAATGCAAAGCTGTTGTAGCAAATGTTTCCTTAGGATGAATGCTGAACACAACAGCCAGCAGGTGACAGTGATGAGCTTTTAAAAGTTGTTTCATTAAAACAAGTTTGTCTTTGTAATTACAGGGTGGAAGAGGCTACCGGGGAAATAAGGTAGGTGTATTCTTTTTTCATAATATTCTGGCTGCAGTGCAGTTCTTTCATCAGAGATTGATCTTCGGAAACAGTGACAAACCTTACACTTTCTTCAGATGCATGTGGCATATTTTGCTTGGAACATGGGCTTTGTTTAAAGATAATGCTGCAAATGTGATTACCTGGAGCACACATTCCTTAAAAGATGACAGTGAGACAGTGAATCTAGCTGCTAGTTTAAAGACATATCAGCATGTAAGGTATACTCTGTCATCTATTTTCTTTAAAAAAAAAAAAGTTATTTATTGTATTTATACAATGTGCTTATCCCCAGTGCTTTACGGACATAATACACAATTGTTTTTACACTGTTCCCATCGGAATGCATTTTACGTGTATTGGAAAGATGACAGGCCAGAGCTGACCATGAAGGTTTTTTAAATCAGTAAACTAGGGATGTGAATCGTGTCCTCGATCGTCTTAACGATCGATTTCGGCTGGGAGGGGGAGGGAATCGTATTGTTGCTGTTTGGGGGGGTAAAATATCGTGAAAAATCGTGAAAAATCGAAAAATCGCAAAACCGGCACATTAAAACCCCCTAAAACCCACCCCCGACCCTTTAAATTAAATCCCCCACCCTCCCGAACCCCCCCCAAATGACTTAAATAACCTGCGGGTCCAGCGGCGGTCCGGAACGGGCTCCTGCTCCTCAATCTTGTTGTCTTCAGCCGGCGCCATTTTCCAAAATGGCGGCGAAAAATGGCGGCAGCCATAGACGAACACGATTGGACGGCAGGAGGTCCTTCCGGACCCCCGCTGGACTTTTGGCAAGTCTCGTGGGGGTCAGGAGGCCCCCCACAAGCTGGCCAAAAGTTCCTGGAGGTCCAGCGGGGGTCAGGGAGCGATTTCCCGCCGCGAATCGTTTTCGTACGGAAAATGGCGCCGGCAGGAGATCGACTGCAGGAGGTCGTTCAGCGAGGGTTCCGGCGCCTCGCTGAACGACCTCCTGCAGTCGATCTCCTGCCGGCGCCATTTTCCGTACGGAAAATGGCGCCGGCCATACGCGTATGGCCGGCACCATTTTCCGTACGAAAACGATTCGCGGCGGGAAATCGCTCCCTGACCCCCGCTGGACCTCCAGGAACTTTTGGCCAGCTGGTGGGGGGCCTCCTGACCCCCACGAGACTTGCCAAAAGTCCAGCGGGGGTCCGGAAGGACCTCCTGCCGTCCAATCGTGTTTGTCTATGGCCGCCGCCATTTTTCGCCGCCATTTTGGAAAATGGCGCCGGCTGAAGACAACAAGATTGAGGAGCAGGAGCCCGTTCCAGACCGCTGCCGTTCCGGACCGCCGCTGGACCCGCAGGTTATTTAACTCATTTGGGGGGGGTTCGGGAGGGTGGGGGATTTAATTTAAAGTGTCGGGGGTGGGTTTTAGGGGGTTTTAGTGTGCCGGCTCACGATTCTAACGATTTATAACGATAAATCGTTAGAATCTCTATTGTATTGTGTTCCATAACGGTTTAAGACGATATTAAAATTATCGGACGATAATTTTAATCGTCCTAAAACGATTCACATCCCTACAGTAAACTAGGGATGTGAATCGTTTTAGGACGATTAAAATTATCGTCCGATAATTTTAATATCGTCTTAAACCGTTATGGAACACAATACAATAGAGATTCTAACGATTTATCGTTATAAATCGTTAGAATCGTGAGCCGGCACACTAAAACCCCCTAAAACCCACCCCCGACACTTTAAATTAAATCCCCCACCCTCCCGAACCCCCCCCAAATGAGTTAAATAACCTGCGGGTCCAGCGGCCGTACGGAAAATGGCGCCGGCAGGAGATCGACTGCAGGAGGTCGTTCAGCGAGGCGCCGGAACCCTCGCTGAACGACCTCCTGCAGTCGATCTCCTGCCGGCGCCATTTTCCGTACGAAAACGATTCGCGGCGGGAAATCGCTCCCTGACCCCCGCTGGACCTCCAGGAACTTTTGGCCAGCTTGTGGGGGGCCTCCTGACCCCCACGAGACTTGCCAAAAGTCCAGCGGGGGTCCGGAAGGACCTCCTGCCGTCCAATCGTGTTCGTCTATGGCCGCCGCCATTTTTCGCCGCCATTTTGGAAAATGGCGCCGGCTGAAGACAACAAGATTGAGGAGCAGGAGCCCGTTCCAGACCGCTGCCGTTCCGGACCGCCGCTGGACCCGCAGGTTATTTAACTCATTTGGGGGGGTTCGGGAGGGTGGGGGATTTAATTTAAAGTGTCGGGGGTGGGTTTTAGGGGGTTTTAGTGTGCCGGCTCACGATTCTAACGATTTATAACGATAAATTGTTAGAATCTCTATTGTATTATGTTCCATAACGGTTTAAGACGATATTAAAATTATCGGACGATAATTTTAATCGTCCTAAAACGATTCACATCCCTACAGTAAACTAGGGATGTGAATCGTTTTAGGACGATTAAAATTATCGTCCGATAATTTTAATATCGTCTTAAACCGTTATGGAACACAATACAATAGAGATTATAACGATTTATCGTTATAAATCGTTAGAATCGTGAGCCGGCACACTAAAACCCCCTAAAACCCACCCCCGACACTTTAAATTAAATCCCCCACCCTCCCGAACCCCCCCCAAATGAGTTAAATAACCTGCGGGTCCAGCGGCCGTACGGAAAATGGCGCCGGCAGGAGATCGACTGCAGGAGGTCGTTCAGCGAGGCGCCGGAACCCTCGCTGAACGACCTCCTGCAGTCGATCTCCTGCCGGCGCCATTTTCCGTACGAAAACGATTCGCGGCGGGAAATCGCTCCCTGACCCCCGCTGGACCTCCAGGAACTTTTGGCCAGCTTGTGGGGGGCCTCCTGACCCCCACGAGACTTGCCAAAAGTCCAGCGGGGGTCCGGAAGGACCTCCTGCCGTCCAATCGTGTTCGTCTATGGCCGCCGCCATTTTTCGCCGCCATTTTGGAAAATGGCGCCGGCTGAAGACAACAAGATTGAGGAGCAGGAGCCCGTTCCAGACCGCTGCCGTTCCGGACCGCCGCTGGACCCGCAGGTTATTTAACTCATTTGGGGGGGGGTTCGGGAGGGTGGGGGATTTAATTTAAAGTGTCGGGGGTGGGTTTTAGGGGGTTTTAGTGTGCCGGCTCACGATTCTAACGATTTATAACGATAAATCGTTAGAATCTCTATTGTATTATGTTCCATAATGGTTTAAGACGATATTAAAATTATCGGACGATAATTTTAATCGTCCTAAAACGATTCACATCCCTACAGTAAACTAGGGATGTGAATCGTTTTAGGACGATTAAAATTATCGTCCGATAATTTTAATATCGTCTTAAACCGTTATGGAACACAATACAATAGAGATTCTAACGATTTATCGTTATAAATCGTTAGAATCGTGAGCCGGCACACTAAAACCCCCTAAAACCCACCCCCGACACTTTAAATTAAATCCCCCACCCTCCCGAACCCCCCCCCAAATGAGTTAAATAACCTGCGGGTCCAGCGGCCGTACGGAAAATGGCACCGGCAGGAGATCGACTGCAGGAGGTCGTTCAGCGAGGCGCCGGAACCCTCGCTGAACGACCTCCTGCAGTCGATCTCCTGCCGGCGCCATTTTCCATACGGAAAATGGCGCCGGCCATACGCGTATGGCCGGCGCCATTTTCCGTACGAAAACGATTCGCGGCGGGAAATCGCTCCCTGACCCCCGCTGGACCTCCAGGAACTTTTGGCCAGCTTGTGGGGGGCCTCCTGACCCCCACGAGACTTGCCAAAAGTCCAGCGGGGTCCGGAAGGACCTCCTGCCGTCCAATCGTGTTCGTCTATGGCCGCCGCCATTTTTCGCCGCCATTTTGGAAAATGGCGCCGGCTGAAGACAACAAGATTGAGGAGCAGGAGCCCGTTCCGGACCGCCGCTGGACCCGCAGGTTATTTAAGTCATTTGGGGGGGGTTCGGGAGGGTGGGGGATTTAATTTAAAGGGTCGGGGGTGGGTTTTTGGGGGGTTTTAATGTGCCGGTTTTGCGATTTTTCGATTTTTTGATTTTTCACGATTTTTCACGATATTTTACCCCCCCAAACGGCAACAATACGATTCCCTCCCCCCTCCCAGCCGAAATCGATCGTTAAGACGATCGAGGACACGATTCACATCCCTATAAACCACAGATTTTTGGGGATATTAATAGCAGATGCCTTTAACGGCAGAGCTCGCTCTCTCTTTCTCTCTTTTTCTCTGTCTCTCTCTGGCCTTTGAAAAACAAAAAGCAGGTTTTTGCTCCACATCTGTTAGTGCGATTCACAGCTTGAAATCCCATGTTGGGACCACAGGGACTGTACAAGTTTTAGGAAAGGATGCATAGAAAGGGCAATTTTCAATAGTGTGTATAAGCCAGCACATACGCGCATAAATTAGTGCATCTAAAGTTAAGGCTATGTTTTATAAACTGTGTGGTGTCGGTCGCACAGTTTATAAAATACCATATATCTCTGCTCAGAACGTGAACATTATTTTTACATTTTGGGGTCAATTTTCAAAGAGCTACATGGGAGTTGTATATATAAAATCAGGATATACCCACAACTTTGTAGACCTTGTGCGTGGTAATCAAATTTTCAGAAGGTCGGAAGTAGGCACGTACTTACCATTTTGCACATATGTCTATGCGAGTTAAAAATAAAAGGGCTTATCAAGAGTGTTCTGGAAGGGAGGAGGGTTCAGCATAGTTTGTGCACCTATCTGGTAAAATTACACGTACATATTTCATGTGGGAAATAATTGCAAGCTGTGGGTGTAATAACCCTCTGTTTATACGTGGAGGCGGGTATTTTATAACATACGCGTGTACGCCACTTGTGACACTGCTTGCGTGCACTTTCAGTCATCATTTCCCCTAGGCCCTCCACCGGTTGGCCCTGACTCCTTGCACCCATCCGAAAACTGCAGACAAAAGCCCAAGTTGCAGTTTCATTTTTGTCATTCGAAAAGCAGATGTAAAACTATACACCGCATACAAAATCCTTACTTATGCACTTACTTCTGAACCCCCCTCCCCTCCAGAACACCCTTGAACCCCCCCCCCCCGCCCCCTTCTATGGTAAGCATGCGCATACTTCTGACTTTCTGAAAATCTGCTTACGACGCACAACATCCGCATATGTGTGCGACTATCCCGATTTTACGTATACAACCCCCATTGTAACTCTTTGAAAATTGACCCCAAAATGTACAAATTGGAAGAGGTTTTCTGCCTCTTCAGGCCATGTTGGAATTCAGGCAAAACACAAATATTAGTCACTCTACTCTGCCAAGGGGTTTTTAATGTTCACAGAGTAGAGAAACCTCAAATTAACTTCCCCTCCTAAAGATGTCATCTTTAACAGCTTTGTCTTCCCCCTGCCTGACATATAAGACATGGGTTTGTTACTAGCTGGGAAGGAAGGATGCCGCCTAGGGAGACACCAGCACCGTTTCCACTGCCGTTCGCTGCCCCATGGAGAGCTGCCACTGACGCACAGGCCAGGCCCTACCCTGCTTAACTGTTGATATTTTATAGCATCAGAAGCAAATGCACTATGGCTATAAGCTAATTCACCTAAATGATCCAGGCCAACAACCGCGCTCAACAACTAATATCTAATATGTGCTAAATCTAAATTAGTAATATTTATATGCATTACAGTTTATTTCTGTTTGATCTTAACGAAACATGACATCACAACTCATTACTAATCATGTCATTCCACGATAATAAGCCATAATACTGCTCAATAAATGTTGCTCAAGCCCAAATGAACTTCAGAGTCACCAATTCGTAATTCATGATGACTTGGACGATCAAAACAAACTGGAAGCAGAGAGAAACAAGATTGGGGATACAATATTTCCTGATGCCTTTTTTTTTTTTTTATTCCAGTTGATTACACTCTTCTAGTGATTCAATCTGCTATTATAGTAAATAATTGCTCAGTAGTCATTGTAGTGGGAATCTGGGAGATAATGCTTTCTCAGGGAAAAGAGACTCATACAGTGATGCGCTGCCAGTTCTTTATCTGCTCTGCTCCACTCTGTTTTCATAAAATAATTTTACAAGGCACGCACCTCCCTCCAGCTTGTTGCCGGTGGCACAGCGTAGTTCTGAATGCAGAGAGACTATGCTGCCCCTTGCTGCGCTGGCAAATGACATGCCTGTCTCAGAATAAATGCTGCAGTGTAATCAGTCTGTTGAATGAACTGGAGGAGAAGGAGGGGGCGTTCTTCCACATCTTACTTCTGTAGGGGAGCTATGTGCCAATTACCCTAGAGTCTGACTGAGGTGCAAAATTCACGTTTATAGGATTAAAAAAGTAAAACAATAGAGGGATAGATGCCTTTGCATGTTCTCGGTTCCACAAAATATGATTTGCAGGATTTTCTCTTGATTCTGCTGGATGGATTAGTGAAGAATCCATTCTTAAAAAATATATTACATTTCTTAATATAGAAAATCTTTCCCAGTCTCCTGTGGGACAGTTTAACAATATTTGCATGCCTTTCAAGCTTATTAACTTTTTCACATAATTAAATAATTAAGAATTGTAAGAGTTTAGAGATAATAGACTTTGAGCTAATTTTGTGAGCTTGTATAAGTTAGTATTCGCTTGTACGTATTAGAATTGTAAGTTGCAAAGGTGAGAGTACTGGTTCCTGGGCAACTAGTCATTAATTTGATTCTCTCCCACCCAACCTTGTCTTTTTTTCTGTTAAATAGATACCCCCACCCTGCCCCCAGTTAGGAGCAAAATCTTCAAAATAGCATTCAGTTTGAGTATACAAATATCGGGGTAACTTGCTCGATACGACGGTTACTACCCTCAAATGTTAAGCCTTATACTTCACTTTGATGCAGCTCCAACACTGCTCTCTGCATCAGTGGCGGGGGTGGAAGGAAATTAGAATAAAAAAGTTACCAATACAGGCCCTGAACTCAGCGGTCGGAGTAACAGATAAGTATGAGAAAATAAATGTGAAAGCTTGCTGGGCAGACTGGATGGGCCTATTGGTCTTCTTCTGCCGTCATTTCTATGTTTCTCTGTTTCTAAGTTAGTGATTTTAAATAACTATACAATTGATTTTAGTGATTCACTAATTTTAGTCATCACAAACAGAAATCCTCTACTTATCAATTTAAAAGCTTTAAAGGTAAACTTTTGAAATATTCCTCACATAAAAATTAGCATATATGCATCTCAGTAGCATGTACTCACATATGTGCTATTTTATAAAACTCAAATATACACACGTAAATAGAGTTCAAGCATAAACATATGTGTGTAAAAAAGGGGTGATCTAGGGCATCCCAGGGTAGGGGAGTTGCTATTTTATGAGATATATGCGTGTAGACTTGGAAATGTATTCATTATTCTGTACTTGCTCATTATGTAGCATAAGTGATATTAAACATCTTTATTGTGAAGTATTGACTGGGTGGGAGGTCTGGGTGAAATGGGGAGGAGTTCAGGCTGAAGACCCAGGAGGGTCTTGTTGACCTGGACAAGGGCTGGGCAAACTGGTGGACGAATTGGTAAAACTGGTAATTTCATTCACTTACCTTTCTTAGAAAATTTGTGGACTTAACAATGATAAAAAGCAACTTACCTGGGGTTAGTGCTAATTAAATTTAAAATGTAAAATCTTTACGCATGTATTTTAAAAATATAAAGTAAAGAAATGCACGTACAGCAGTTCAGCGCCACTTAGCCGAATATGTTCCAGAAAGGAATGGAGAATAAAACAGAGACTATCATAATGCCTCTGAATATTGTGCGCAATTCTGGTTATCACATCTAAAAGAAGATATAGTGGAATTAGAAAAGGTACAGAAAAGAGTGATTGAAATGATTCCACTATGAGGAAAGGCTAAAGAGGTTAGGAATTTTCAGCTTGGAAAAGAAACGGCTGAGGGGAGATATGATAGAAGTCTACAAAATAATGAGTGGAGTGGATTTAGTAAATGCAAATCAGTTGTTTACTCTTTCAAAAAGTACAAAAACTAGGGGACATGCAATGAAGTTACTAAGTAAAACATTTGAGTCAAATAGGAGAAAATATTTTTCTACTCAACGCATAATTAAACTCTAGAATTTGTTGCCAGAGGATGTGGTAAAAGCTGTTAGTGTAGCTGGTTTTAAAAAAGGTTTGGACCATTTCCTGGAAGTCTATAAACCTTTATTAAAGTAATCTATCTACACTACCCCTTGGGATCCTGCCAAGTACTTGTGACTTGGATTGGCCACTGTTGGAAACAGGATACTGGGCTCGATGGAAATTTGGTCTGACCTAGTATAGCAATCTTATGTTCTTATGCTCAGATTAAACTGAGCAGGAATGCATATATGGGAGATATAGTTGTTTCTGTAATTAATAATAAGTAGTAATTCAAACTATTTCCTCTGTTTCTAAGGCTTATGTGAGACAGATTTTATTTGTTCGGGGATCATTAACAAACGAACATGAACTGATTAGAACCATTTAGAATTCATCAGAGTCCCAAAGTGTTCAGAGTCCTCCTTAATATGAGGATTCTCCCAACTGTAAGTAAAATAGTAACAATCTTATTCACAAAGAAATACAAACATCCCCCACCCCTAAAAAACTTGTACCATATTCATGTTTGTGTTAGAGACATGAGATGTTTCCTATAAACACAGGCCTTGAGGAAGCCAACTACTAAGAAGGAAAACTATCCGAGTCAGCCAGCCACAGACATCAAATCAACTGTATACTATTAGATAGTGGAGCATTTTTAATATTTATATTTATGACTCCCTCTGCTACCCCCACCCCACACTCCCAACCTGGAGCTGTATAAACTGCCTCTACAGCATCCCAAGCCAACCTAAGGAACTTAAGGGTTCATTTCCAGACCATTTACCTGCATTAGAGAACTATTACATCTCATGTTTAAAACAAAAAGGTTTGCATCATCATTCTTTAGTAAATAGTCTGTGCAATCTCAAAGCAAAAACAAACAAACAAAAAAGACAAAGCAGTTTTGACCCCAGTAGTCCTACAGTGGCCTTCTTAGCAGTAATACAAAGATGGTGGAACAAATAAAAACTGAATGAACTCCATATTCTTTTTCAACATTCAAGAAACTTTATTGGCATGACAATTTTTATATGTGTTGCCAAAGTAACAGATGAATGGACTGATTCACTAAGTTATTTTTCCTTCTATTCTGTGACTATGGGAAAAGACCTTGATGAATCAGGCAGGGTACAGAAGAGAAATAACAAAGACAGTTGCAGGGTTTTGTTATATTTAATATTCTCTCTGGTCATGGCATGTTTCTGGCCTGGTGGCAGGACTTGACATTTTGCTGCCGTTTCTCCCAGGGTTATACAGAGTTTTTCCTGCTCATACTTTTCTGGGATATCTTTTATTTTCTATGTCAGCTTTGTGAAATATAAGCATCTCTTGTGTCTTAGTATTTGCACAGCACAGGAGGAAATGCTCTTCCCTTTCTAATTCTCCAGTGTTGCATTGCTTGAGAGTTGTACTTCTTGGGGTTTCCATTCTAATTTTTGTCAGCGTGTTGCTATTTCTAATTTGTGGTCACTTATTCTGTGCTTGGAGAGTGTTTGTCATGAAACTACAAAGGCTTGGGAGGGGAAGGCATTATAGAATTGAATAGATGAACATTTGCACTGGTCTGGATCTAGCTTCACGCCAAACTAACACAGTTATTGATTGTATTCTTCCAGGGTGACGATGGGGAGAATGGAATTGATGGGATCAATGGAGAGCAGGTAAGTTTCAGTCCCTAACCCACTACCATGTTTAAGCAATGAGTTTTCAAACTGTTTCATTCAGAACAAAATGTTTTCATTTTTTTTTTATCTGGGTGTAGGGAGATTATGGATTTCCTGGAGCTTCTGGAGAAATAGGCAGTCAAGGAGACCAGGTAAGGCGCGTCTGCTGGTTGACATCCCAAAATGCAATGTTACACTTGTGGTAGGATAGGATAATAAAGGGAGAGAAATGGGCAACCTGCTTAAAGTGAATACAATTCTCCTCACTTGCTCAGCAAGGGGGATTCTCTGGTTTAGAACCAGAGGGTTGCAGATCAGGAAATAGACTGTGCTGTGTAATGCTTACATGAGTGCTCAGCCTTCTCAATTATTGTGGTGCAATATGACACAAATGTCAAAAAGTAAAGCTCTACTAAACTTTGTAGAAAGAGTTTGTGCTCAGACAACTGGGACGAATCTGATGAAACAACTGAAAAGCAACGTGCGCACCAGGGGCTGTTTGTAACAAAGGCAAACTTGATCATTTTAATATACTTATGCCTTGTTCATACATTAGTTATATTAACACAAATTACTGATTTGTACTTCTATTGCCAACTAGGAATTCACATCTCTCTTCTTTATGAGGCATGCCCAATAGAAGGGATGAAGATGCCACAAAGATTATGCTGGCTTTCACCTCATGCCACCAATTTGTGAACACCCCAAGTTACTCCCTAGATCACTGGGAGAGACGATCCCCCCTTTTTAAAAATGTTCTTCTTATTGAAGAAAAGTCATCAGCTGCATATTCCACAGCAAATAACAAACATGTGACGTATGCTCCCAACACACATAAGAGACATACAACGAGATACAGACCATCACATTTAAACAGAAATATCAGGCAGCCTGTTAGCATAATAAACCCAATAAAGATTCCAGTTCTTATATGCATCCAAAACTTTATGTAATGCATATGTAAGCTTTTCTGTTCTCACTGTGATCTGATGCAAAACTTGAGGGTCTGTGTTCTCCCCTTGTTGAGGAAGGAACGCCATCTACTTGCTCAACCCAGTCTCCAACATTTGATTTACTACAAGGTCACCACCAGCTGAAGAAGCAACCTCATTCACTCTTCAGCCTTCACTAACAGGATCTCCACTGTGACAGTAAGAATGGCCTCCTCAGATAAAACAAGGAGGTCTATGCACTCACCAGCATTAAAATTGGCATGGTAATGCATTTTAAAACCAGTGTTGCATCAGGCTTTAACCTTCAATGTACTAAGTAAATGATATACACAGTACAGAACAAGGCTGAATTGCCATGACGGTGTTAAAGACATCACAGCCATGGTAGCACGGCCACGCGGTGCATATGAGATTTCCCCTTACCTTAACGGCTCACAATGAAAAGGCTGGATAACAGAGAAATCTCCTCACAACCCCCGCACTCCCCCTGAGCACCATAGAATTTCATTGAGCTTTTGTCCTGCAAATTCCCTACCACCCCATCCCAGAAATTAGTTGGTATCCCAGGTCCCAAGTCCTCTCACCTGGAATGCAATTCAGCCTTCATGACCTGCAACCCCTGTTCCCATGCCTAGCCCTGTTTTGACATTCAGATCAGAGAGTGTATATAGCACTATTTTGTATATGGTGCCATAGATAGTGCCCTCTCGCTGGTAAAAATTTAGAGCAACTTTGGAAAAAGCAAGTGGACCTGGGAGGGTGGATGCAGGATCAGAGGCCAACTTACAAGGAGTCTGGGGGGGACTGTGAAACTTTGGCTGTCTTCTGGGGGTTGAGGTGGGATTTCAAGTCACAAACACAGAGTTGTGGTTTTGGGAGCATGACCCATCACAGTTCCAGAGGTCTGATTGCATTCTGGGAGTTCAGAAGGTAGGAGATCACAGCTCAGAGTCTTGATCGCAGCTTGGGAGTATTGGGAAGAAACTGTTAACACAGGCCACCGGCACAAAAATTAACTATATCTTCAGAAGTGTAACTAAATTTCCTGCTATAAGAGGTTCACATTAAAACTCTTGGGCATTAATGCTGGATGTACTATCAAGAGTTTATATCTAATGAAGCTATTAGCATATATTTTTTTTAAAACGGGATAATTTGCATGCCCGTTACATTCCTGAATGGTAATGCCAATACACATACAAATAACACCTGTTATACATGGGCATATTTGCATGAATTAATATGCATTGACATTAACATAATTTAATACACAGGCCTCTACATCTTTTCTCCCATATCTCTTAATAAATCAGCAAGTGACCCTTCAGTACTGGGATAGAGTCTAACTCATAAACAACATAATCTAACATGATTGACTTCATACAACTCATATCAATAAGACTTCAGAGTTCTGAGTGTTAACCTGGTAATAAACTACAAAAATAGCTCCCAGGATAGAAGGGAGAGCAAAGCGGCTGAGGACATAAGAGTGCTTCACCCTTTTAACCAGGCAGTTAGCATTGGTAGCTTTTCATTTCCCCACTGTCTTCGCCCCACCATCGACTAGACACTAAACATGACTTCTGAAGGACCAGCCATAGAACGGTAGGCTAGGGAGGAGCCAGGTACAGAGGAAGCCAGGGACAGCTGATCAGGGCAATTTGTCTGTCAACTATAGAAGACCAGATGGAAATGTCTTTTTCCCAAACCTCGACTGGCTACTGAAGTTGAAATTCAAATGTTGAACTTTCACTCAAGAAACACAATCAAATGTTCTGAATTGTCTCAAAATATCATCTATGATATCTCAGAAATTTGCTGTCCCACCTTGGCAGACACTGAGGTGGCAATTTTCAAATAAGCCCACACAGTCACAAGTTACAGGTTCAAATCCCACTGCTGCTCCTTGTGACTTTGGGCAAGCAAATTCACCCTCTGTTCCTTCAGGTACAAACTTAGATTGTGAGCCCTCTGAGATCAGAGAAATACCTACAGCACCTGCATGTAATCTTCTCTGAAGTGCCGAAAAGCAGGATAAATAAACATACGCAGGTACTTTCAGCGTGCATATGGTGTACAGGTTTTCACAGAGAAATAAGCTGCACTATTTCCCTTCCAAAAAATTGGCGGCCGCAAAGTCTGCATGCTAAAAGCGTCTACTTATTTTGCCCCTGCCATTTGTGCGGGTCGCCAAAAGGGGCAAAATAGCATGTGCACATCTGAAAATCATCTGAATGTGCTCTGCTTTACGCGCCCCCCCCCCCAACCTAAACACGCCCACAAGCACGCCAGCTTGTAAAACAGCTAAAGTACGCGCGTCGCAGGACCAGTGAGTATTTTCAGCGGCATTCCAGGAAGGCTGTTTTCAGTCAGGCCATTTTACCTGGGCAAATGACTTAGAAAATCACCCAGTGTCGACCCGGGCCGAATGTAGGGAGAACTAAACTATCACCTGACTCAATTTAGATGGTACAGAGAAGGGTTTGTGAGCATGAAGTCTGAGCCTGGACACAATAATCTTGCCCATCCCCCACTGCCAATGATGCTGCTCAGATAAACAGCTCTAGCACCTTTAAAATCACCATTAAAGATTAAGTGGTCCATGTTTGCCCTCCAACTTATAAACGTTCTCTGATGTTTTCATTAGTGACAATATCATTTGTAATTATTTTCATGTGATTGTGAGTCAAGGATAATTGTACTACAAAGTTCTTTGTTTTCTGTATTTTGCTTGTGATTTAAGGGAAGGAAAGGACCCCGAGGACAGCTGGGTGAACGAGGAGAAACTGGTCTAAGAGGAGACCCTGTAAGTCTTAGCTGACACATTTCTATAGATCTTAATGTCTGACTAAGAGGAACCTGTAGTGATTCTAACTACTGTGGAACAGGGATGGAGATTACAGATAGGCCAAACAGGAACAGATAAATGTCCCCGCCATCACCTGCACCCTTTCAAAACTCAGAGGTTTCAGAATTATCTGAACTGAGCTTTTCAAGATTTTGGTCAGTGAATCCAAAACTAAAATTTGATATAGCCTTGTTGGGGATTTGGGTTCAGATCCATTTCTGTGGGCTGAAATCTCACAAAAATGGGATTTTTCATGAAATTTCATGAGGATTTTCTCAGAAAAGGGAAACAGGAGAAGAGAGAGAGCTGAGGAGAGAAAGACAAGCAGGCAACAGAGAAGGAGGAGATAAGGGAATGAGGTTGGTGTGGTGGCAGGAGTGCACTCAAAAAGCTTGGGATCAAGAGTGCATCCAAAAGAGTTTCTGTTACTAGACTTTATTGTACCTCAAATAATTGTTAACATAAGGACATGTCCAGAATGACTTGGGAGTTGACAATATATCTAATGAGCCTTGAAGCTTGCCAGGAATGTCAAAATTTCAAAGGAGAGCTATGTGAATTTGTTTGTTAAAGGCTCTCACTGTAAATAAACACTATAATCATTTGCTGCACAGATAGTTTTGATTTTGAAAAATGTCTGTTTAAAAAGAAAAGTTCTTTCCTCTGCACTCAGGCAGGCCAATCCACATGAGTGGGTTATGCAGCTTTACCAGCAGATGGAGACAGAGTAAAGCTGGCATCATGGACATATATCCCTGCCCCGACATCAGCCCACCAGTATTCTCCATCTCCAGCAGATAGTGGACATGCATCTCCCTACTGGGGATTGCCTGTAGTAAAAAAATAGATAATAAATAAAGGAAAAAGAAGAAAAAAGAAATTTGGAAGTACTGCTTGAGCTCCTGAGGTGACTTTTGCTGTCTCTCCCCCATACCGGAGACCTGTTCGTACTCTCAGCCACGGAGGGCTGAGCGCAGGTAAAGGAAAGTTTTAAAAAACAAATAAAGGAAGAAAGAGAGCAGGGAAGTTTTAGTTCCCCTATTCCTTCTCTTGCTGTTAGTTGGCGTCTTTTCCCCTTCTTCCCGCTCACTTCTCTGGGGAGTTTAGCGATGTATGGAAGAAGCGCAGCTTGGTGGGTTGAATAGTCTTTGGCTAGGCCTCACTCTCAGGCTTGGTTTCTCCAGCTGCATGATAGGCTGCAGCAGCCATTTTTTTCCTGCGTGCATTCTTGCCACGCAGCGGTGTGATGATGGCATGCACAAGGCTGTGACCTATATTTATGCACGTTGGTACGTGCCAGATTTACTGTGCGTGAAATCCTACGGCCTTCCAGTGAGTGCATATTTGTGCATGTACCTTATTTTTTGGCGCACACATAGTCACATACAGCTGAGTACAGGGAAGTATGGCGCCAGTGACAAAGAAATCTAAGCACCTTGTGATTTTGCAGCATTCCACATAAGGGCAATACAGCCAAGGCTTTCTGCTAGTCTGTGTCAGCGCTGTCTGGATGCTTGAGGTGATTTCCCTCCTACTGATTTTGCCTACACTGGTCCATCCCCTCGGACAGAGGGGAATGGGGCTAAAGATAACACAATGAGGATGTTCCCTTCTTCCTCCTTCCCGATGACAGGGACATATTTGGGGGATGTTTTGTCAGCGAGTCTCCAATTTGGGCCTATGGGGCCTGGTGTGGACCCATCCTCTTCCTGGGTGGAATTTTTCCAGGATCTACAGACTTTTCTGCAGGGTGGCCCAATATAGGTGGTGATTCCTCCTAAATCAGATGTACTTGGAGTTCTACCATGGGCAAGCACTGCAGTGAAGTGGTCCCTTGTGATATTAAGGAGGATGTGGATGAGGATACGTTGGAGATTTGGCTTTCTCTCCTCTGGAAGAAGGGGAAATTCACCCAGATTTAGAGCTACATAAGACGCTGTTCCATTTCTTTCATAGAGTTGAGTTTCTGAGTCTGTTGTCTCAGACTCTGAAGACACTTGGTGTGAAAGGGGGTGACTCTATGGGTGCACAATAGAAGGACCCGATTTTGGTCACCGTACACAAAGTGTCATGTTTCTTTCCCCTTCTAGAGGCAAGACAAGAGTTGATTGATCTTGAATGGAATGCTCCAGAGGCAAACTTTAAAGGGGGGGCATGCTTTAGTGGGTTTGTACCCCTTGGATCTGAAGGCAAGGGAACAGTTATATTTCCGAAGGTGGATGCGTTGGTGGGTTCTGTTACCAAGTGGACCACCATTCTGATGGAAGGAGAGTCAGCTCTAAAGGATGTGAAGGATAGGCAATTGAGGCTATCCTTAAGCAGGACTTTGAGGCCATGGCAATTAATTTGCAAATTATTTCTTGTTGCTCCCTCGTAGCTCGGGCTAATCTGCATCTCTCTCAGGAGACTGAAGGAGCGGAGTCGGCTGGCAGAACAGTAATGGAACTGAGAACCACCTTCTTAGCTGATGCGGACTGTAAGGAGATATCTCATGTTTTACCACTGAAATCACCAAATATGAATCATAATAGCCAAAAAATGTACAGGCCAACATTCTGACAGGCTCCAAACACTGTCACAGCAAGAGAGAGAACTTTTGCCCAGATGAACTTTATACTTTATCAAGATGTGCCTGTTTGTAAATGTCTTTCTAAATAGAAAAGCAGACAGAGAGACAATAACACCTAAGCTCATAAACAGATGTTAGGGACCAGTTTAGGCAGAGTCCAGAGGTCACAAGACCCCCACCCTTGGAAGAGAGGGAGGGCAGTCTGAGATGGAGAAAAACACTCAGGCACACAGCTTGGCATACAGACGTGGCAGTTCTTCCCCCGAAGAAATGGGGAGCAGGAAGAAGACCTGCAACGTGGCAGGACCCCCCAAAAGAAATGGGGTGGGGGATAAAACCTGCAATGTGGCAAAGACCCTCCACCCACCACATGATTATGTAAGAGCTTATGAATATTTATCAGCTGGAAAGTATAAGACGAGGGGCAAAGAAGAAGAGGGGTGATACCCAGAAAGAGAAAACCCTAAGGGTGACTCTGCAAGCAAAGGAATCCCTGAAGGCTGAGAAAGCAAGAACCTGTTGCAAAGCATCCCTGAAAATGATAGGGGAACCAGAAGCAGACCAGCAGTCCCTGCTATCGAGGGGGAGAAAACCAGGTGTGGTCAGGTGAACAGAGAGAGGAGACACCCTACTCAGGTACAGAGAGTGACACAAGGAATCAGAGACGATGAAGGGCAAGAATAAGCCCTGGCAGCCAGCAAGCACCAGAAACAGAAACTAGTCTCCTTCCAGGACATCCTGCCTGCTCTGTCAGTACCAAGCCCAGGAAGCATGCCTCTCCCATGCTCACATTCTCCAGACCTCCATTCAGCATCTGCTTCAGAGGTGAACAGAGGGATATCGTCTGAAGCTGGGATCAGGGGTAAGTTAGCCATAAGTATTAATATATTAAGCAGGCTAAGGTTTATGGCATGTGTAAAACCACCCATAATACAGAACTTTCTTTAGTAAAAACTGGTGCTTAGTGGCCAGGATGTTAGAGACAGGAATTGTTGTTATTTTCTAAATGCTATATCCTGCCAAATCTGATAAATAAAAGCCTGTTTTTGAGGAGCATACATGTTGTCTTTTCCTGACTTAGCATCATGAAGTAAGGTGGGAGGGCAGCTGGAAATGTCTTGTAGCAGGCAGGTACTTGCACCCCTAAACTTGCTTACATGACTCTGACCTTGTTCGAACTGCCAGAAATGGCTTCCATGATAACGGCTAGGCTTCAGCTGTGGCTATAAAATTGGTCAGTGAACACAGTTTCTAAGTCCAATCTCACAAGGTTGCCCTTTAAAAGTTCTCTTTTATTCGGCAGTGAGTTTGAGAAAATGGCAAATAAATGGAGAAAATTCCAGATTCCTTGTTTGCTGGAGGATAAAAAGCCAGCCTCATGTCTCTTTGGGAAAAGAGGCTGCTCTAGAGATTACAGGTGTTTTCACCCTTATAGGGGAGTGACTACTCAGAGGCCTCATCCCTTCAGTAGATCTCAGTCCTTTTGGCCCAAAAAGCCTCAGAAGGATGTGGGCTCTGGGACCGGAGCACCTCAATCTTCACAATGAAGGTGCACGTTCTCACCTACTGGTGCAGAAGATAGGCAGGCATCTATTTCATTTTTATCAGAGGTGGGTCCAGATCGCATTGGACCATTGTGTCTTGGAAGTGGTAAGGGATGGCTATGCTCTAGGGTTTCTTTGCATTCCTCAGATTCCTTTATGGTCTCTCCCTGCAACTCTGTACAGAAGATGGTGGCAGTAGAGATTATCTTATGGAGGCTGTTGGATTTAAACGCCATGATTCCTGTTCCCAAAACACAAGAAAATATGGGTCACTACTCCATTTGTTTTGTCATATCCAAAAAGGAAGGGTCCTTTCAGCTCATCCTGGATCTCAAAGGTGTCAATCAACATTTGCGGGTATCTCATTTCCAAATGGAAACACTGCTCTCTGTAATGATGACAGTGTAATCAGAGGAATTTCTCACATCTGAGGACCTGATGGAGGCATATCTGCATGTTCCCATTCACTGGAAACATCAATGGTTCCTGCAGTTTGCCATTCTGGGATGTCATTATCAGTTTCGAGCTGGCTAATGCCCCAAGACCTTCTCCAAGTTCATGGTAGTGGTAGCAGTGTCCTTGTGCATGGACGGTATCCTGGTTCATCCATATCTGGATAACTGGTTGATTCGGGCCAAAAGCGTAGAAGAGAGTCACCTGGCTTCTCACAATGTGGTCTCCTTACTGCAAGATCTGGGATCGGTAGTGAACTTGGCCAAGAGCAGGTTACAGCCATTTCAGACATTGGAGTACATAGGTGTTTATTTTGATGTGAAGCAGGGCAGAGTGTTTCTGACAGAGTCACTTTCAGAAGTTGATTGCTCAAGTTCAAACCCTAAGAAAGAGTATTCGCCCACCAGTGTGGTCTTTTCTGCAGGTCCTGGAGTTGATGGCAGCTTCTTTGGAGGTTGTCCCCTGGTCAGGAGCACACTTGCAGCCTCTTCATCACACGTTGCTTTCCCAGTGGAGTCTACAGTCTCAGGAGTACACTGTGAGACTACACGTGCCATTGGAGGTGAGCAATCATCTCAGGAAGGGCGTTTCCTTGGAGACACCAGATTGGTTATTGCTCAAGACAGATACAAGCCTTCTGGGGTGGGGGGCTCACTGTCAGGAGTTGGTGGTGCAAGGGCGCTGGAGGGCCAAGGATCATCAGTGAAGCATCAATCGATTGGAAGCACATGGGGTCCAGCTGGTGTGCTTGAAGTTCACCGAGTGTCTGGAGGCTTGGGTGGTCAGGATAATGTATAATGTTGGACAATGCAATGATGGTGGCTTATATCAATCTTCAGGCAGAACCAGAAGCCAACAGGTGTTGGAGGAGATAGATGCGCTCATAGGGGCGGATCTTAAGAGCCCTGCTCGCGTAAATCCGCCCGGATTTATGCGAGCAGGGCTTGCGCGCCGGTGCGCCTATTTTACATAGGCCTGCCGGCGCGCGCAGAGCCCCAGGACTCGCGTATGTCCCGGGGTTTTCCGAGGGGGTCGTGTAGGGGGCATGTCGGGGGGGCGGGGCCGAGCGGCGCGCCGTTTTCGGGGCGGGACGCGGCATTTTGGGGCGGGCCCGGGGGCGTGGTTTCGGCCCGGGACGGTCCGGGGGCGTGGCCGCGCCCTCCGGAACCGCCCCCGGGTTGCGTCTAGGCAATTTCGGAGCGGCCTCGGAGGGAACGGAGGTAGGCTGCGCGGCTCGGCGCGTGCCGGCTACACGAAATCGGTAGCCTTGCGCGCGCCGATCCATGATTTTAGCAGATACGCGTGGCTACGCGCGTATCTACTAAAATCCAGCGTACTTTTGTTTGCGCCTGATGCGCCTACAAAAGTACGCGAGGGCGCCCTTTTTGAAAATCTACCCCATAGTATGGTCAGAGCAACATTTGTAAGAAATATCTGCCTCCTACATTGCCAGAAAGGGAAATATAAGAACTGAATTTCTGAGCAGGCAGAGCTTGGACCTAGGAGAGTGGGAGTTAACAGATTAAGCCTTTCAACTCAAAGTGGTGCACTGAGGTCGCCTGTATCTGTATTTACTGGCGACCTCCAGTAACATGAAGGTTCCGAGATTCTTCAGTCACAGAAAAGATTTGAGAGCGATGGGTATCGATGCTGTCATTCAGGTGTGGCTATGGGAAGTGGTATTATATGCCTATCCACCATGGCAACTGATAGGCAGGATCAATCGAAAGATTGCAAGCCAGACCATAACCATACCTCGGCTGGATCCGGATTAGCCCCGGAGGCCGTGGTATGCCAATCTACATAGGCTACTGGCGGACAGTCCTCTCAGGCTACCACTAAGGCAGGATCTTTTGCATCAAGGATCCTTTTTGCACGACTGTCCAGGTCAGTTTTGTCTTACAGTTTGGCCCTTGCAAGGGCTCGGTTGTTGAAGCATGTTTATTCTTCTGCAGTGATTTCCACTTTGCTGTGGGACAGAAACATTTCTATGTCTCTGGCTTATGTTACAGTTTGGAGAGTTTTTGAAGCCTAATGTAAGGAGCAAAGTTCACAGCCTCTCAGATCGGAAATTCCATTACTTTTGGCATTTCTACAGAATGATTTGCTTAAAGGCTTGGCCCTTAACTCCCTGAAGGTTCAGGTAGCAGCTCTCGCTTGTTATAGGGGGAGAGTAAATGGTAGGCCTTTGTCTTCTCATCCAGATGTGTCCCGGTTCTTGAAGGGAGTTAAGCATCTACGTCCTCCCTTGTGGCTACAGGTGCTTCTGTGGGACCTTAATCTGGTTTTGAATTTCTTGGCAGTTCCTGCCTTTTGACGACTATGTGGTCTCTCCTTGTGGCTGCTTACCTTGAAGACAGTTTTTCTTGTGGCAATCTGTTCAGATCGTCGGGTTTCCAAGCTGCAGGATCTATCTTTCCGTGAGCCGTTTCTGCTTGTGACTCCAGAGGCAGTACAGTTTTGGATTGTACCTTCCTTTTTGCCGAAAGTGGTTTCAGAGTTTCATTTGAATCAGTCTATTTCCCTGCCCATGCTGGGCAGGGCTAGAGATGAAAGTAAGAATCCGTTTTTGCATGCCTTGGATGTCAAGCAGCATCTTATGCAGTACTTGAAGATTACTAAATCTATCTGGAAGTCCAATCAACTGTTTGTGCTCCATGGTGGAGGTAAACAGGGTGAACTGGTGATGCGGGCAATTATACCCATTGGGTTAAGGAAGTCATCACAGCCGTTTATGTGGAGGCTGAGGTTCCTTTGCCTAAGCAAGTTAGAGTGTATTCTACTAGAGCGCAAATGGTATCATGGGCGGCGACGTAGTCCTCCGTACACACTTTTTTCAAACTTTACTGGTGGAAGATTGGACTCAGGAAGACACTGTCTTTACACATGCAGTGTTGACTGGACCATGGGCAGCCTTCCACCCTTTTCAGGAGTAGCTTTGGTACATCCCACTTTTGTGGATTGGCCTGCCTGAGTGCAGAGGAAGGAGAAATTATCGCTTACCCAATAATTTCCTTTCCTCTAAGAATGGCAGGCCAATCCACAACCCGCCCTCAGCTGCCAACTTGCCTTTAGTTCATCCTTATGTACGGACGATGCACAGTGTTGTTCCTGGTTATTCGTTGAAGGACTGGTAAGTGTGATAACCAGCCCCTTAGTGTAGTGCATGTTAATTCTTTTGTCTGAGCTCAGTGTTACCGATTGGTTGGAAGCATGAGTGGTTGCTGTTAATAGTCATATTCAAGTATAATCCATTTGTCCACAGTTTGGCTTTTCCAGAGAATACTGACGGCAGCAGTATTCAGGGCAGGACAGTATTCAGGGCAGGACTATATGTCCATAACATCAACTTTACTCCATCTCCATCTGCTGGTAGAGGTGCATAATCCATGCGTGTGGATTGGCCTGCCTTCCTTAGAGGAAAGGAGATTATTAGGTAAGTAGTAATTTCTCCTTTTAAAATATTTAAAAGTAGTAAAATATTGAAGTAATATTGTGATAGTTGAAACTTGGTTTTCAATCTTTCCTGTTTTGCTCTTGGCAGGCTGCTAACATGCTGCCGTTTGCATCTGCTTGCCTACTCACCAACCCACAATATTTTATCACCGGAAGAAATACCGCACAGTTTACTAGTCTGTGGTACCAAGCAGGGATGTGAATCGTTTTTTGACGATTTAAAATATCGTCCGATATTTTTAAAATAGTCAAAAATTGTTAAAGAGTGCGATACAATAGAAATTCCCCCGATTTATCATGAAAAATCGTTAAATCGGGTTTGTGTCCACTAATGGGAGTTATTTGGGGGGGGCGGGAAAACCGGCACACCAAAACAACCCCTAAACCCACCCCGACCCTTTAAAACTAATCCCTTACCTTCCCCCACCCTCCCAAACCCCCCAAAATGTTTTAAAATCACCTGGTGGTCCAGTGGAAGCCCCGGGACCGATCGCCTGCTCTTGGGCCGTCGGCTGCCACTAATAAAAATGGCGCCAATGGCCCGATAAAAAAAAACCCACCCCGACCCTTTAAAACTGACCCCTTAGCCTCCCCCACCCTCCCGACCCCCCCAAAAACATTTTTGGGGGGGTTGGGATGGGGGGTGGGGGAGGCTAAGGGGTCAGTTTTAAAGGGTCGGGGAGGGTTTTTTGTTTATCGGATCGGGCGCAGCCGATAAATAAAAAAAACAATCGGGCAGGACGATAAAAATTATAAGATTTGAATCGGAACCGGAACCGAACCGATTCCGGTTCTGATTCACATCTCTAGTACCAAGTACTGCAACTTAGTAAACTCCCATGGTATTTTCCCCACTGCCAAAGAGCAGTCCTAAAGTTAGCAGGATTAACTCACTAGCCAACCTTAACATAGCTGGGTATGCTCAGCGGCACAACCATACCACTGAATATCCCTGCAATGGTAGCCAGATAAGTTTATCCAGCTAACTTTGCTAGCTGGCCAGCAGCTGAAGATGGACTAAGTATCCTTAGACTTGACCCCTCCAAAATATGGGATCCAGTAGTTAGCTCTTGTCAAAAGCACAGAGATAGTCTCATGTTGGCAGCCAAGTGGTTCCAGTTACAATCCAAATCCATCATTAAATTTGGTTTCAAACAGCAGAGCTCTCCATAGACCATCTCCAGATAACTGCTTTCAGGATTCCCTCCAAAACTACAAAGATCCTCTTGACTCCTCCCACCAGTGGTATACATCAGTCTGGGTATACAAGGTGTTTCTGGATTATACTATTTTCCCAGCCCTTGGAAAAGTAAGGCAAAAATAGGAAATCCTCTACAGTTTTTCTACAGCAAGGTTCATGACAGATTTACATGCAGTCACCAGCAAGGGATGAAGGTGGGGAAGAGAGACTGATGACCTGAGTATATTGAGCTGTACTCAGATCCTAAGAAAAGAATGACTTTTAAAAGACACAGATGATGAATTCTGTAAATGTTCAATATGTCACATTTTGAAATGTATTTTATAAAAAATGGGGCACTTTATTTATTACACGTGACTACGCATCCGAAGGAGGATGCTAGTATACGGACATCAAAACTGATGCATCTTTTGTTCTTGTAGAAAATTAGTCCTGAATTTAATGTAGGCATGGCAATAAGTTTCTCTACCTACTGGTTGAAGGTCTGCGCTATATATTGTATATGCATTTGTTACATTTTAATATGTAACAAATGCATATATAACAAATGACGAAGTGGATTGATAAAAACCATGCAGTATCTTCTGTTGCATGTTCATACCACAGATATGGTAGGCGTTTTCCAGTGGAGCACCATTTGGAAAAAGATAAAAATGTTGTTGGTAGAATGTTCTTGCGTAGTTTCTTGTGACTTTGTAGATTATAACACATAGAGCAGAGCTCGTTTCCTAACAGAGTTTGCTTCTCCGTTGATGGTAAATGCAGTTTATTGTGTTTGCATGAATGGGACAGCACGGAGAGCACTTGGGGTCATTCTCATACAAATTTTTCATTCACTCATATTTCTCTGTCAACTTTGTCAGCTGGTGCAGTGCCACCTGATTAAGGATTGCTGGTTACATTTCAGGGAGATCCAGGAATCAACAATTTTGCTCGTGGTCCAGATGGACAGCAAGGAAAACCAGGCCGGCAAGTAAGAACTTTTCAAGATTTGGGTCCCATTTGAAAAAACAAAGTATTGCAGTGGCTCTTCTGTTTGATAATCCCAGTCATAGCAAATACTATTTACAAGAAACTCAGTTATTGTAGCATCGTTTGTTGATGTAGTCACATTCTGCTTTACTACTCAGCAAATCTTATTTACAGCAAGCAAATTTCTTGGCTCCTGGTCTATATAGTCTTCTGTCGGTGAGGGTGAGGTTTATTCATAATCTGATGGTGGGAGTATGATCAGAGAGAAGACAAGAGTTTGAGGATTTCAAGAGGGATCTTGGGACATCTCTTCCTTTTTTAAAATTGAACAGGTCCTCTCATGTAAAATCACTGGTGCACTGTGTAGTGTTTTGAAAATGTCTAATATGTAAAGAAGAGCAGATAAGTGGTGCTTTCTAACTGCAGTATCAAATCCCGCTCACAATCTGGGCAATTGATTGCAGGCAGGGTTCACTGGAAATACCTAGAAATGTAAAATAAGACACATTTCCTGAACTAATCAGGGATTTTGTCATGCTTTACTCAATGTTCAGGGTTAGAATTATGGGTGGGTGTTTGCAATCAAGATCAGAGATTGATAGAGAGAGCAGAAGATTTGCTGGCCCAACTCTGCTAGCGCTGGCTGTATGGTAACAATTTTACTTCTCAATCATTATGATTTCACAATTCCCTTCTTTAATTTGCTGCCCTACTGTTTCCTGGAAGCCCCTGGGATCGGTCAGGTTCAAAACAGAGTCAGCACACATTAGTGGGATCCTGCTTGCATGACCTACTGTAACTTGTGGCTTTCTTTTGTGTGATTCGGCTGTTCCCAAAGGATCAAAGGAAACACAGATGAGCATCTTAAAGGATTTCCAAAATGCTGGCTTTGCAGTGAGGGTTTTAATTGAGGCAGAATGAATGTTACTGCTTGTGATGTGGAGTACAGAGTATACCAAATGTACAATTTATTTTAAGGACTTCCTTTTTTATTGGGCATATTCTGCTATCAAAGTGAAGGTTAAATTATAATATGTAGCCTAGAAAGAATCTGAGAAAAGTACTCATTAATATTGTGGGGAAACTGTGGCTATCTGTTTAGGCCTGTTTCTTTCAGAATTCCCCCGGAAGGTCTTTGCATTGGGCTGGAAACAATCTTCTTTGCTTTCTGCAGCTGGTACCTTAGTCTTCCCAATTGTTCAGCTTTCACTGAGAGCAGTAAGAAAGAATATAGTGGCAAAATATTAATTGTACAAAGGCAGAAAAGACAAGCAAGTTTGTAAAAGTTCAACAATGGAGGGAGAAGCATGAAAATTATATAATTTGCAATTTTTTAAATTGAGTATTCCCCCTTCTACTATACAAACTTCCGGACTATCTCAGCACTTCTTTATCTAACATTTTATTGCAATAATGATTCATTGCTGCAAGAACTAAATAAGCTGTAAAATTTGAAATAATTATTTAAATTATAGCCAAATGTTTTTTATCTGGAAATTTCCTCCTGCTCCTTTTTTGGGCCTACAGCTCAGTCGGAACCAGATATGCAATCTGATCCTATGGGCCTTCATTTGTACCTACCTGAGAGCTTATCCCTTATTATCAGGGCCCCTGGTCTCCCATGATTTCACCACGGAATTTGCAGGTCCCCGAGGAGTCGCCACAGAAGACAAGGGAGCCGGGTACACTTCTGTCTACTCGAGTAGGGAAGGCTAAGGCCTGCTATCCCATGGCAGCATTTTTAGCCACCACTGCCAAACCCTTCTTGGTCCATCCATTCTTCCCCTTCCCTGTGTGCATTGATTACATGATAGGAGGAGAGCGGCAGCACATTGGGCCATGTCTCCTCCTTGGTTGGCCGAACGTGACTGCTGGTTTTAAGTGTAAGATACTAAACAACATTCCACAGTTGAAAGCAGTACTCAGGCCCGGTTGACAGAAGAGGAGGATACAGCACAATAGTGTCCCTAGTGCCTCCTTTTTACCGCGGGCCCTCATTTGCATAGAGAATCGCACGTCCAGGAGAGTGGCCTGGGTGCGCATCAGGAGAGCGGGCGCTCGCCTCGGAGCGCCGGCTCTCCCGCGCATTTTACTGAATCGGCCCAAATGTGCTGCCGTTCTCCTCCTCCTTGCAGTGACCAATACCGGCAGGGTGGGGGGAGGATGTTATGTTAAGAGAGGCTGGAGCCGGGGGCGGAATAAGGGAAAGAAGAGCTGGGGATGATTGTGTCAAACAAGGAAGAAGCCCTAGATGCATGAGGGTGGCGATCAGCATGCAGGTTCTCCAGTCCCACAAGTTCCCCTCGATCTTTCTCACAATAGTACTCCCTCCTGTAGATCTCAGTGAGCTTGTTCATGACCTTCAATATAGCAGGTTGGACACTTGAAGTGGTATTCATGTAAAACTTTACTGTAACTCAGTAAAACTTTATCAGAATAAGAAAAATCGCAAAAAAAGAATCATGTAATCTCATGGTGCAATATCAAAGAAAACTTTAAGTGCCTTGGTCTCTCACTGTCCAAATTCTGAGTCAATTTCCCTTCCGGGTGACAGTAAATTAGAAAAATTCTCTCCTCATTAAATGGGTAGGAAGGAGGTTATAAAAAAGCTTCCAGTCTTCACAAAAATAGAAAAACCAAACTTCATTTCCAAAACAGTTCTTACACTTGAGCAACTACAGTCCCCATTTAAGTTGGATGGGCAAAGCAGCAACCTGTCCCATTCCCCAGGCAGGGGCAATCCCCTCCCGAACTAGGAGCAGGTCAAGAAAGAAAACCACCTCTCTCAAAACATCTAAACTCTTTCTTGTCTTATTCTCTCAAGGAAAAGGTCCCTCTAGGTCCATGGGGGCACTAGCAAGAACACAGTCCTTATTTTCCCAATTCTGCAGGCTGTGGGCCCTACTGGGATCCATCAGAAAAAAAACAGCATTCCTGTCTTCCAAAACCAAAACTGCAACCAACCACAATCTGTACTTGCTAAACCCAGGGGGAGCCCGACCAATCTCAACACCCTAGGCAGGAAAGAGGGTTGGTTCGAAAAGTGCCAAAAACTCTCCCTAGAGATGGTAAAGGGAAAAATAGGTGGTAAAGGAACAAAATCCTCTTTACAGCTGTAATTCGTGTCGGCATGATAATCAGTTGCAATCTGACTACAAGTCAACATTCCTGCTACTACATACATTGTTCTTGGTGTGGCATAAACATTCATTTATCAGAGTATATTCTCAGTGGTGCATAGAAGGTATGCACAAAGCCCAATATTTATGCACATTTTGTGTGCTTCGATCTGTCATAAATCTTTGAACCCATATAGCCTTGTTAGGACTGGCCTTGCAGTTGATCTATGGCAAGGCTTTTTTTTTTCCAGCCTGCTCATTAGGAATATTAAAGTTTTTCTCCACACTTGGTTCTTACGCCATAGAATAGCATTCAGTAATTACATTTAACCATGTTATACCTGAATTTCTGCAATCCGCTTTGAGACCAAACCTAGTAAAAAGCGGGATATCAAATATTCTGAAATAAATAAATAAAAAACAAAATAAGGCTTCCCAAACTATGGTTTGGGACTCCAAATGGTAGCACTCTTCAGGCACCAAAAACAGCAGCATTAGTAGTGAAAGTCAGCCTGGAGTCTGTGAGCCAGCATTGCACTCATCGGCCTTACAGCAGCCCTGCCCTCCCGTGAGTTTCTGCGGTGAGGGGGGGCTCGGGGACGCTACAGGACCTGTGAGCTTGCACTAGCTCACAAGCCCTGCACAGACTTTCATTACTAACGCTGCTACCGCTTGCAGGTCACCGACGCGCTTGAGACCAGCCACGAGGCAAGGGAGGGCTGAGTGTGCACACGTCAGTGAAGATTGCCACTGCTCTTCCCTCTCCCACCACTGAACCTACCCAAGAGGAAAATGTTGCCCCTGTCATCATCTTGCTCTTTCTTCCCCACTGGTTTTCATTCACCTGTGGCCCGGAGCTCAAAGGAAAATGTTGTTGCTGACCCCGGCCTGTGGGATGTTTGGAGAAGTGATTCTTTGAAGGGATGGATCAGATTCAGGAAGGTTTGAGGGTTGGGTCAGCTGAAGAGAAATTGGCTATAGAAGGCAAGAGAGGGAGAATGATGGAAGACTGACTGGGGGGGTGAAAGAGAGGAGCTGGTGGGGTGAGACAGGATCAGTTTGGGGATGTTAGAGAAGGGTTGGAGGGGAAGCTGGAAGGTGAGAGAGAAGGGATGGGGAGGAGCATGAAGAGAGACTGGTGGATTGGGTGAGAAGGAGGATTATAAAATATCCGGTGAGGGTTATAAGAAAGGCTTGGGGTGAGAGAATCAACTGGGGAGATGGAAAAAGGGCTGGATCGGGTGAAAAGAGAAGGGGTGGGTGGGGAGGTGAAAGGAGCTGGAGGATGTAAAAGGGGATCAGCTGGAGGGGCAGAGTTTGAGAAAGGAAGTCTGCTGGAGAAGAGGAGGAGGATAAGAGGGGAGGTCCTCTGGAAGGGGTGAAGGTTGAGGGAGGGAATTAGCTGGAGTGTGGGGATAGTGAGAGGGGAGTGATCGGTAGAGGGAATCTGCACTCCTGCTAATTTTCTTTTATTGTTCTCTGGGGGGGGGGGATCATGTGAATTTTCAAGTGCTAAAACAGGCTCACATTGGCTAAAATTTGGGAGGCCCTGATCTATGGGTAACTCTTAATACTGAACCAGATCTAACTCTTAATTACCATCATAAGGCATGATCCTGTTAACTATGCAGTAGAGCAAGAGAAACACTAATGACAAGAAATATTCTGAAATCCATTTTACAGCGTTTCCAAACTAAATTAAAAAAAAAACAAAAAAAAAAACAGATGAAGTAGAGAGCTCTTGTCTCCTGGCATTCAGAGTGATGGAAGATGTGACAATAAAGTACACTTATTTCTCTCGCTTTGCAGGGAGAAACTGGACCAGATGGCGGTGAAGGGCAACATGGCAGCGAAGGCACAGATGTAAAAATAACAAAATCCAGTGATTGCTCTTTGGCTGACTGTTTTTTGTACTGTTCTAGCTGTATAGAGTATTTATCTAGTTGGTTATTTTTTTTTAATTTGTAGCTTACGAAGTGTTACAGGTTTAAATGACGACTGGTGTGTGCTTGTTAGTGTGTGCATGGGTGTAGGTGTAGGAGTGTGGGTAGACTGTCAATCAATAGTGCTGACTGGGATGACACGAGTGAAAACAGGGGTTACAGAGGGAAAATGACTGAACCCTCCCAGGTGGCTTTTCAGCTGGCTGAAACTGTGCAGGCACTTTCAGAATGCGTGCACTTTTAGCCACAGTAATAAGAGGTGTACCCATGGGCATCTCTTGGTCAGGGGGAGAAAACTACATGCATACCAGAACTCATTTCTTTGATGGGGGGGGAGGGGCCAAGAATAACATGGGTAGGTGTTGTGGCCAGTCCCCTGTCCCGCTCCCACCCCTTATCCCATCCTATGTGAGTCTTCAAAGCAATGGCTACAAAACCCTTTTAATTTCTGGCAACACCCTGTTTCTCCTGTCTTTTCACCCTCTCCCTGCCCTATCTAAGCTGTTTCTTGTGCTCCCTCTGTGGTTAATGCAGCTACTTTATACAAAGGTTAATCTCTCAAGAGGCCGATGCAATAAGACACATGCTAAAATGGATGATCGTATTGAGTGCCCGTTTTCCTAATGCATGCACAGCGAACTCTCCCGGGTGCCCGATGAATAGTAAAATGAGTTGCTGCATTAAAAAGGATGCGCTAGGGGAAATTGTGCATCCCTAGCGCTCAAACGCATCGGGCGCCCAGGAGACAAAATGGGATATCTCCTTAAGCAGAGGAAAGAGAAACAGCGGCTTAAGACAGAAGGGTGTACACAGTAAGCTCCTTTGCTGGAAACAGTCAGATTTCTTAAGTACTGATGTATGCATCTTGGGCTGATCTCTCCCAATTGTTTTAAAGCCGCCGAGTCCTGGATAAACTCCTTTGCTCTGTCTAAACCCTGAATGGGATCGGCGCCCGGCCCGGAACTCTGCACTGCCGGATCAAGTTTCTGCAGCACATTATTCACATTCCAAAGACCTGCCCACAGCACCCAGGAAATGCCAGAGGCAGCTGTTGCCATGCGACTTTGACTCGCAGAATGACTTAATGCCAGCTCTGGGGCTGGAGTTAAGTTTGGCACGTTAACAAGTGTGCATTGGGTGCCAGGGGATTTTCTGCATTGGGGGTGTACTAGGCAATAGCCTCATCTACACTGAATTTGCATGTGATGAGCATTATTGGCTAAGCAGTTGTTTGGATGCACATTTTGGATGCTCTAATCTCCTTATTGCATCGGGTGCTAGTCTAGCACATCCAAAACATTCATAAACCTGTGCATTAAGCTGGTTGCACTTTATTGCATTGGTCTCTAAGGATGCTGGCAAGCAATTATGTAAATAGGCTTCACCCAACTCAGGCATTTCTGATCTGTAAAGGGGCTGAAAGAAGACAGATATATAATTATCTGCTAAAATTAAATAGAAAGACTTTGATGGCCTCAAACTTTCAAATGTCTAGCCAAAGGGCACTGTTGTTTCCCTATTCAAGTTATCCCTCTTAAAGGCACAGGGGATCATGAACTAATAGTGATTCCAATGTCTGCCTTTTACCTCAGTGTTTCCCGACCCTCTCCTGGAGGCACACATAATCAGTCTGGTTTTCAGGATATCCATAATGACAATGCATGAATCAGATTAGCATACATTGGAGACCTAGTGTATGCAAATCTCGCTTTTGCATATTCATTGTGGGAATCCTGAAAACCCGACTGGCTAGATGTGCCATCCAGGAGAGCGTTGAGAAATTCTGCTCTAACTCCTATATCTTTAAGGGGCTGACTCAGATAAGACAGGACCGTGCCGCTAGGAGTGGGGGCCTGAGCCAAAAGTGAAGGGGCAGAGGCTCTGCAGGCTCACCCGTAACTACATTTCTGATGCACATATTACCTTAAAAAATGTAAGTGCCCAGGCAGCATGCACATTTTATGCCCTCTTTTGAGACAATGTAAACTATGCATGTACTTTTTATCCACCTAACAATTTAATTTTCAAGTACAGACTATCAGGTGAATTTTCAAAGGATGTAAATGTAACATACTATCATAGCAATTTTCAAAAGCCATTTGCGCACATAAATTGCATGACGTGAATAAATCCGATGGACAATTCAATGGCATATATTGTAGCAATTTTCAAAAGCCCACTTACATGGGCAAAGTGCATTTATATGTGCAAAACCCATTTTTAAGTTTGGCCAGTCCTTATGTGGGTGCATCGTGTGTGAAGATCCGGTTGGTTTGTTGAGGCTAAAAAGTATGCACTTAGGTTGTCTGTCAGGCACCTTATTGAAAAATTACCTTTATATGTTTTACATCATGCTAGAGAAACACAAGAAAAGTAAGTTTGATGTTATCACTTTTCTGTGATTTTCTCTTCTTACTACTGATTGTCCAGTGGTTCGTGCTATATTTGGTTGTGTAATCTTGCCTGTTCCAAGGTCCATTTTATCAGAAATTAAATGCATCTACAAAGAGAATATACAATGTAAGGATTAAACATCAGGCAATGAATCATATGGATGCACGTAATGAGACTACATTTTATAAGTGATTCCTTCATCTAAAAACAATTCATTCCAAGACTGATAAAATTAGCTGTAACTGTACACCAGTTTGTAACATCTGATTTGTTTTGTAGCCTTTTATTTTCTTAGTGAGGATTAATATTATTAGTAGATTTTGTGTTGATTTGTGCTTCATCCTAAAACTTTTGCCTTTCATTATTAGGGTCAACAAGGTCATAGAGGCCCTTTGGGCGTAAAGGTTAGTGGCCATTATGACCATCCTTGTTAGCAGATTGATGGGAGTTTGGGTTCATGTAACAATATCGGTCACAGATTATTGCTTAATTATAAACTATGTTTTTGTGGTCATCCCATTGTGCTTGTCAAAATCTGCATCAATGGGAAATATTGTTGAGTTAATAGCCTTCACTTTACAAGACAAACTTTTCTTTTCAAGGTATAGTTCCCCTTGATATCATTATGCAAACATTAAAGCAAACCTGTTGGCACCAAATAATATTTATATAAAAATATATGTGCTATAATAATGAAAAACCGATAACATCAACCTAGTTCAAAAAAAGACAGCCAAAATTAATAGATGGCTCTGATTCCAATTGCTTTTTATTTAAATTGTATCTTCTTCTGTATTTTACAGGGATATAAGGATTCACTTGCAAACATGTCAGCTAGTTCCTCACTATTCTTGCCCCCATAAATGAAATCTTTTTAGTGCTATTCGCAGACCAAATAATTTGTAGGCGTGGACTCACTCTTGCCTAATATTGTCCCTTAACGTTTACAGGGTGGATCTGGACCTCCTGGGGTGCCAGGTAACAAAGGAGACCGTGGAATTCAAGGCGCTCAGGTTGTATATTAGGGAATGTTATCTTGGCTTTAGCATTTAATATATAAACTGAAACATTCCATTAAGTATAAAGTCCACAGTCTCTGGAGAAGTTTTGTCAGTTTGCATGGCTAATTTTACTGTTATATAAGGCTGTTGTTGTTTTTTTTTTAGTTATATACAGTACACTGTAGCAAAGCATTGCTACATAGACAAAACAAAAAAAAAAAGCTGTAAAATTGCCTTCACTCATCCATAGAAGAATTTTTCTATAGTCCCTCTTCCTGTTTTGTTTTTTATTTTGGGAGAATGGGGAGAAGTGTTAACACCGTTTTTCACCTCCTGATCATTCATACATCTGAAATATTTCTGCCTTTAATGCTCTTGTTGCTTAGCTAGTCGGTCGAGGTGTGGCAGGGCACAGTGCCCAGCTCATCAGGAAGAGGCGGTGAGCCTGGCTCCAGCTCTCTTCCTGTATTTTCCTTCTCTGATGCTGAGCCCGTCTCCATGGCCCATGCGACTATGGAAAACTGACTGAGCAAGTACTGACTGGCTGCTCCATCCTCACTAGCTGACTGATTTGCTCAGAGAACATGCTCAGGACGCAGTAGAGGAGAGGTGGCTACAATCCTATCCATTATAGATTTGCAGCCATCATCCCTCGGTGACCTGCTGTGTGAAGTGTGACAGTGCAGTGAGTCCTCTCAGTCCTCCTTATTCAGTTTTATAACATTTTAATTTAAAAAAAAAAAGAAAGCTTGTCAAAACTTTGTGTGGAATATTTCCCCAAAGCGGCTAATGGAGGCACTACCCCAATAATATAATTGGACTAGATACATTTTTTCTTATGCGAACAACGTGTCAGTATAATTGTATAATTATAATTTACAAAATATAATAGATTACTTTATAGCACTTTGAAATTTGAGTATTCTGTATGTTGATGTGTTGATTGAATAATTCTACTCTTTATTCTCCAATGCCAATGGGTTTCTTATCCTGTTCCATTCCTCTAGAAAAAATCTTTATTGAAGTAAGTCCAAAGGGGCTGACCCTGTACATGCAGACTCTACCAAGTATTTTCAAAGCAAACATACGTTTCATAAGTTTGCTTTGAAAATACCCTGGTGATTGGCCAAGAATGTGCACACATTCACTTGCATGAAGTTAGACCTCTTCAAGTGGCATCACTTAAGTGCAATACAGTTATGTGCGTACTTTCTAAAAAAAAAGTCCATGTGAGGTTCCATCTTTGCCTGGCGCTGCTCCCTGGGATGCTTTTGCACATTTTGCCCAAAAGTATGCAACACTTTTACACATCTACTCACCCCGGGCTATTTTAATACAGCCATTTTCATGTATAAAACTGAGTTTTATGCACATAAATGGCTTTGGAAATTAGCCCTTAAAGATAAAGTGCCAGCATAAATCCATTCACATGCTTGTAATGGAAAGGAAGAACAAAATAATATAAGATATGCCATGCAGGGTCAGACCAATGGTCCATTGAGCCCAGCATCCTGTCTCTGACAGTGACCAGTCCAGGTCTCTTGGAAATACCCAGCAGATCCAACTGGGGAGATCTTTTCCATGTTTTGCCCTCCTAGAAGTAAGATGAGCCATTCCCTAAGTCTACCTGGCTAATAACTGTTAATAGATTTGTCCCCCAGAAACTTGTGTAGAGGAAGTTAGTAGGGATGTAAATCGGGCTTCAGACGATTGAAAATATCATACGATATTTTCAAAATCGTCAGAAATCGGGGGCTCCCCCAAAACGATAGGAAAACCCCACAATATTGTTCGTGGGGGTTCTCTTATTGTTTTGGGGGAGTGCAGGAAAAACGGCACACAAAAATAACCCCTAAACCTACCCCGACCCATTAAAACTAATCTCTTAGCTTCCCCCACCCTCCCGACCCCCCCAAAAACTTTTTACAGGTATCTGGTGGTCCATTGGGGGTCCCGGGAGCTATCTCCCGCTCCCGGGCCATCGGCTGCCACTAATCAAAATGGCGCCGATGGCCCTTTGCCCTTACCATGTGACAGGGTATCCGTGCCATAGGCCGGCCCCTGTCACATAGTAAGAGCACTGGATGGCCCGCGCCATTTTTAAAGATGGCGCAGCCGCTAAACAAAACCGCGATCGGGCTGGACAAAAAAAAAAAAACACTATGTGAATCGGAACCGGAATCCGAATCGATTCCAGTTCCGATTCACATCTTGAGAAGTTAGGATTTTTTTTCCCCTATAGATGCAATGAGGAGCATACTGGTAAGGGGAGTTTCTTAGGGGTGTCATGAAAATAGGAGTGATAGGAGTGTCCATCCCCACAAGGTGGGTCAAAGAGAAAAACAATCAGTAAAAGGGAGACTCCATGAGCACTGGGGTGGGGGGGGAGATGTCTTGGAGGGAACCCGAGAGACACAGATAAGGGCTGCCCTCTGCCTTGGGGGCTTTGTAAGGAGTAAGAGAGAGGCGTTCTCTCTCTTGCCTTGTGTAACAGGGTAACCAGGGAATATCCAGACCGTAGGCATCGAGGCTAGGATTGTTCCTGTTGAGCCTATCCTCTGTGTAACTTTGGGAAGAAGATGAGGATTCTCTTGTCCTCCTTCGGGGTTTGACGCGACAGAAGCCATGTTTGGGAATACCATGGGAATTCAGTGTCTTGGACCTTGACTTTAGCAGCATAAGGAACTGTACCTGCATTTTTATTGCTTGCGGAATGTAATGGATTGATTTTTCCTTCTTTTTTGAGCAGAGCTCCATACTGAGTTGAGGATTTCAGTTATTGTTCACAATGACTTCAACATCCTTTTCCTGAGTGGCAACTCCTAAAATGGAAGCTAACATTGTGTATACAGTATATAATTAGGATTATGGCAGCAGCCAAGGAATATAAGGCCCATGTGGTCTGTACTGTTGGATTCGTGGACCCTTGGGCCGATCGGAGCCAGAAGAGGAGCTGCTGTAGGTGTTTGCAGCAGCGACCCCGACCGGGAGGCGGAGCTGACAGACTAGTGGCTGGCAGAAGGTGGAACTCTGGGAGCTCTATGCGACCAAGGGCTCTGGCGAGGAAGGAGGTGATGAAGGCGCTGGCACTGTGTCGAGAGAACCTTCGCCCTGGAAGCCGATCCTCCCCCGAGAGGAGCTCGTAGGAGTTCGGCCGCTGGGACTTAGGAGATTCACCCTGGAAGCCGGAGTCCCCCCAGGAGGAGCCCGTAGGGACCCGGCCGCTGGGACTTAGGAGGGCCCACGGGGGCCTGGTCAGCTGAAGTCCAAGGTTGAGTGCCGAAGGGTCGTTGCTCGCCAGTCCAGAGTCAGGAACCGATGGATCGCCGTCAGCCAGTCCGAGGTCAGGAGCCAGAGAAACAACGTAAGCCGGTCCGGGGTCAGAAGCCAGGGGTCAACGTAAGCCGGTCCGAGGTCAGAAGCCAGAGAATACCAAATACCAGTCCGGGGTCAGGAGCCAAGAAGAAACGTATGCCAATCCAAGTCAGAAGCCAAGTGGAGGACAAGACAGCACGAACGCAGCAACTGGAGACAGGAGCAAGCCTGGGAACCTCGTTGCAAGGCCCTGAGGAGAGGGACTGCAGGGCTTAAGTAGCCCTGCAGCGTCTGACATCACTTGGAGGAGGAAGACAGGTTTCCCGCGCCTGGCCCTTTAAATCTCGGGCCGAGACGCGCGCGTGCCCCTAGGGGGCGGAGCCAGCCGCGGCGAGACGCCGGCTGCTCCGGCGGCGCAGGGGCCGCGTGGTGGGAGCGGGGGCAGGCCCGGGCGCCGCGCGGGGACGCCGAAAGCGTGGTGGCAAGAGTCCCCGGAGGCCCGAGGAGGGCCGGGAAGGCCCGGAAGCCCGCGGCGGTAAGTGGAGCGGCCGGGGTCGACCCGGAGCCGCAACATGTACAATTTAAGTCCTGGTGCAATGTCATTTACCCCAGTTATTTTTTGTCTTTTCCCTTCACTTCCTTGTAACTATGGATCCGCTGTGCTTATCCCATGCTTTCTTAAATTCTGTTACTGTTTGTGTCTCGATCACCTCCGATAGGAGGCCATGATGTGCATTTACCACTCTTTTTCCGTGAACAAGTAATTTCTGAGGTTACTCCGCTGACGCACCTCACAGTGACCTCTGAGAGAGGTTTGCTTCATGTGCATTATTTATACCTTTGAGGTATTTCAGTGCCTCTATCATCATTTCTCTCCTGTTTCTCCTGTCCTCTTGGGTATACATATTTAGGTCCTTAAGTTTCATCTCCTGTGGCTTGTGCTGTAGACCTAGCACCATTCTGATAGCTTTTCTCTGGACTGCCTCCACTCTGCTATATTCTTTCAGAGGTGCGGCCTCCAGAATTGGTTCCATATTCTAGGAGTGGTCTTGCCAATGACTTGTACATTGCTTTAATCTAGCAACAGAAATAGGAAATTAAAAATGACAGGCTGTGTGGTCATAGATTTGTACATACAACCCTTTGATGCATGATGAGACACAAGGCCAAAGTACGTGGAAGGTGCACATACGTTTTTATGACTGCCCAAAATGGAGAGTGTTTTCCCACTTACAAAAAGTTGAATCCAAGATATTTTTTTCTTAAGTTATGCTAAACATATTATTTGGTAAAGAATACAATGGGTTATGTATGAAGACCCATATATTTAACTTCAATAAAGCTACTTCTCAATGACGATGTCTTAGAAAAATTTATATTTTGAAAATTTGCAGCAGGGAATGGAATTGACAAGCTCCCTTCACAGGAAACGGGTAGCTACAGTTTCTTTGAAAGCAGCAGATTTAAAGGTCCCAGTAGTCTGTGCTCTGTTTCATTTGATACGGTTTCAGTTCCTGTTATGAATTTTTTTTTTTATTGCATTTTCAAAACACATATACAACAAGCAATCCATATGATGGCAACCAGGTTGCCAGTTTTACAATCTATGATTGTCCCTGCCATCTAAATGCATAGGGTTAATAATAATCAGAAGTATCAGACGAGAAACCATAGTTTGGAAGAGACAGCATGGCCAAAGAAGAAAAAGAACACCATCCCCAAAAAAGAAGAGGAGGAGAGAAAAAGGAAGATCAGGTCCTGTTCTGATTTTTAAGTGATTGTTTCTCTTGAGTCATTTCTCAAACAGACAGAGGCTTGACATCACTTGAGCACTGCAAATCTCAGCTTTTCAAACATAAGAATTGCTTGCAAAAAGTTCCCAAGATGTTGTGATTATAAAAAATGTCTTAGTCAGAGGGCACATTTCCAAAGTAAAATGATATGACTAAAAATCACCTTCTTCCAATATGCCTGAAAGTACGGGTGATCTCCAGAGTGTTCCTGCTTTTAGCGACGTTGCATAAAGGTGTTCCTGTGAGTGTGTTTAGGTTGGGGTAGGAAAATAACACACATGCATTCAATTTTCCAATATATGCATGTTAGTTTGTCTGCTTCCACCCCCCTCCCTCACCAGCAGGAATAGCAGGTACAGAGCATGTCGATGCTTTTATCCTGCGTGCTTTGCACTTACTAATTGTCAAAGGGAAGCAACGCGCATAGTTTCTCTTTGAAAATTTGCATGAGTCATGCATATTAGGAGCTCCCACATAATTAGCAATTGCATAGGATATTTGAAAACACCCCCTGTAATATGCCAAAACAGCAGTATAAGTCTGAGAGCACCTGGCAGCTTCTGTGATCTCCTCGGATTTCCCAAATCTTCCAAACAAATGAAAAACAAGAAAATAACGAGAGAAAGGGGCCTATGCAATAGGTTTAACGTGTCACTCAGTAAAATGTGCAAGCCTTACTTAAGGTGCATTTTTACCGATGACATAGTAAAACTTGCCTCAGTAGCACGGCCTCAGTACTAATGTGGATGCTAACATGAAAAAGTGTAACATCCATGCTAGCTGCCATGCTAAATGGCCCAGTTAGGAAGGGTGATTTCTCATTTCCACCTTTCCTGGAAAGTTTGCACACCCCTCCTGATGGCCAACATCCTTTCCCACTACAAGATCGCCAGCACACAAACCTCCCTAAACCAGCAGCTCTCACCTGCCCCTCACCCCTGGAATATAACAGCCCCCCCCCCCCCAGACACCTCCCCTTACAGTAATACGCCTTCCCCTCTTCCCAGCCCCTCTTTGGAATAAAGACTTTTACCATTCCTGAGGGTCCCCACTGTTCACAAGCAGGAGGGACATCAAAGCTCTGTATCTGAGAAGGGCTTTGATGTCCTAATCGCCGTTGAATGACGTCACTAGGAGGGCTTCACACAAACATAAGCAAATTTAGCACATTATTTGTTCATATATTATTTTCTATTTATTACTCAATTACAGCACACACAAATTCCAGGGATTCAAATCAACAGTTAGGCACCATTGTGGAGAAACGTCTCAGGCAGAACTAGATCTCAACCTGGTCCTCAAGAGCTACCTGGCCAGTCTGATTTTTCAGGATATCCACAATGAATGTGCATAAGTGGGAACCTACCCAATATGTGACTATATGGATTTCATGGTAAACAGGAAATATGCCATTGTCTGCAAAAATGCACAAAATGTGTCACTTATCCTCAAAGTCAACTTAAAAAATGCATATAATTCACTGTTCACAGCAATGCAAATCTCAATTGACTTTAGTCTAAATTGTAACAAACTTCAATCAGTGATCATATGTTATAACTGAAAGTTACTCCCCATTTAAATTGATTTGTCAAGGCACTAATCAATGAGGTAGAATTATTTATACAACAACCTCTTTGCTTTAAAGAGTTAAATTCAGTAGTTTAAAGTCTGAAGAAAACAGAAGATGACTGAAGAATCAAATAAAGCTACCGTATGACATAAATTGGCAAGCTTAAGATGTAGCGATGAACACATGATTCTTGTTTAGTTTTCGGTTTCATTTTGTTTTAATATGTGTATTTTTGTTAAACCAGTCTATTTTTAAATTTTACACAGCGATCTTACAAAGACCAGGAAAGCAGAATATAAATATATTAAATAATAATAATACATATAAACTCCATTTCAAAAATGTGACCAGGTGCTCCTAATGCAGTGGTGCCTGGGTCTTTAAGGCTGGTGATATCAGAATTTGAAACAATTTCAGTATGTGATGAGATCTCTGGAGGGATGAGTTAGTTAGTCTGCAGGACAGCTTGCCAGAAATTGCAGAAAAAATAAATACTGCTCTAGCCATGTCTGAATAATTTGATAGAAGACCTTGGCCTTTTCATCTAACTCCTAGGCTAAAAGGCTGACAGCTAAAAGCTACTAGAATGAGCGTGATTGACCACAGTTTGAGAACTTCTTATCTACACAGAAGCCTCATCAGATGCTTCACCGCAAAGATTTAAATACATGCTTAACTATATGGAAAAGGGAAGGGGTTGCTAGGAGACCCCAGAAGAGACTGGAATGTGAATTAAGCTCGAGGAAGTGAGGACAGGCATAATGAGTAGTCCTACCCAACTCTTTCTGAGAGTTAGCGTATGCAGAAGGATCCTCATGGGTGGAGGAGGAGGAAGGGCTTCCTGAGAATGAAGGAGTTTTGCTGCTGTGGATTTGTAATGATATAACTGCTGAAGTCTGCCTTGTGAAGCTTGTGGAAGTATATGGGGTGGATTTTTCAATTCCTTTTTTGTTAATAAATTGACATTGTTGAAACCATATTATTTGTCTAATGTCTCAAAGCTTACACCAGGGTGTGGGTTCGCCCTTGTGGACAGGAATTCATTCTGGTAGCAGTGAGCCAAATTGGTGAATGCAGAAATGGTACGCTTCCACAGTAGGGTCCAGTCAGACCTGTCCAGTGTGGGTGGCACCTCGGGCCACTGCACCACCTGTTCAACCATGACTGCTTCGAATCCCATAACCCAGGAGGGGTCTGGAACCTATCTTTCAAATGCAGGATTACATACATTTCAGCTCAAGATCATGTGAAGGAGTTCCCTGTAGGAGTCTTTCCTTCAGATGGTAGGAAATCGTTGTGTTCTTCTTGGAACATGACTCTAGATGCATTGAGATAAAAACACTATTGATCATCATTTGGAGGCCGATTCACACAAAAAGACAAAAGGTCCTGTTTGCAGGTCAGAACAAAAACAAACGGCAGTATCCTCGATGTTTTAAAGAACCACTGAAAACAGTTTAGCAAGAAGGGAATGCGCATTTGAGCTAGTGAAGGCAGTCACTGCTGCCGTCATACCGCTGGAAAACAAATTGACAACTCAAACCTAAAGGAGTACTTTAAAAAGCATGAAATCCCTGGGGATTGTGAATAAAGGCTTCTGGGGGCCCTATCCCAGAAGAGGACACTTCTGATGAAGTCAGATGCCCAAAGGAGCAGGAGGAAGCTATCAGGCCAAATTAAAAGCATGTAGCAAGTGCTGGCAGTTTCTCCATCTGCAAGCAATCTTTTACCAGAATTGTCTACCTGTAGTAATTGCTTTGCACATTTAGTCTACAAAATCTGCACTGGCAGAATACAATTCCATTTCAGTTGTAGCAGACAAAGCAAAAGATGCATGGAATAACTAACTTTACACTCCACATTTGTACAGGGCAGCTGGAAAGACTCTTGCCTGCCCGCATTTCAGACACAGCTGGTTCGACTCATGTCAGTACATTTTTCAACTCTCGCACAAACTGCAGTGAAAGCTATTGTAAACCATGGCTTAGTGTTTAACCAGATCTCAGCACTTGTCTCTGATAATGCTGCATACTTATTCAAAGCTTTCTCTGATGTCCTCTGCAGTATGATGTCCCACGCAATGTATCTTACCTACATGGCACACATTCTTTCTTTAGTAAGTGGTGTCCGGCACACCTGTTTTCTTGATGTCTGTGTCTTGATTTCCAGTTTAAAAAAATATATAGATGTTGTCTATGTCCATTTTGTTATCATGCAAAGAATATTAAATAGTGTAACCCCTAGGCAGGACAGATCCTTTATTTGGCACCCAGAGACACATAGAAAGAATAAAGGATGGACCTTTTCTGCTAAAACACCTCCAGGGAGTCTATATCCCTCTCCCCTGCCCCATGGATAGCTTTAGTCTTTGAGGTCAGGCTCCCAGTTATGGAGATGAACAATAGCACTTATACCCTGCTTCTTTGCAATCAAGCCCTGTCTCTGTCCTTTGGTTCTCAGCACTGCCAATTTTCATTGCCTTTGCATCCAATTAACATATAGGAGAAGAATGGTAGTTTCCAATGTCTTTACTGATAGTTTAATCAGGTGATTGAATAATATTTACACTTCTCGCATTCGATTGATTATCAGAGAGATCATGACTGTGCATATGTATGTATAAGAGAGAAGTCATGTCAGTGTGCGAGTATGTATGAGAGGGTATGCCTGTGTGTTTTCGTATATGAGAGACAGGGCTTGTCAGTATATGCATGTATGAAAGGGCATGCCTGTATGTGCGCATGTATAAGAAATAGGGCATATTTGTGTGTCTGCATATATGAGAGGGCATGTCTGTGTGTGTGCATGTATGAGGGAGAAATCATGTCTGTATGTGTGAGTGAGCAAGTATGTGTGTAGATATGAGTGCTATTTGATATGTCTGCTGTTTTTAAATAGTTTATTGGTATTTGGAAAACGTGTATGACTTTTACATTATTGGATGTTGTACTATTCATCAGTTGTTATGGAATATTTATTATTTTCATTAGTATGGTTTTACTCTATTGATAATTTATATTTCTTGATTTTATTGTTTGTTTAATGATGAATGGTGATGTTACTGTTTTTCCATTGTTGCACTGTATACAAAATATGGCTTTTTGTGGTTTCCAGTTCAGTTTTTGTCTACATGTTTCTCTTTATAATTTATGGTTGTCTTTATTCTGGATTTGGTGAAGGTCTGTCTGTGTTCAGTATGTATGAATGAAATGAGGTATTCTGCTAGCTTGTAATTTCTGTATAGGGATCTATATATAGATGCCAGGCTTGTTCTATTTTCCTAATAGGAGATTTCCTCATGTTTTAGGTCCTGGTGTAATATTTGCAGTGTTGCTTTTTCATAGCTAGAGCTGTTGCTGTTTGAGTGCTGGTAATTAGTGCTGTTTTGGTATGGGAAGTTTACAATAATTGTAATATAATTTATTTATGATTTTCTGAAGGCCAAGCCTACATCCAACAAACATTACAATAGGCCTAATACCAATTCCAAGTGGTTCTTTTATTTTCTTTTCTGCAAGGTTTTTTGCTTGGCACACAGCAGTGCATGTAAATTTAATATATAAGTTGTAAGTGGTATTTTTACCTCGGAAGACTGTACTTTGAATGTCCTTTTTCATGAAAACTTATTATAAATGCATAACTTTTAATTGTGTGTGGAGAAGGTATGACCTGAGGGGGGGGGGTATGGCAGGTTGCAAGTTTCGCCTAGGGCACCCAATAACCTTGCACCAGCCCTATCTTCAACAACAGATTCCATAGCTTGATTGTGCACTCAGTGAAAAAATACTTCCTATGATTTGTTTTAAATCTGCAGATTGCTAGTTTCATAGAATACTTCTAGACTTTTGTACAAAGAAACATATAATTTATTTGTACTAAATTGTTTAGCGCATCCAGGAAATATCTTCATAATTTGATATTTATATTTATACTATTATCAACCTGTGAAAATTGCTTCTTATCTCCATGATTTAGGTAGACCCCTCATGTTCATTGTGGGCATCCTGAAAGCCAGACTAGCTTAGTGGTCCTTGAAGACTGGGTTAAGAACCATAGGTAGAGACAACCTCTCTACTAAAGGGAGGCCTTTGCATTGGTTAAGGCAAGCTATAGAAGTTTTATCTTTTCTTAGCTGTAATTGCTATCTCTCACTACTAGAAGGGGTTCATCATACCCTCATAACACTGAAGAAAAACAGTCAGAAGTGGCAGTAGACTACGTAGCATGGCTTTTATTAGAGGGTATGAGCTTGCTGAAGAGGAATCTTTCACTACTCTTATTTCATCAGGATATTAGTATGTTGTTTCTTCTTCTCCCATTCGCTTCTACTCACTGAGTGCCAAAGGCAAGTAAATGGAATGGTTATAAGCTCTTGATGTCGCTTCTACAATATCTATTTGGATGCTGGCACTGCTGGAAACTTTATTTATTTATTTATTTATTTCAGATTTTTATATACCGGCATTCGAGACAGCAGTCACATCGTGCTGGTTCACATAAAACAGGGGTGCATAGTAAACATAACTATAACAATGGTGTTGAAAAGGCAGTTACATATAACAGGGTGATAAGAACTTTATTGAGGAAGATACCATACGAAAATTCCATATCCCTACGGAGGCCATGTGCATTTTTTTGTTGCTAAGTTTTGTATCACACATGAAACTAAAGCAATTTTATTACAGAAGATATATAATGGATCCTCCCCGTTGGAACAAACGTTTGCAGATATCCAGAGATTCCTTGCACCAAGCAGCAGCCTGAATAAACCGAAGATTCCCTGAGGCAGCAGCACGCGAAACGTGACTCCACTTCGGTCTCTGGCTCTGGTTTTTCAGTTTCCACATAAACGGGCGGATTTTAAAAGCCCTGCTCGCGTAAATCCGCCCGGATTTACGTGAGCAGGGCCCTCGCGCGCCGGCACGCCTATTTTGCATAGGCCGCCAGCGCGCGCACAGCCCCGGGACGTGCGTAAGTCCCGGGGTTTTTGAAGGGGGCATGTCGGGGGTTTGTCAAGGGGCAGGGCCGAACGACGCGGCGTTTCGGGGGCGGGACCGGGGGCGTGGTGCCGGCCCGGGGGCGTGGTCGAGGCCTCCAGACCAGCCCCCGGGTCGGATGACAGCGCGCCAGCAGTCCGCTGGCGTGCGTAGATTTACGTCTGCTTCTCGCAGGCGTAAATCTAGGGACAAAGGTAAGGGGGGGGTTTAGATAGGGCCGGGGGGGTGGGTTAGGGAGGGGAAGGTGAGGGGAGGGCGAAAGAAAGTTCCCTCCGAGGCCGCTCCGATTTCGGAGCGGCCTCGGAGGGAACGGAGGCAGGCTGCGCGGCTCGGCGCACGCAGGCTGCCCAAAATCGGCAGCCTTGCGCGCACCGATCCAGGATTTTATAAGATACGTGCGGCTATGCGCGTATCTTATAAAATCCTGCGTACTTTTGTTTGCGCCTGCTGCGCGAACAAAAGTATGCGATCGCGCTTTTTTAAAAAAATCTACCCCAGTGGGAAGTACCATTTTTTGTTTTTTTAAAAAAGAAAAAAGAGAAATTTGTTTCCATATATATCCAAAAAATGTTTCTAGTGGACTGATGATTTAAAATGACTCAGATCGGTAAATATACAAGTGAAGATAATAATCTGGTTAACCGCGGAGTGTTATGAATGGTCCGAAGCGTTTAGGAGAAAAAATCTTTCCAAAAATAAAAAATTTAAAAAAATTAGTCATTTTAAGAATTGATCTAATAGAGTCAAGCTGATGCATTGAACTTAAAATACTTGATACAACGTGTTTTCCACAGAATAATTTATTTGTTGATCACAGGACAATTTAAAGATTTTAATGTTGGTTGTTTATTTGTACAACATGTCTTCCGCTTGCATGGTCTTCCTCGCCACATCCTCTTGGACTGAGGAATCCAGTTCACCGCTCAATATTAGAGAAGCCTATGTAAAAAGTTTGGAATTACCCTGGACTTTTACTCCACCTACCACCCTCAGACAAATGGACTGGTGGAGAGTACCAGCCAGTCCCTCAAGACTTTCCTACGCTGATACGTTAATCAGTGTCAAGACAATTGGGCCTCTTATTTCCCTGGGCAGAGATATGCCATAACAATCAAATCAATCAAGCAACAGGAGCCTCTTCCTTCTATCTGTTTTTTTGGAAGATATCTGCGAATACATGTGCCCTTAACAGTGCCAGTAACCCGCCCGGCAGCTAATCTTAAGGGGCAAGAGCTGCACAACCTCTGGCAGACTAAGCATCGATTCCTGGAACAAGATGCTGTCCTATCTAAAAAGCAAATGGGCAAGAGACAATGTTATGCACCTCACTTTGAACCTGGAGAGTTGGTCTGACTTAGCACACGTAATCTCAAACTTTATATGCCGACCTTAAAGTTAGCCCCTTGTTTCATGGGCCCTTTCTGAATGGTGCAGTGGATGGGGTTCGTGACCTAAAAACTCAAGTTGCCACCCACACTCCAGGTCATCACCCAAGCCACTAGCCATTCTTAATTAAGACTACACTTAGTACGAAGTATCAGAGATCTTAGACACCAAGACAGTAAGGAAAAAACTTTTCTATCTTATCTCTTGGAATGGTTATGGGCCAGAAGAAAATTCTTGGGAGTCTGCTGCTAACATTCAAGCCCCCCAGTTAGTCCACAAGTTTCAGCAACGGTTCCCCTCTAAACCCAGACCCAAGAAAATCAGGGAGGTGCCCTCGTGGGAGGGGTACTGTTAGAACCTCAGGCCCATGACCCAAGCAATGGACTCACCCAGCCCCAGCCATGGCCCCAGGACAAGACGCCACCATCGCATGCCGACAATCAAATCCAGGCAGCATGCGCCTTACATTCATGCATCCGAGGGTATGTACATAAAATACACGCATTGGCGTGAAGCCCCACAGGCATTCCTCGATGACGACATCTGCTGGCCCTTTTTAGGCCCCCTCCTCTCGGCAACCCTAGCCTTGGCAATAGGTCTTCTGAGAGCCTCGCCCTTTCTTCTAGTTGCTGTTCCTGGTTGCTCTCGTTTCTGTGGTGCCCTCTCCTTGTGTTCCTGTGTCTTCCCTGCTTCTTGATCCTTTTCTTTCTTGTTGCTCCCTCATCTTCTCCTGTTTATCCTCTGCCTGCTTTTGTGGGTTTGACCTCAGCCTGGACTTGGACTTCACGGATTGGTGCTGCACCTGACCCCGCTGTCCTCTGTCTGCTGCCTGCCCCGACCTCGCTTTTTTTTTCTGGTTTACTCCACCAACCACCTGCCTCGAACCACGGTCTGCTGTTGGATTCCATTGTCTTCAGTCTGCCCTGACTCTTACTTGAACTGTGACTTGTGATTCTTGGACAATCCCTTTGACCCATGTAAGTCCTGCCGGTCGACAGAACTCAAGGGCTCAACCTGTGGGGAAGTCAGTTGGTATAGGTGAAGCTCTTGTCTGTCCCATCTCGGGGTACATCCACCTGCTGCAGTGTGACTTACTGCAGCCCAATGGTCCATGAACACTAACAAGGGGTTTGTTTTTTCTTTACAAATATTATCAATGTAATTGATAGAGAACAAATGTGAGAATACACAGCTTTTGCACACATCTGATGCTATTTGGAAAGATCATGAAATATATATAACTTTGTCTTCACTATACTACTGCTATCCTCATGTAAACTCTGACATAGTTGAATGAAGTGCTCATTGACTCTGCACTGCCAGGATTGAACTGCAGTTACTGGGGCAAAGGAAATCCTAGGGTCAGCCAGCATCATTTTGAATTTTGATGCTAATGGGGCAGGAGCAACTGGGGATCATTCTTGTCCTCCATGGATCCAGGAATTTCTTTAGTAAGCTGGGGAAAGAGTCTTGGGAAGAGTGGTGCAACAGTAAGTGGGGGAGTTTAGAAAGAAGGCTGATGGCTTGATTTGGAAGCTGGGATTATTGCCTGGAGGGAATGGAGTTTACAAGGGGAACACCAGTTTATGAATATTTATGTTCTGACTGGTTTAACTGGAGAGGAGTGGGGGGGGGGGGGTGGATTTGGCACCACCAGCAACTAGGGGTTTTGTTTTTTTACATGGAGAGGGCATTTATTGGAACTTGAGACCCTTTTAAACAAGGCATCCTTGGAGTATTCCAGGAACCTTAGTCTGGTGATACTCCTGGGGGAAGTATAACTTTCCTGGTGTAGTGCAGCATGTGAAGATTTTTCGCCTGCTGCACTATTTCAAGGTATGCCAGTGAGCTGCTTTTTAAGTCTTTATGTGTGATGCAGTTTTAACTTGCCCCCAGTGTGCCTGATTTAGTGTCCAGGAAATAACACTTGAAACTGCAATAATTGCAAATTTTGCATGTTTTTTTTTTCATTAAGCTAACATTAACACGCTTTATCATGTGGGACACAGGGTTTACCATGCACAAACATATTATTGAAGCTTATTAAATAGGGCCTAAGCTCTTTAGTCATGGCAATAAAATTCATTACTCGAGGACATTGGACAATCTGAATTTGATCATATGATTTATCAGAAGGACACAGTTGTAATTTAGCAAACTGTTGCTTAGATTAAATCTCATTTGTATTTTAAAATGACATATGCACAGCTTACTTGTTGAGTAATGACCATTATGCTTTATGTAATTTGTACTAGAAGTCTTCCTCTCTTCCAGGGTCCTAGAGGCTCGCCAGGAACAAAAGGTCAAGTGGGACAGGAAGGTTTCCCAGGCCCTCGAGTAAGTTAGAAGTAGATACAAGTATTTTTTGTACAATATGCTTCTTCTCTTTTTTTTTTTTTTTTTTCATTGTCAACACTTAAAGTCAAATGTACTAGAGGATGTTTTTCCATTTTGAGGTCCATATTCAAATGCATTTAGCTGGATGACTAAGAAGTTATTTGTTTAATTAAAAATGTGGCCATTTATCTAGCTAATTTCTAGCCCGATAACTATTTATCCGGCTAGAATTTGGCTGGATAAGTGAGGGGGTTCCAGGCGCAGTCCATGGGCATTCCAGGGAAGAGCTAACTCCGATAACTCTGGTTATCCCGTATAGCTGTCCTAAAGTTAGCTGGATAAATCTATCCAGCAGACTTTAAGATAGCTGGGATTATTCACGTCGCTGAATATACAGTTCTAGTTAGCAAGATAAGTTTATAACTATTTTCAGAAATAAGCTCCATAGATTCTCTACTGATGTTAATCTCCTTTGTTTCCATGGGAGTGCACTCAAGTAGGTCTGGTTCTCTGCAACACATTCACAGACCAGGTAGTCATAAGATGATTGTGCATTATTCCTTTTATTCATTCAGAGGGTCATCTTCAAACAGCTGACATATGCTAAAGTCTATAGGTACTTTTTACCTGTAGATTTTAGCCAGAATTTTCTATTCGGATTTCTGCACATAAATCCACTTTGAAAATGCCTGGGTGTATGCAGAACCGAGGCAGACATATACACACTTGCACATGTACTTTCAAAAACTGAAAACATGTGTTTGAGTTCTGTCCCCGCCAGCTCCACCCCCCAGAATACCTTCTTTGTGGTACACGAAAAATATGCACAACATAGATTTTGCGTACAATTCCCCTGGGAATTTTCAAAACATCATTTTCGCACAGAATTCCAGGATTTATGTGTGTAAATCATTTTAAAAATATTCTCATTGTTTGTTTTCAGTAATAAATGTAGTAACTAGTACATGATACCTTGATATTAACAATGAATGGATAGAGCCCAGAGCTAATGCTAAATCTGAATCTCTAATGTACTGGACAAATATATCTGGTGCAGACCTCCAATGCTAAATATCAGGATACGTTTTTAATAGAATTTTCCATAATTATGTTTCAGGGTAATCCAGGTAGCCCTGGTATAGGTGGATCTGTTGGAAGTCCAGGAGCAAATGGGCAAAAGGTAAGTTAAGAATATACCTCTACCTCTGAGCATTTTTTAAGTTACTTTTATTTATTTATTTGTTAATTCTTTTAACCTGCTAAATCAGATAAGTCTGGCCAAAATGGTGTACAAAAAGTTTTAAAACAAAGCAATAAAACCAAATATTATATCATAAAAACATTAAAAATTACATAAAATCTAACTTAAAACAGCTTTCCTCACAATTGGCAAAGATCCTTAATACTCTTCATCTACTGAATCAAAATAACCATGTCTTTCTATTCTTTATAAAAGCTAAGTAATTTGATTCTAATCTTATGTCCTGTGGCATGGAATTCTTCAACTCGGGCCCCCGAATTATAGGCATGCTTTTCTTATAAGCCATCATTCTCTCTTTGTTTCTGAGGGGAACCACACCCAAAATATCATTCTGAGAATGCAAGTTGCAACTTGGGGTGTAGCTCTTGATCTAGATATTTTGCCCCTACTCCATGCATCACCTTAAACATCAGTGACAAGATCTTAAGCTGGGCTTGCTTCTATATAGGCAACCAATGGATAGTGGACCCTTGAGTTATGACTGGCTTGACTTATGACCAAGTTGTCTGGTTTTGAGTTATGAACAAATTTTGAGTTATGACCAAATGTTTTTCATGTTGAGGGAGGGAGAGAGAGACTAGCCATAATGCCCTCATACTAGGTAGGTATTTGTACCCCTATATGAGGCCCACCTAGTTACTTGAGGTGAGATGTAGGTATTAGTGAAGGGGTTAGGGGCCACTTTGACATGCAGAGTGTGATGTACGAACAGAACAGTGCACTCTTGTGAAGATTTGATGATCTTCGGAATGAGGAAACTCACCCAAAGATGAGATTTGTGCAATGTTCTCTCAACCTAGCTTGATGTTACCCAGGTAGAGAGTCCATATGCAGATATCGTAAAGGAACTGGTGGAGGAGGTAAAATTGTTGTTTCTGGTAGGCTAGGCACATTTTATAACTTTTTTGTGAGTACACTAGGAAATGATTGGTGTTTCTGGTAATTACAGACAATATACAACCATTTTTTATTATAGAAATGGTTAGGTAAGGGGTGCTTTTGGGAGGTTTGGAATGCATTATGGGTATTTCCATTATTTCCTATGGAAATAATAGTCTTGACTTACAACCAACTTAAGTTACAGCCAGCCCTCTGGAACCAATTGAGTTCGTAAGTCAAGGGTCCACTGTAGTTGTTACAGGGATGTAACACTCATCCTTCTGGGATAATGGAAGATCAATCGAGCAGCTATATTTTGGACTACTTATAACAGGTATCAATCTTTCTTCGGGAGACCTACCAATAGTGCATTGCAATAATCTAACAAGGGACAGATCAAAGATTGCACAATTACCATAAAAACAGAAATCCAGAACTGATCTGAGAATCCTAAACTGCCTTAACTTAAAGAGAGCTCTCTGTGTTTTGAAGCAACATGGGAAAAGAAATTAAATGAGTAATCCATTAACACCCCTAAATTCCTAACAGGTTCCTGTTAGTTAATTTAAGATCTCTCACTTTCAGAAAAACCCTATCTGACAACACATCCTTCCCTCCCACTAAAAGTCATTCCATTTTTGCAACATAAGAACATAAGAAAATGCCATACTGGGTCAGACCAAGGGTCCATCAAGCCCAGCATCCAAGCTGAAAAGTCCTAACCTCTTTAGTCTTTCCTCATAGGGGAGTTGTTCCATTCCCCTTATCATTTTGGTAGCCCTTCTCTGTACCTTCTCCATCGCAATTATATCCTTTTTTAGATGCAGCGACCAGAATTGTACGCAGTATTCAAGGTGCGGTCTCACCATGGAGCGATACAGAGGCATTATGATATTTTCCGTTTTATTCACCAATCCCTTTCTAATAATTCCCAACATTCTGTTTGCTTTTTTGACTGCCGCAGCACACTGAACTGACGATTTCAATGTGTTATCCACTATGACGCCTAGATCTCTTTCTTGGGTTGTAGCACCTAATATGGAACCCAACATTTTGTAATTATAGCATGGGTTATTTTTCCCTATATGCATCACCTTGCACTTATCCACATTAAATTTCATCTGCCATTTGGATGCCCAATTTTCCAGTCTCACAAGGTCTTCCTGCAATGTATCACAATCTGCTTGTGATTTAACTACTCTGAACAATTTTGTGTCATCTACAAATTTGATTATCTCACTCGTCGTATTTCTTTCCAGATCATTTAATAGCAGCTTTTGAGACTCAAACTAGTTCAGAATCTTTCACAAATCTTCATTAATCCTACCCAAAGACTGAATTGGATACTTTCCTGCCTGAATGACTAGTTGAATTTCATCTGCATATTTAAACCCAACAAATTCCAAAGACTGAATCAATTTACCCAAAGGCTGTAAAAACAAATTGAACAATAAAGGTGATAATTGGGATCCCTGAGGCACCCCGCAATCCAATTTAAAAGAGACTGACAGATCCTCTCTCTCCCGAACCACCAATGATCACTCTGACAAGAAAGCAGAGATCCAACCAAGAACTCAACCTGCCAAACCCAGAGAGCTGCATCGGTCCAACAAAAGAGTATGATTGAAATATTTGCAAGTATCTTTTAAGGATGTACAAAAAGTTAATTTCTAATATAAACCTTAAATATGAAGAGGCCATGCAAATAATTCCACCTCTCAGCTGTGTGGGTAAAAATGGGCATATGTAATATGCCCACACAACTAAAGGTTCTCCCAGGAATGGGGATTAGAGGCTGGAGCAGCCATGGCATTATAGTTTAAAAAAAAAAAAAAAGTGCTTTTTGCAACTTTTTTTTTTAATTATTTCTTTATTGAATTTTCATTTAAAACTTTTAAACAAAATTTCAAAATAAGTAATACAGAAATATAACCTAATACAAATAAAGTTACATAAAAGAAAAGAATTTCTCTATTACGTATCCTATAATGAGGGGGGGAGCTAAATTTAAACAAATGTAATAATAATCAAAAATATACAGTTCGGAGAGAGAGAGAGGATTTTTCTTCTGGCCTGTATTATTGTTACTGTTTTATTGTTTTACTGTTTTATTGTTTTATTGTAACTTTCTCACCCTTCAATTGATTCTCTGTATTTAAAGTTCACAGTTCTATTGGGAATATTGTTATCACGTTACCTTATGCTTTTCACACATTGTTAATTGTAAACCGGGTTGATGTGATGCCAGTCATGAAACTCGGTATAACAAAAACAATAAATAAATAAATAAATATTATTTCCTCCAGTGATATCTTTATCTATCAAAAAAGTCTCCAAATGTAAAGGGTCAATAAAACTATATTTCTTCCCTCTAAAAGAAATAATGCAAATAGATGGATATTTCAGAAAAAAGGTTGCCCCAAGGGCTAACACTTTAACTTTTAGAGAGAGAAAGTGTCTCCTTTTAGCCTGAGTGGCTTGAGACACGTCAAGAAACATTAATATCGTTTGACCACAATCCCTAAACACTCTATCTTTGTCAGCTTCCAATAACATAGAAATAAATAAGGTAGCTCTTCTTTGTATAATGTCAATTGACTTCTCAAGGAATGTGGAGACACCTATAGTTGAAATATCTGGATTTTCCTCTTCCACCACTCCATGTTTCTTGGAGAAGTAGAAGACCTTTGAAAAAACAGGTATCTCTGTCTCAGCATATTGAAAACTTTCCTTGAAATATTTTTTTAACATTTCACTAGGTGATAAAAGCCTAGTTTGCGGAAAGTTAACTAATCGTAAATTTCTATATCTCATCATATTTTCTATATTCTTTAGTTCTCTACGAATAGAGAGACTATCTTTAATCTGGGCTATCCCAGTATTTTCTAACAATTTAACTTTAGTTGTTACTTTACTCATATTATCCTTCAAACTAGTTACTTCCTTCCTTTGTTCTTCTATCTGTAATTTATTAACATTTACAATTCCTGACAATGAATCATTCATTTGGGTTACATTATTATTAACAGTAGCCATCAATTTCCATATATCTTTTAGGGTTATGTTATCAGAGGGATCTATAGGCCATATTTCAGGCCTCTTAGATTCCCCTGTAGCCAACCCCACTTGAAAATTCAATAATGTTTCACTTAGCTGGTTCTCTCCTAGAATTGCACAGTCCCCTCCATCAGGTGGGCTGCCAACTTCTAACTGCAAAAAAACATCCGAAATTGATGCTTTAGGTTGTGGTGGAAATGAAGGACCTTCACCAGGACTAAGGGATGCAGAAAACTGTTCCCCTTCAATGTCCTCTCATGGTGGTTTAATCCATCTAACGATGTGATTGTCCATAGGACCCCTCGGTGTTATTGGAGATACTAGGAAAGATTTTACTTTCCTTTTCCTCCCCATAGAATCCTTGTGGAGTAATCGGGAAGAATTCACCAGCTTTTACCATCCAAAGGGAAAAAAAAAAGAAAAAGAGAGACCACCTCCGGACTAAGCCGGACAAAGCCGCGCGCCCCTTCGGAGGAGCGCGGCTTAGGCGGCGTGCCGTTGATGGCAGGGCGCCGTCCGCTGCTTAAATTTATACAGCGGACGCCGGCTGATGACGTCAGACGCGTCTCTCTCCCGGGTCTCTCCAATCGCTAGATGTTCTCACCGGCTCTCAATGAAGATGATTCTCACCGGGTCTCAATCGCATGGATCAGTCTTTCCCCAGGGTGTTCTTTCTCATTCAGGGGCATCTCTCTCTCCTCACTTATGCTCCCAGATTTTCCCGGGTCCGCTGCTTGAATTTATACAGCGGACGCCGGCTGATGACGTCAGACGCGTCTCTCTCCCGGGTCTCTCTAATCGCTAGATGTTCTCACCGGCTCTCAAAGAAGATGATTCTCACCGGGTCTCAATTGCACAGATCAGTCTTTCTCCAGGGTGTTCTTTCTCATTCAGGGGCATCTCTCTCTCCTCACTTACTCTCTCCTGCTTTTTGCAACTTATAAGCAAAACCCATAAACCCTGCCCTTTCTCTCTGTTTTCAGTTCAAACAAATTAAAAATGAGTTTCCAAAATCCCTATATAAATTCTGTCCAGAATATAAGCATATGATTTTTCAGTCCAACCTCACATGATTTTTTAATACTTTAGATTAATTTCTCTGCAGTCTTCTTGCTCCAGATGGGTGATGAAAGCAGTTGCAAGATGCTTGGGGAATTCATGATAACTTCTAGTGTTCCATGTGGACCAGGTGATTCTCACCAAAATAAAATAAAAATTCCCTGTCTATTCTAAATAAAATCATGACAAATATTCAGGTTATTCCCTAAACTAAGTTTGCCTAATGCTTATAGAATGTAAGGAATATGCTAATATAGTTAACCTATCTAAAAAATAAATAAAATCAAGATTTATCTTGAAATCATCTTACATGTTCTTGTTACAAAATAACAGGCTATGCTTGCTCCAGTTACTGGATAAGGACTTACCAGGTCACCCCAATAGCAAGTTACCTGTACCACAGAAAAAAAATATTTTGTTTGCTTTGTTTTTCAACATCCCAAAAAAAAAGGTTGCAGGTACTGTCTCAATTTACAGCTGACTCTCCCTCTTTCTCTGCCTCTGTTAAAAAAAATCTCATGTTTTCAAAGAGACAGATCGGTCTCATTAGTATTCAAACCCGTGGTTATTATTGGCTACAGTAATGAATAGATTATTTAATGTTTACTTAAGCTGTGATACAAAAGGTATGCCATTCATCTGTTTAAGCTTAAACCTTATCTAATAGATTATCAAAGAAAAATCAATTGTAATATTCACTCCCCCGTACAGAATATCCTCAGATTGCCAGTGTTGTCTAAGAATGGCAGAGCCTTGGCTTCCAGCAAACAGAGCCCCTTGCTTCTTATGTAGTTACAAGTCATCAAACTCTCTTTCCCATGGGTCCTCAAAGGAAGAATATCGGTCTCAGTATCACACCATAAATAAGAATTAATTGTCCTTCTTTTGCCTTTCAAAAGAACATTTGCTTTCCCCTTCACAATAGTCAAGGGTTGTTTCATGTGTTGCTTAAATTACACATTCTCTTAGGCAGGGAAAAACAATTTCAATTAATAATATGTTCCTAAGTCACTGAATTACACTCAATTAAGTTAATACATTTGTGAGAATTTATCACTTTTAACAGTTTCACAAAAATTGTATTGAAGGATTTAATGCAAAATCTTTCATGCACTGAAAATTTGACAGAAGAATTGCGAAAAAGTTAAAAACATAAAATAAAATGGTACGCTTCTACATCATCCTAGAAGTATAGACGATATCAGCAGAAAAGGACCATTTGGTCCACTCAAGCTGCCCATTTGTACCTATTTTCTGTACTTTCACATGTCTTACTTTATTTGTGGGCTTCACACTCCTTCCGCCCATCACTAAGGTCTCTTTGTGTCTGTCCCAGGTATGCTTGAATTCTGTCATTGTTTTGGTTCAAATCAAATGGTAGAATATTGCAAAATTCTGCAAATAATCTAATGAAATGGGTCATTGATAATTTTTTTTCTCTGAATTTGTGACCAAAAATTAAGACAAAAAGTAATATTTCTTTCAAATAATTTGCAAGGCTGAAATATTTAATATTTACATTTTTACTTTAGGAATGAAAATATTCATAAAGCTTCAGTAACCATGAGCATATGCAAACTGGGCTTTTTGTGATGTTTTATGCAAAATAAAAGAATTCCTGGTGTACACTGATCCTCTTGTTTTGGTCGCAACTGCTGTTTTGGATCGGTTTCCGGTTTGCTTTTTTGGACCTATGCAAACTGGTATGCATCTTATGGCAAAGAAATTATAATCATTTCCTTTCTGTAATAATCCATTGGAGGTGGGAACTTACAGGGACGGCTTTAGTGGTGTGCAACCGGTATGACGGCACAAGAGTGCCACTTTGGTAGGGACACTGCAGGTATTTCAAAGAAGGGGGACACTTCCTCTCTCACCCACCACACAAGGCATTAGAAAAAGTACCAGAGCCTCAAGTTTTGAACACATTTGCAGGTCAGCAGGGGTGGTGGAACAAGTTCCTGCAGCCGTGTTACCCATGGGCTAAGCAGCTAAGCCCTTACTCTGATGGCTCCTTTTGCTGCCTTCTCCCTCACTGCCTTGGGCCTGCAATTTAAAGGGGCAACATATGCCAGATAAATGCATAAATAACTTGAACTACTGGTTCATTTACTTATGCCTAAAGAAAGGCAGGAGGAAGATGAGGAGCAAAGGCAGATGCTAGGCAGAGAAAGGGAGGGAGGGTTTGGCAGGAGGTAGATTGTGGAGGAGAAGGAGACAGAGAAAAGGATTCTGGGAATGGGCAGGAGGAAAAGGTGCAGGAATTGGTTTATATTCTGCCTTTCATGACACGTCAAAGCAGAATACATTCAGGTACTGATGGTATTCCCCTGTCCCTAAAGGGCTTAAATCCAAGTACCTCGTTTACTAAGCATTTTTCCCATAGACACAGAATGGAAGAAAAGCCTTGGTAAGCCAGGCCCTAAGTTTGTACAAAAGAACCGTGCTGTGCTGTGTTCAGATTAATGATCCATCAAGCCCAGCATCCTGTCTGTGCAAGCAGCCAATCATTGCGGCAGATCCTAATGAGATTCATTTCCTGTTGCTCACTCCCAGAAGAGCTGGCAATCCCCAAGTTTATGAGGCTCATTATTGTTAATAGACCTGTCTTCCAGAAATATGTCCAAACTTTTTTTAAATTCAGCTATACCACCAGCCTTGACTACATCCTCCTTTCACAAATTAACTGTGTGTTGACTGAAAAAAAAAAACTTTTTAAAATGTATTATACATTTGCTACCAGTTAGTTTCATGAAGTGTCCCCTCATCCTATAACTATTATGAAAGGGTAAATAACCATTCCTTTTTAACTTGCTCTATACCATTCGTGATTTTATAAACCTCTATCATATCCCCTCAGCCATTTCTTCTCCAAGGTGAAGAGCCCTAACCTGTTTAACTTTTCTCCATCCCTTTTATCATAACTGTTGCCCTTCTCTGTATCTTTTCTAGTTCCACTATATCCTTTATAAGATGAGACAGCCGGAATTGCACACAATACTCAAGGTGTAGTCATACCTTAAGTTTATACAGAGACATGATGTTCTCAGTTTTATTCTCAGGTCCTTTCTGAATAGTCCCTAACATTCTATTTACATTTTGACCGCTGCTGCACATTGAGCTGAGGGTTTCGGCTGGTCCTAGGTCCTTTCCCTCAGTGGTAATTTCTAATGTGAAACCCAGCATTGTGTACCTATAGTTGGGATTGTTTTTCCCTATGTGCATCATTTTTCCCACATTAAATTTCATCTGCCATTTAGATTTCCACTTTCTCAGACTTGCAAGGTCCTTCTGCAGTTCCTCACATAAGCTGTGTTTTAACAATTTTGAATACTTTTTTTGCCATCTGCATATATAATCACCTCACTCATTGCTCCCTTTTCCATATTATTCATGAATTTGTTAATTATTGGCCCCAGTACAGATCCCTGCAACGTTCAGTTTTCTCCCTCTGTCCTTTGGGAAAACTGATCACATAATCCTTACCCTATTTCCTATCTTTGAACCAGCTGCAATCCACAATACAACATTGCCTCCTTTCTTATGACTTTTTACTTTTCTGAAAAGTTTTCATTTTGTCAGATGCTTGCTGAAAATCCAGATGCACCTGACTCGCCCTTATCTATGTGCTTATTTATATCTTCAAAAAAATGTTAATAACTTTGTTAAATCCATGTTGTCTCTTACCCATTAAGCCATGTCTATCCATATGAGGAGGCAGGAGGACAGATGCAGGGGGCAGGGGATAAGGAGGCAGCACAGTGGATGCTGGGGGAGGAGAGGAATGGAAGGCTGCCCATGGCGAGGGCTAAGAATGGAAAATGAGGCAGTCTATGGATGATGGACGGTGCATATGTGGAGGCATGGGGAAGGCTGTGGAAGGGATGGGAGACAAAAGGAATGGAAGGCTAGGACAGAGGAAAATGGAGAGGCAGGTGAGAACTGACAGATGGGAGAAAAGTTTGGGAGCAGTGAGAAGAGAGGGCAATGAAGAGAAAAGGAGATGGAAGCTGAAAAAAAGAAAGCTGGAGAGAATGAAGGGGAAAGGCAGGACTTTGTCCTTGGTGGTGGGCTAGCAGCAGTGGTAAGTAGTGGTGCCACTGTAGAAATAGCCTCTTCCTACCTCCTTCCCCCTTCCCACTGCTCAGGTGCACAAGTTAGGTGCAAGCAGTAGAACACATCACACCCCCCCCCCCCCCCCGAAAAATATTAGAACAAGCAATGCATCATCATTGCCTCCTCCTGTCTATTCCTTGCCTTGCAAAGGATGATGACCAAGAACCCAATTTTATTGCATTTCTTTTCTAACAATTTCACCAAAGGAAAAGGGTATTTTTGGAAATTTTTTCTTCTTGCCTTTTGTGACCTTTACCCTCACTGTATGTTTCGGCTCTGGAAGTGCAAGCATCAAGGGCAAGGAGGAGAGATGAGATTTAGTTATGTACATTTTGGGCTCTCCCCTCTGGATCTTCTTCCGACTAGCTCTGCACAAGCAGGCTGTTCAGTGAGGCTCCTTATGTGGCTCAAAACCAGAGCTAAGCCCCCCTAAATAATTATTACTGGAGCAGACAGCTGCACTCCTTAACGAGCAGAATGATTTTTCTCTTCCTGTTAGAAGGGAGGAGCCCCTAATTACAGCCCTGATGGTAAGATCTAGCTTAATTTGCTCTGTTTGAGATGCTGCAGCTGACATGACGTGTTAATTTAAGTAAAACTGTTTTAACTCTGCATTCAACTTTGTCTTGACAGGGAGAGCCTGGAAATCCAGGAGAAAAAGGTGATCCAGGATCCCAAGGCCGCAGGGGTTTGCCTGTAAGTTTGGATTCTTTGATTTTCAAGTAACACAAAGCATTTGGCGGCACAGTCAGGTGATTTAACCTCCTAACAGCAGTTGAAAGCTTTTTTTTTTTTTTTAATATCAGGGTGTAGTGCCCTATAGAGCAATGGGGCTGAATTAGGGAGCAGAGTAGCTCTTGATTGGACTGCTCTGCTTTGTCCACTCCAAATTCACCTTCTCCCCTCATGTTCCCTGCAAGACAGGAGGGGAGGGACTGGATTATTTATTATTTATTTATTTATTTATTTAACATTTTTATATACCGAAATTCATGTAGCAAAGTTACATATCAATTCGGTTTACATTATAACATTAAACAGGCATGACTGAATGCAATTACATCGAACAGGTGGATAAACTTGGATCAAGTAAACTGGGGATTAAAGAATACAATAAAGAATGAGGTTCTAGGAAGGACCTGGCTAAAAATAAAGGAGTCACGGTACAAGGGGCACATATTTGGAAAGACTGAGCGGAAAATTATTGTTATGGATAGAAAGCTTGGATTAGAGAGCAGCATATCTCTTCTTTGGACTGCCCTGCTCTGTCCACTCCAAGCTCACCCCTCCTCTCATTCCCTGAAGGCTGGGAGGAGCTGGAGCAGGACAAAGAGGGCTATTATCTGCTGAGGGAGATTCCTTGTGCATACCCTATATCCTACGCCTAGGAAGAAGGAGCCTGCTAGGATTGGTCTTGGGGCTGTGGAAGGGGGAAGGCTGAGAGAGTTGGGGCAGGGCTTGGGGATAAAGGGAATGCTGGGGGTCATCTCTAAAGGGGAAAAGATATATAGAAGATGTGTGTGAGAGAGGAGTGGAAGAGAGTAGTTGATGCACAACCCCCACTACCACTGCACACTGAATCTCAAAGTAACCACCCCTAAAACGTTCCCAGGTATGGCATTTGCAGAGAGGTTGCCTGGGTGGGGAAAGAGGTTGGAGGGAGAGTTTGCTGTTTTAGACTGCATAGAAACACCATGCACTGGAAATGTAACAGGGCCTGGCAGTGTCCTCGGAATGTGGAGTAAGAACTGATCCCATTCATAAAAAAAGGAAAACAAGAAAAGAGATTGTTAGGTTACTAACCAGCTGTGAAGGAGAATCATACAGCCAATAAGATATGTTGGACTTGTGGCAAAAGGAGAAATCTAGTGAGAGACTAAGCGGTGAAATACCGTATGTTTAGAAAGTGGCCGAGTGAGCAAGCCACGTGTCTGGGGAGAGGAGCTTGTTTTGCAAAGGGCTTTGGCTAACAGGAAACACAGGCTCTGCACTAAGGTGAAGAGAAGAGAGGGAAACTGAGACACTGGTGGGTGAAGGAGAGGGGAAGAAAGAGAGATCCCTCCTCTCCCACATGATCTTTGCTTCTCCTCTCCTTGCACAAGGCCAATTTTTTTCCATAATCCAACCCTGTTTATCATAAGGTTTTTGGGTTTTTTTACCTTGTAAGAACATAAGAACATAAGAAATTGCCATGCTGGGTCAGACCAAGGGTCCATCAATTACCCAAACACTAAGAAGATCCCATGCTACTGATGCAATTAATAGCAGTGGCTATTCCCTAAGTAAACTTGATTAATAGCCATTAATGGACTTCTGCAACACTGTCATGCAGTCCTGTTATATTCCCAGGTTACTGATGAGATGGAACAAATTTTATCTGTCTCAGTAAAGCATAGATCTCCTGCTCTCCCTTGTAATAGTGCAAATGTATTTTGAATAGTTCACACACTGAATAATATGTATATTAATTCATATTATTTGCAAATATATTAAGCAGTGAAAGTAAAGCTTTTCTCTACTATTGCTTTCAATTTAGAACTAAGATGCTGACCTTGCATTGGTTTGTTCCATGTTGCTGATGTACAGCATATACATCTTAACATAGTAATGGTGGCAGAAAATGACCAAATGGTCCATCCAGTCTTCCAAGCAAGTTTCTTATGATAATATCTGCCATGCTGTGCTAGTTACCCCCATGTTTCTCTTAAGGGTAGTAACTGCCGCTCTGTGCTCTTATCCCCAAGCCATATGATACCCCATAAAAATATTTACTGCTAGCAATATTTTTACCTGGCGATGAACCTTTTTGAAAATTCAGACAGTGCTGCCTGATGTGCTTTGCTTATGGAATTGGCTGTAGAAGCAGTCTGTCAGGGCCCGTGTTGGTTGTCATCTAAATCCAATTCCTCTCCCCCCCCCCCCCCCCCCTTCACTGTCAAAGCTGAGAGCAATGTTGTAGTTGCATTTATCAGTTCCCCAGAACGTAAACGTCAGGGCCCTCATTGGTTGTTGTCGAAATCCAGTTCCCTTTTTTCCCCTGCCATTGAAGTTGAGAGCAATGTTGCAGTTGCATCAAAAGCATCAAGGCTTATTAGTTAAGGGTTGTAACCACCGCACCAGCAAGTTACCCCATGTACCTTTTTCATCATTTCCATCCTTTAGCCTTTAGGGATCCACAGTGTTTATCCCATGCTCCTTTGAATTCTGTCTGTTTTCATCTTTACCACCTCCTCTGGAAGGGCATTCCAGGCATCCACCACTCTTTCCGAGAAGAAATATTTCCTAAAGGTTTTGAGTCTCCCCCCCAGGAGTTTCATTTCATGAACCCTAGTTCTACTGATTTCTTTCCAATGGAAAAGTTTTGAAGTTCATGCATCATTAAAACCTTTGTTATCTGAAGGTCTGTATCATATCTCTCCTACACTTCCTCTTTTCCAGGGTATACATATTCTGATCCTTCAGCACTTCCTCATAAGTCTTCTGATACTGACCCCACGCCATTTTGGTCGCTTTTCTCTGGACTGCCTCCATCCTGTCTCTATTATATAGAAACATAGAAACATAGAAATGACTGCAGAAGAAGACCAAACGGCCCATCCAGTCTGCCCAGCAAGCTTCACACATTTTTCTCTCTCATACTTATCTGTTTCTCTTAGCTCTTGGTTCTATTTCCCTTCCACCCCCACCATTAATGTAGAAAGCAGTGATGGAGCTGCATCCAAGTGAAATATCTAGCTTGATTAGTTAGGGGTAGTAGGGGTAGTAACCGCCGCAGTAAGCAAGCTACACCCATGCTTATTTGTTTTACCCAGACTATGTTATACAGCCCTTATTGGTTGTTTTTCTTCTCCCCTGCCGTTGAAGCAGGGAGCTATGCTGGATATGCTTGAAGTATCAGTTTATTCTTCTCCCATGCTGTTGAAGCAGAGAGCCATGCTGGATATGCATCGAAAGTGAAGTATCAGGCACATTTGGTTTGGGGTAGTAACCGCCGTAACAAGCCAGCTACTCCCCGCTTTGTGAGTGTGAACCCTTTTTTCTTCTCCCCTGCCGTTGAAGCAGAGAGCTCTGCTGGATGTGTGTAGTATCAGTTTTTCTTCTCCCCTGCCGTTGAAGCAGAGAACTATGCTGTATATGCATATTCACTTTGAGATACGGGCTCCAGAACCAAATGCAGTACTCCAGGAGAAGCCTCACCAAAGACCTGACAAAGGCATTATTACCTCCTTTTTCTTGCTGGTTATTCGTCTCTATATGCAGCCCAGCATTCTTCTGACTTTAGCTATTGCCTTGTCACATTGCTTCACCATCTTCAGATCGCCAGACACTATCACCCCAAGAACCCTCTCTTGGTCCATGTACATCAGTCTTTCACACCCAATCACATACAGCTCTTTTGGATTACCACATCCCAGATTCATGACTCTGCACTTCTTGACATTGAATCCCAGCTGCCAAATCTTCGACCAGTGTTTAAGCTTTCTTAAATCACTTTTAATTTTCCGTACTCCTTCAGGCATGTCCACTCTGTTGCAGATCTTAGTATCATCTGCAAACAGACAAACTTTACCTTCTATCCCCTTCGCAATATCGCTCACAAAGATATTGAACAGAACCAGTCTCAATACCAATCCTGGTGGCACTCCACTTAATACGGTTTTCTCTTCAGAATAGGTTCCATTTACCATTACGTACTGTCTCTTATCAGTTAACCAGTTTGTAATCCACACCACCACCTTGGCGCTCACTCCCAAGCTTCTCATTTTATTCACAAGCCTTCTATATGGGACCATATCAAAAGCTTTTCTGAAATTCAAGCAGATCACATCGAGCGCTCTTCTTTTATCCAGTTCTCTAGTCACCCCATCAAAAAAATCAATCATATTTGTCTGACAGAACATTTCCCTGGTGAATCCATGTTCTCTTGGGTTCAGCAACCCACCTGATTGTAGATAGTTCACTATCCTTTCCTTCATAGGATCAGTTATCCCAAGTAGAAGGCGAAGAATAGAATAACCTGATTTTTTTAATACATTCATTCATTTTTGCAATCACAGGAACAATGTTTACTATACCAGAGAGCTCCATAAGTCAGGGTTTCCTAAACCTGTCCTGATGATCTCATAGCCCTTCAGAGTGTTAGAACATCCACAATAAATATCCTTGAGATAGATTTGCAAATACTGGGTCTCCAATATAAGCAGATTTATGTTCTACATATTCATTATGGATATCTTGAAAGTCCAAATGGCTCTAGAGGACACCAAGATAAGTATGGGAAGCCTCTGCTATAGAATCTTGTTCATGACGTGCTCTATTCTTCCAGTTATACTGCACGTGCCCCTCTAGGGATCACCATTGTTTAAAAAAAAAATGCACATAGACATTAGTTTGTATTATATACATTCCTGTTGCAAGATTCTTCGTCCTATTCTTCATAAAAACTAAAATAATATAAATAAACTGTCTTTGGGTTGCCTGTGTTGTGTCTTTTCTCATAACTCAGATCAGCCAATCTAGTTTCACACACTGGCAGCAGAATAAGCAGATCCTGGCAGCCTCACTATTCTGTTTGAAGTCAAAGATAAGTGCCTGCCTAAAGCTGATATTTTGACTGCTTAAAACCTATTTTTTTTAATTACTGCAAATAATTGTACATATTTTGGTCAACTATTCAAAACATGTTTTCTTTATTATACTGTCGCCCGGCATCATTTTGTGTTATTGCACTGCTTAGATTCTCTGCATGTTGTAGAGCTCTTTCTTCTGATTGATTATTGTTTGAATGTTTTTGAGCTTCTGTATTGTTTTGTCTCTCTGGCTGTGCTTTCTTGTCTTTTCCTATTTGTCCCTTGCCCCAAGGAATACCTGGGACAGTTTATTTCCTGCAGAGACTTTCAGTTGGAAGAAGGCTCTCATCCTCTTTCAGACTCTGAGAGGCATCATCTTTTCACCTCTTGTTACTCGTATGCACTGTTAACCCGCAGCTACTATCAGCTTTCAGAGAAGTCTTAGTAGAGCTGCATTAGTCTCTCCAGTCTATGTGGCTACTCTTGGGACCTTCTCATCTACTGTGAGCATTGAACTTTCTTCTTTCACATAAACGTTTTGGCAACCAAGAACTGAGTTTATCCGTTACCTTAGCTGATGTAGAGATTTAACTGACGTCTAAGGGTTTTAAACCAGACATCAGATTCCGAGGGCAGTACATTTTTGTTTTTGAAGATGAAGCTCATCCTAAGGAGCAGGGCTTTTTTTTTTAGGGGTAAATCCTGGTACTGAGTACCAGCACTTTGTCTTCTGCCTGCTTGAAAATGCCCTGTGCTCCCTCGAGGGAAAAATAACAGCATGCCTTCTGCACCACCTCTGCTCCCCTTCCCTATGTCTTCTGCGTGGAGAAGTGACTTGGGGAAGAGAAACTGCTGCCCGGGCAGGGAAATGTGGTGGGGGCAGGGGAGAAGACTGATGCTGGGCCTCTGCGGAAAGAGAGAGGGGATTCAGCCTGCCCGCTGGGGGGAAGGAAGTGAGAAAAAGAGAGGACCCCAAGCAAGAAGAGGGAAAAGTAGTGCGAGGAGGGTGAGAAATGGCAGGCTAGGTCCCCGGAGCCTCCATCATGTTTTGTGTATGGGGGGAGGGGAAGGAGGTTTATATTGGGGCCAACCAAAGCCCCATCATCGTCTATTTGTGGGTGAGAGAGAGGTCTTTTGTTGGAGTCGCTGAGCTCCCATTTTTATGAGAGGGGGCGTTATTCTAGGGTCCAAAATCCAGAATACAAAATTAGAAAAAAAAGCCATTTTGGTTTAGTGATTCAAATGTATCTGTCAGCTTAAGGAATGCAAATGTACAGCATCTCTGATATCTTTGCATTTTTCGTGGCTCAGAAGGAAATGCATTTCTGTTTCTGTTTCCACTTCAGTTTTTGTTGGCATATTTCTATTTACAATTTCTGGTCACTTATTTTGTATTTGGTGAGGGTCTATCCATGTTCTGTCTGTGTAATCAAAATGAGCTGTTCTGTTAGAATGTAGTTTTGGGGTAGTGTTCTGTAGCAGCCTAGCTTTTCTGTTTTCCCAGCAGAAGGTATATTGATGATCTAGGGGTGGGTGTAATATCTTGTAATGCTGTCATTTCATAGACTCTGCGGCCAGTTTTTAGGAGTGGGGCCCTGAGTGACTGCCCCTTCCCATACCTGCACGTGAGCACCAGCACTTTTGTTCCCAGAAAAGAAGCACTGCTAAGTAGGACCTCCTCGGGTCCTTATCCATAAGAAAATGCCATACTGGGTCAGACCAAGGGTCCATCAAGCCCAGCATCCTGTTTCCAACAGTGGCCAATCCAGGCCATAAGAACCTGGCAAGTACCCAAAAACTAAGTCTATTCCATGTTACCATTGCTAATGGCAGTGGCTATTCTCTAAGTGAACTTAATAGCAGGTAATGGACTTCTCCTCCAAGAACTTATCCAATCCTTTTTTAAACACAGCTATACTAACTGCACTAACCACATCCTCTGGCAACAAATTCAAGAGTTTAATTGTGATTTTGATATTTAGAACACTTTCCACTATTTTTCCTGGCACTGAAGTCAGACTAACCGGTCTGTAGTTTCCTGGATCGCCCCTGGAGCCCTTTTTAAATATTGGGGTTACATTAGCTATTCTCCAGTCTTCAGGTACAATGGATGATTTTAATGATAGGTTACAAATTTTTACTAATAGGTCTGAAATTTCATTTTTTAGTTCCTTCAGAACCCTGGGGTGTATACCTTCCAGTCCAGGTGATTTGCTACTCTTCAGTTTGTCAATCAGGCCTACCACATCTTCTAGGTTCACCGTGATTTGGTTCAGTCCATCTGAATCATTACCCATGAAAACCTTCTCCAGTATGGGTACCTCCCCAAAATCCTCTTCAGTAAACACTGAAGCAAAGAAATCATTTAATCTTTCCGCGATGGCCTTATCTTCTCTAAGTGCCCCTTTAACCCCTTGATCATCTAACTCCAACTGACTCCCTTACAGACTTTCTGCTTCGGATATATTTTACTGTGAGTTTTTGCCTCTGTGGCCAACTTCTTTTCAAATTCTCTCTTAGCCTGTCTTATCAATGTCTAACATTTAACTTGCCAATGCTTATGCATTATCCTATTTTCTTCTGTTAGATCCTTCTTCCAATTTTTGAATGAAAATCTTCTGGCTAAAATAGCTTCTTTCACCTCCCCTTTTAACCATGCCAGTAATCGTTTTGCCTTCTTTCCACCTTTTTTAATGTGTGGAATACATCTGGACTGTGCTTCTTGTATCTGTGCTCTAGTCAACTCTATGCAAGTGAATGACTCTTATCATTAGGCACTCATTTGAAATACATCTTATGCCTGAAAGCCAGACTTAGTCTTTGCATCACTAACATATTTGTGATTGCCTTCATTTACGCAGGGCTGCTAGCAATGTACCATACTTTTTTGGAATCCAGAGAACAGTGCACACCATGTAAGCTAAGGATGTGCAGAGGCAACATTTTTGTTTTGGTTTGGGTTTTTGTTTTGTTTCGGGGAGGGGTGAAGGAAGGTATTCTGTTTAGTGTTTATTTCAGATGAAATGAACCAAATCACTGTGAACCTGGAAGATGTTGTAGGTCAGATTGACAAACTAAAGAGTAGCAAATCACCTAGGGTAAAAAATGAAATTTTTTATCTATTAGTTAAAATTTGTAACCTATCATTAAAATCATCCATTGTTCCTGAAGACTGGAGGGTGGCCAATGTAACCCCAATATTTAAAAAGGGCTCAAGGGGCGATCCGGGAAACTATAGACCAGTGAGCCTGACTTCAGTGCCGGGAAAAATAGTAGAAACTGCTATCAAGATCAAAATCGTAGAGCATATAGAAAGACATGGTTTAATGGAACACAGTCAACATGGATTTACCCAAGGGAAGTCTTGCCTAACAAATCTGCTTCATTTTTTTGAAGAGGTTAATAAACATGTGGATAAAGGTGAACTGGTAGATGTGGTGTATTTGGATTTTCAGAAGGCATTTGACAAAGTCCCTCATGATTGGCTTCTAAGAAAACTAAAAAGTCATGGGATAGGAGGCGATGTCCTTTCATGGATTACAAACTGGTTAAAAGACAAGAAACAGAGAGTTGGATTAAATGGTCAATTTTCTCAGTGGAAAAGGGTAAACAGTGGAGTGCCTCAGGGATCTGTACTTGGACCGGTGCTTTTCATTATATATATAAATGATGTGGAAAGGAATACGACGAATGAGGTTATCAAATTTGCAGATGATACAAAATTATTCAGAGTAGTTAAATCACAAGCGGATTGTGATACATTACAGGAGGACCTTGCAAGACGGAAGATTGGGCATCCAAATGGCAGATGAAATTTAATGTGGACAAGTGCAAGGTGATGCATATAGGGAAAAATAACCCTTGCTGTAGTTACATAATGTTAGGTTCCATATTAGGAGCTACCACCCAGGAAAAAGATCTAGGCATCATAGTGGATAATACTTTAAAATCATTGGCTCAGTGTGCTACAGCAGTCAAAAAAAGCAAATAGAATGTTAGGAATTATTAGGAAGGGAATGGTTAATAAAACGGAAAATGTCATAATGCCTCTGTATCGCTCTATGGTGAGACCGCACCTTTAATACTGTGTACAATTCTGGTCCACGCATCTCAAAAAAGATATAGTTACGATGGAGAAGGTAAGAGAAGGGCAACCAAAACGATAAAGGGGATGGAACAGTTCCCCTATGAGGAAAGGCTGAAGAGGTTAGGGCTGTTCAGCTTGGAGAAGAGACGGCTGAGGGGGGATATGGTAGAGGTCTTTAAGATCCTGAGAGGTCTTGAACAAGTAGATGTGAATTGGTTATTTACACTTTCAAATAATAGAAGGACTAGGGGGCACTCCATGAAGTTAGCAAGAAGCACATTTAAGACTAATCGGAGAAAATTCTTTTTCACTCAACGCACAATAAAGCTCTGGAATTTGTTGCCAGAGGATGTGGTTAGTGTAGCTGGGTTCAAAAAAGGTTTGGATAAGTTCTTGGAGGAGAAGTCTATTAACTGCTATTAATCAAGCTTACTTAGGGAATAGCCACTGCTATTAATTGCATCACTAGCATGGGATCTTCTTAGTGTTTGGGTGATTGCCAGGTTCTTGTGGCCTGGATTGGCCACTGTTGGAAACAGGATGCTGGGCTTGATGGACCCTTGGTCTGACCCAGCATGGCAATTTCTTATGTTCTTATGTTCAGTTGAGTTCATTTGTCAAAACATTATTAAGAAAAAAACAGAAAAACTTCTCTCTCTCCTCCCCCCCCCTTTGTTTCTATGGGCTATTGCTTTATGGCTTTATTACTTTATGTCTATAAAATAACATTTTGCTACCCAACCCTGAGACCAGTGTAACTTTTAAAGAGGAACTAGTGTGGCAGGAGCAACTGGGGATCTCTCCTTCCCCTTTCACCCTTTGAACAGCACTGTGGAAGGGGTAATTGTGTGGCAGGAGTTATGGGCAGTCCTGGATTTATCAATAGGCACCCATCATCCCTGTGCCTTGGGTGGCAAACATTTAGGGGCAGCAGGTTGGCTAAGATTTGCTGCTTTCCAGCTCTGCTTAATCTCCATTCATTCAGAAAAGCACTCTGCCTCCCTGTAACAGACCCTTACAGGAGCTGGGAGGTGAAAGTACCAAAAGTGCCTCAGAGCGGCAAAATCCTAAATCAATCCCTAGCTGTGAAGGAGAGGGCATTTTTTAAAATTTCCTGTGAAATAGTGTGGGCTATTTTCTAATAATCAAGTACATTTTAAAAGCCCTGCATGAGTGAATTACGGGAGTTACACGCGTGGCCTGTGCGCACCATCTGCATTTTTGGAAGGGCCTGGCGAGCTCGTAACCCCTGTTACGCGCCGAAGTGCCGGGCCTTTGAAAAATGGCTGGCTGGGGGGCATGATCTGGGCGGGGGGCAGGCCGGGACAGTGCCATTCGACACTGTCCCGGGGAAGCATGTGCCGGCAGCTGGCCGGCACACGGAGATTACTTCTGCTCCCGAGGACCAGTAAGTAATCGAATAAAACATTTGTAAGTAACTAGGTAGGAGTTAGGGGTCGGGGAAGAGAGTGGAAATGGTAGGAAGTTTAGGCAGGGGTATAGGGAAGTTCCTTTCCAATCTGCTCCTTCATTGGAGTGGATTGGGCGGGAACTGGGGATGCCCTACTCCCATTGCTGCATGTGGCCTTTTAAAATTTCCCCCCCCCCTTGTGGGTGGTGAAGGCCATCCACCCACACATGTGAATAGCGTATTTTATAACACGCATGCGTCAGAGCGTGCGTGTTATAAAATAGCTGCGTCCATGTACGCGCACCGGGAACAGTCACACGAGGGTCTTAAAATCGACCCCATGTGCACTATTTCCTGAAATAAAAAATTACAAAATTTTTGGGGTTTTTATGGACCAATTACAGATTTGTTTCTTTGGAATGAAACAAACCAAAAATGGGCATTTTCGGTTTCAATTGCACATTTGTTTCAAATGAAATCACATCCCTAAGGCTAGCAATTCCCATACCAAGTGGATAAGACAGATTGTAAACTAACCTAGATTCTACACACTTTATAGGGTTTTGATGGCAAGAATGGCTATGGTCCTCCAGGAAGGAAAGGCAACAAGGTGAGAGCAAAAACTTACTACTGTACTCTTGGTCACATGCAGTCTATTAAAGCGGCCCTTCTATGAAGAAAATAACTACAGTATGGTATGGCTCAGAATAATTCGTTTTTGTAATCCAGTAGTTTCTTCTTGCTCCTTTTGTACTTCCGCTCAATTGCAATCTGCCTCTATTGAGGTGTGGCTCCATGAGCCTATATTTAAAAATATATGGGTTTCTTCCTCTTATTCTATGTCCCCTTCCACCTCAACCTCCATCAGGGGTCACGAACCACAGCTCCCTCTGGAACCCAGCAAACATGGACCCTGAGTGTAACTTCTAGGTGTCACCATTAAGGGATGAATGAGGATCCCTTCCCTTCCTTCCCCTAGCCCCACCAATCCCAGAGAGAAAAAGTCTGAACTGGGAATCCAGATCCTCTGCATGGCACTTTCCACTTTTCACTGGTCCAGCTCCAACTCAGAATAATTCCATGTCAGCGGCAGGCTCACGATGTCAACTCCTGAAACAATTAACCTAAGTCCCAATATATTTATATTGTGTGGGAACTGAATACGTAAAAAAAGGAATTTATAGCCAATAGTTTATTTATTTATTCACATTTATTAATCACTTTCCAGATAAAATAGCCAGTGGTGTACAAAAAATCCAGAAAATAAAATTATAAAACATCATTGATTACAATAAAAAATATAAAAACATAAAACATTCCCAGCATAGTCCTGTCACAACCCTTTCTTGTACAAGCCCAGTTATGCCTATTGCCATATCCAGAACTGATGTTAATTATTTATAAACAATATGACAAATGTTAATTATTTGCAGACATAAACCAAGTCTTTAATTTCTTCTGAAATATGCAGATATGAATTGAAAATCCTAGGGAAGCTTCACATAGACAACAAGAAGGCTTCATTGTCAGAAGCTAATTTCTGTCCCTGGAGGCCAGCTTGAGGCTAAAAGTTATGATTCTAAAGAATGATGCCAGTTTTTGTGCGACTAGCTCTATATTATAGAGGCAATATGCAGGATATACTCTATTTCCTTAACACGGGTAACATTAAAACATGTTTTTTCTTTTTTTTCCAAATTCCAGGGGCAGCTTGGATTATTAGGGTACCCGGGTACACAGGTATAATGCAAATGTTTTTGTTTGTTTAAAATGTATTCTGCATTTAGTTCATGTGTGGCATTGCTTACCTACAAATTTCTGTTTCCAATGAATTTTCTCAGGGAGATGATGGTGACTCTGGCAGTAGTGGGGTGAAAGGAATTAAAGGAGTTCGAGGAAGAAGGGTAAGCGCAATAGACCTGGCAGATCATTTCTTGGATGTCTGCTTTTCTATCCTAGCAAGCTTTTAATGGGTTGGTTGACTGCTAAGTGGCTCTTGATATGTTTACATTGATCTGCTTAGGTTATGTTTTTTTAGTAGAATGATAGGCCTTTTTCACTATGGCAGTGAGATGGGTCTGTTGACTGCTTTGTTTTACTGACATAGTATTTGGGGGTTTTTTTGCTTATTATCACTTTATACAATACATGTCATGTCTCATACTGTATGCATGTCATCATATTGTTTTATGTTATTTATGTAATTACTTCTTATCTATATATTATTTTATTTATTTATTTAAGGCTTTTCTATACTGGCATTCATGATACAATCATATCATGCCGGTTTACAGATAACAGGGGAGTGAAAACTTTGTTCATTTAACCAGTGCAGAAGAAGCAAAAAGTTACAATATAACAAGGTCATTGAACTGGGGAATGAAGGAGAATAAGAATAGATAGGAATAAATATAAACTTTACAGAGGTAGATTATTTACATTGTGCAGTAATGTCTCTTATTAATTGAATACCACCTTAATTTGATATGAAGTCTGGAAAAATGGTTTATAAATTTTAAATTTTACATTTGAAGGCATTAATATTCCTGTTCTGACACAGGTACAAAATCTTGGTATAATTCTTAATGTCAATTTGTCTATGAGGAACCATGTTTGGACCATTGTGAGGGCAGCATTTTTGAAACTTCAAATGTCATGTAGGTTAAAACCACTACTGACATCTTATGACTTCCATACAGTGCTGCAAACTTTGATTTTTTTCAGGTCTTGTCTACTGTAATTTAATCTACATTAATTTAATCTACATTGGTCTCCCAGCAAACACATTAAGAACTTTACAGATTATGCAGAATTCTGCTGCCTGTATTTTAACTGGGGCTAGCATTTGAAAGCATATTACTCCCGTTCTCAAGAACCTACACTGGCTTCCTATCTAGTGGAGGATTAAATTCAGAATGGCTATGCTAATTCATAAAATGATAATGTTGATGAAATCTATTTTGTACACTTGCACTATACATGCACTCCCTGAGGTGCCTCCCAGTGGTCCACACATCTGGGAGAAACCAATGAGTTTACCTTTTCATTTTGTGGGAACTCTATACTGGAATTCTCTCTCTGAACAGCTCCACTTAATGTCATGCACTAATCTGTTTAAAAAGCATTTGAAAGTCTTTTTATTTAAGGAGGCTTATGAACTTGAGAACTAGTAGTGTTGCTGTGCATGACTGCTTTTTGATGATCCAACTTTATCAAGATTCATAGGAAGGTTTAGCCTCAGCTGGAGCTAGTGTTGGCTGCCTGGCACCTGTATGATGTATAGATTGTTTCTGTCAGTTGAACCTCTTGGACTACTTTTGTTATTTTGTAATCTTGTTGTTATTGAAAGCATTTCTATATTCCCCAACTTCCATACATGAGTCTAGTACAGATTACACAAAAAACATTCATAAAATCAACACAAAACAATATAAAATAAAACAACAAATGTCATCTAAATACAAAACATAAAATACAGATAGACTAATTAGTGTTTTTATTAGTTTTAATTCAAATGTCATCTTAAAATAACATGTCTTGACCATCTTCCTAAACATTTTAATATCTTTCTCAGACCTTATTTCTAATGGAAGATCATTCCATAATTTACGACCTGTGTAAAAAAAGGCTCATTTACAAGTATTTTGTAACTTATAAAATCCTGCTGCTGGCTACCGTAGTAAATAGTATGCTATTATTTGTGGTTTTATATGTCTTTACATTCAAACAATGGATTTGAGTGGGTTAAAAGGTTTTTTAAAATAAGTTAATTACATTAAAATTAAAAATTTCTGGAATATTTCAGGAAAGCAGATTTCATGCAGTGTTATCATAAAAGGACAGAAGATCTAATAAATACCCTAGCTTAACAAATATACTAGCCATTATCATATACAGTATTTTCATTTCCACAGTTAGACTTGTTGAGGTGTTAAATCTTTCTTACAGCAGAATCTCTTTCTCTCTGCCTTTCTTTGTGATATGTGGTTAATAAATTGGGGGTTACAATAATAAAGATCCAATGAAAGCTAATGTACTAAGTTACGTGAGTTAAAAGATATCACTTTTAATGTTGTTGACCACTATTTGTATACATCTAACGTGGCAATCTACTTTCAGTAAGAGTGAAGAAACTAGAATAGATGGGAATACATAAGAAGGACAGCAAGCATGGTTTGATGAAAATCTGGAGAAAGCAATATAGAAGAAGGGGAGGTGGAGAAAACAAGCAAAAGGATAGGGTAGAAAGACCTCATGTGCAGGAAGTAAGGTGCTGAAGACAGATGGAAAAGGGGGAAGACGTGCCTGAAAGAGAGAGAAGTGGGTAAATCAAACTGGAGTGAGGAGAATCCAGCTGTGTGACTACGGGTAGCCACTTACCCAGCTCTTGAATTTTGTAAATGAGAGGTCGCTGATTCTACAAAGAGTCTGTATGAGATCTAATAACTCTACATCTAAGAGGTCCTGTCCTGTAAGGATTTCCTTTTTGCTTTGCTTGTGCTTTAGATAAAAAGGCTTATCTTTAACACCTTTTTATTTATTTTTAGGGTAATAGTGGCTTGCCTGGCCCACCAGGAGAGCCAGGGATCAAGGGGCCTGCGGGACCAAGGGTAACACATTTTGCATATCATACAGGTTTTTTTTTATTACTGTGAAATTTTAGATACAGAAATATAAAGTACTGAATTTTATTCTCTTAAAACATAGCACGTGCAAAGAATGGAAAATGATTCTAATCCAATTGTCTAAATACTGAAAAGTAGCACAAGATAGATATTTATCTGCTTGCACATCAGATATAATGATGATGTGGGATTATGTTGCACTTTTTTTTAATATAATGAAGTCTATCACAGCAAATAAATTTCAGCTTTAAAGAACATTTTTTAAAATGTGTTTTAAAGGATTTAAGAAAGCTGTCATGTTTGACACCAGATTGGTGTTATACTGTGATAAATCAGGAAATTGAAATTATGCCCAAGTGTCTCCAAAAAAACTTTACATTTTCACAGTAAGTGATCAAATCATCAGAGAACAACAAAAATCTAAAAACATGTACTTATGTCAGATAGCCAAATGGAACCTGCATTGCCTGATGAAAACTGTGAAAAAGAAATGACCCCCTACGCAGTCTGTTTTCCCTGGTTGGCTGCTTCATGGAGGTGTTGGCATATGATTTGTCCTCATTCACTACCAGTGATGCTGCCCATTTTATTCTTTTATCTCATTCTTCAAAGCTGTCACCAGCATGCTTGCAATAGTATTCAGAAGTATTTTGTTGCCAAAAATATGTAAAATGTCTATCAGAAGTGAGAAGTATTTGACTTCCTTTTCTTTCTTCTGGATTTGAGGTTGTTTTGTTTTGACTTTTAAAGACATAGGAATACTTACAAATTTAGATACATGTGTAACACTTCTTTCACTTGGGCCACTTTTGGAGGTTGCAGAGGGGGTGAGCTACCCTGCTGCAGCCCCGGGAACAGTCATGGTCCTCCAGGGATCCCCGGTTAGGGACCACAGAGTTCTCTAGGAGGCCCGGGGGGAAACTTTACCAGGTTCAAACAAAGTCCAAGGTCCATACCTGAGTTTTGCTTCCAAAATAGAATTTTATTGTAAATCCAAAACATTGAGGCACAACTCTTAAAATGCACAATGGGATACAGCCCAAAAAAGTAAACACAAGCCGAAACCTCACGCTTCAAATTAGCTTCTCTGAGAATGAGAGGTCAAAAAAATCAGCTTCAGCCTCAAGGCCTTCAAGGAAGCATTCTTCAAGTTAATATATTTTTTCCCTGGATCTTCCCCAGCAGAGATTTACACCCCTTCTCTTTAGGGTTTCTTCCTTCTGATTGGCTTTTAGGAATCTTTAGCCAATTTCCTGATTCAGTCAACTTTTTTTCTCTAACTCCTCAGACGCCTCAGGAGTCCCCAGAGAACTCTCTGACTCCTCCAAAAATGCCTGTCTAAGCATCTTTTATAGACTCTACCCCACCCATCCCATTCCATCACTCAAACCTTCATGACATTTAGCAAATTCCCCCTTCCATACCTCCTTGACCGAGAGGAAGCTTGCTCTTTGCGAGAGCTCCTCAAAATAGAGCTCACTGACCGACTCTAGAGAGCAGGAACCCTCTAGCAAAATACTCTTTAGATAAGAGTTACACATGGAATTTCTTTGGCTTGCAAAGTATAAAGCTGAATTGAACTCTTGGACATTCTCTGCAGGGTTGCTCATAGATGCCCATCACCCTTCAGTGGACAGGCTTCACTGTCACTGAGTCTAAGACTCTGGGAGTATTCCTGGTCAGCATTATTTCCATGGGCTCACCCGTTGAAAATGACAAGATGGTTTTAGCATTGAGAGCTGGGATTGAGGGATAATTGCGGTAGCTGAAAATGTTTAATAAACTGGCTTCATCTTTTCTTTTCTTTTTTTTACTTCAGGGCCAGAAAGGAGTACCTGGCACCTCTGCCTTAAACGTATGTCATGTTCTTGTTTTTAGATTAAGTACATTCATTGTATTGCCATGAATTTGGGTCTTATCTGAAAGGAGATGTTTTCACTTTGAGGTCTATTTATTAACCCAATCTGTCAGATTTATTACAATCAATACATTGGATTCTAATAGCCAATGCACATAAATAATGAGATGCACAAAGCGGCAGCCTTACTATGGCCAGCGCAGCCATATAACGCTGCCATATTCCTCACCTGAAGTTTCCCTGTCCTAAGTGTCCCAAAGTGAAAAGGCTTGTTAGTGTGGGGAACCTTCCCCTCCCATCCCTCAAACTCACACTCTGAAAATGGACACCCGGGTCCAAACGCTGATACTGCATTCCTCTTCTTCGCCCCAAACTAAAACAGGTGTTCTGGACCTAAAACCAATTTTCCAAACCCCACTCCAAAAATCCAAAATGGGCCACTGGACACCCATGCTCCCCACACCAAACTCTAAAATGGGCTTTTAGGCCTCTCTACCCCAGCTCCACAATGGAGTTTACCAAACTTGATAAAAACAGCACAAGCTTGGTACATTGCTCTGTAAATGATGTGGGAGTGCAGTGCAGTGGATCAGCAGTGCAGGGCCAGTGCGGCCACTAGGCAAACTAGGCGGTTGCCAAGGATGCCAACCCTTAGGGGGCACTAAAGATCACCAGCACAAGATCCTTTCCCAGTGGCTGAAGACCCAGGGAAGAAAGACCCAGCAGGGCTGCAGCTGGCAAGCAGGGGAGAGAGGCTCAGGCAGTGAGGCTGTGGGTGGAGCCCATTCCGCCCGCAACCAGTGAAGCAGAGAAGAAAAGGCCATGAGCTGTGGACAGAGCCCATCCCAACCACGGCTGAAGAGGCAGGAGAGAGAGGCCCAGGAGAGATTGGGGGGCGGGGGGAGGCCATTTAGGCCGCGGCTGAAGAGTCAGAGGAGAGAGGATGAGAGAGCTGCAAGGGCAGCCATCCCAGCCATGGCTGAAGAGGCAAGGGAGAGAGGCCCAGGAGAGCTGCAAGCAGAGCCCAACCTAGCCATAGCTGAAGAGGCAGAGGAGAGAGGCCTGATAAAGCCACGGGCAGAGCCCATCCTGCTTGTGGCTGAAGAAGGAGAGAAGAGTCCTGGGAGAGCTGTGAGAGTGCCATCCAAGCGAAGACCCAGAAGAGACAAGCCTAGAATGAGAGACCAAGAAAGATTATGCATTTGCATGTGACAGAATAAGTGTGGTGTGTATAAGAGAGAAGGGGGGGTATATGAGTGTGTGAGAGAGAGGGCATAAGAACATAAGAACATAAGAAAATGCCATACTGGGTCAGACCAAAGGTCCATCAAGCCCAGCATCCTGTTTCCAACAGTGGCCAATCCAGGCCATAAGAACCTGGCAAGTACCCAAAAACTAAGTCTATTCCATGTTACCAATGCTAATGGCAGTGGCTATTCTCTAAGCGAACTTAATAGCAGGTAATGGACTTCTCCTCCAAGAACTTATCCAATCCTTTTTTAAACACAGCTATACTAACTGCACTAACCACATCCTCTGGCAACAAATTCCAGAGTTTAATTGTGCGTTGAGTAAAAAAGAACTTTCTCCGATTAGTTTTAAATGTGCCCCATGCTAACTTCATGGAGTGCCCCATGCTAACTTCATGGAGTGCCCCCTAGTCTTTCTACTATCCAAAAGAGTACATAACCGATTCACATCTACCCATTCTAGACCTCTCATAATTTTAAACACCTCTATCATATCCCCCGTCAGCCGTCTCTTCTCCAAGCTGAAAAGTCCTAACCTCTTTAGTCTTTCCTCATAGAGGAGTTGTTCCATTCCCCTTATCATTTTGGTAGCCCTTCTCTGTACCTTCTCCATCGCAATTATATCTTTTTTGAGATGCGGCGACCAGAATTGTACACAGTATTCAAGGTGCGGTCTCACCATGGAGCGATACAGAGGCATTATGACATTTTCCGTTTTATTCACCATTCCCTTTCTAATAATTCCCAACATTCTGTTTGCTTTTTTGACTGCCGCAGCACACTGAACCGACGATTTCAATGTGTTATCCACTATGACGCTATGTTATGTGTTATCCACTATGACGCCCAGAGTAGTGAGGATGTAAAGATATATGTGTTATAGAGAGGGAGCCTGTGGGAGTGTGTGAGAGAGTAAACTTATATTTTTGAATAAGAGAAGGACCCTGTGTGTGAATGAGACAGAGGAAGCCTTTGTGAGTGAGGGTGTGTGTGTGTGTGTGAGAGAGAGTGAGGGTATGTGTGAGTGAGAGAGAGGGGAACACTTGGTGAGGAAGTGAGGGTTAGTGTCTGAGTAAGAAGAGGAACCTGAGGTGTGTGAAAATGAGAGAGAGAGGGAGCTTGTGGGAGTGTGTCTGTGTGTGTTGAAGAGAGAACGAGAGAGCCTGAGTGAGGGTGTGTGTGTGTGTGTGTGTGAGAGTGTTGAAGAGAGAGAGCCTATATAAGGGAATGAGGGAGTGTGTGTGTGTGTGTGTGAGGGAGAGAGAGGAAATGTGTATTCATGAGAGTGTGTGTGTGTGTGTGTATGAGAAAGAAAGAGGATGAAAGTTTGTGCGCAATAACCCTCCTCCCCACCCCTTCCGGGCATCTGTTAATCAAAGTTCCCAGGTATGGAGAGCTTGTGGATTTCTATCCTTGTTAGTTTTAATTATTGAGGGTTTTTGATGTGTCTGCTGTTTTACAATGTTTTTTTTTTGGGTGTTTGGAATATTTTTTTAAATATGAGTTTTAATTAGTAAAAGCTATTCTGTTTGTCAGCTATTTTGAAATATTCTTTTTCAAAATATTTGTTTTACTATTGTTGGGAGGTAAGAGGTTAGGGTCAAGTTGGGGGAGGTCAGCAAGATTGAAGGTTTGCCTAGGGTTCCTAATATACTTGCAGCAGCCCTGAAGCAGTGTCAGGTGGCTGTTAAGGTTTTTCAAAACTTTGAAATAAAATAATGCAAAAAAAAAAAAGAAAACCAACTCCAGGAAACTAACGGGGATTGGTGGGAAGAAAACAGAAGAGACCAGACAGAAAAGAAAGATTGTGAGGAAGAGGAGGGAGGCTGATGAAGACAAACCATGGGCTTGATCTGCTGGTTCACATACCTCTTCATACCTGATTTCATTTTAAAATGTTTCCCTTTTTATTTTTCCAGCCTTGTGAACTCATTCAGTTTACACGGGAAAACTGCCGTAAGTCAGACTTTATTTTGTTTTCCTCTTTGCACTGCAGTCATTGAGATGCATTGCACATTTATTTTGGTTTGTACACATTTTGATATCTGACTGCAGTTTTCTTGAAAGTAGTGAAAATGTTTGTAAATCATCAGTGTGTAGATCTTAAAACATACAGGGGCAGATTTTTAAAAAGTACGCCGGATTTTAAAAGATACGTGCATAGCTGCGCGTATCTTTAAAAATCCGGGGTCGGCGCGCACAAGGCTGCGCAAAATCGGCAGCCTGCACGCGCCGAGCCACGCAGCCTGCCTCGGAGGGAATTTTTTTTTTGTCACCCCCACCTTTCCCTCCCTTCCCCTATCTAACCCACCCCCCCCCCCCCGGCTCTACCTAAGTTCCCCCCCCCCCACCTTGTTCGATGGAGTTACGCCTGCCGCTGGCACGCGCCAGCTGGCCAGTCCCTGACACAGGCCGCTGTGTTGGGGCACTCGTCCACGCCCCCGGACCGCCCTGGACCGCAGACACGCCCCCCGGACCGCCCATTTTAGCAAGCCCCGGGACTTATGCACGTCCCGGGGCTTTGCGCATGCCGGTGGCCTATGCAAAATAGGCGCACTGGCGCGACAGTGCCCTGCGCGCGTAAATCCGGCCGGATTTACGCGCGCAGGGCTTTTAAAATCTACCCCACAATGTACAGCAGCCGACTGCCGGAGGCAGTGCTGCATGCTGCCATGCAGAAGAACCGGGTTCGGTTTCGGGCCCGGTTCTTCCTAATGGTCAGAATCAGGTTGCGGGAGTTGTAATCTGTGGCCCCTGGTTGCAAATTGTTGCTGCAGTGGCTAGGCTAGATGAAGGAGGATAAAAAACATGGGGGAGAAATAGCCTAGGCAGTTGTGAAGAAAAGGTTCGTAGTGCTATACCCTCAGTAGTGGCTTGGTTCCAAATGAGCTGGGACCACAAAGAAGAAGGAGGAAACTGCTGAGCTAAAAAAATAATAATAATAATTTAAAGGGCCCTAACATGCCCTGTCTGATTTAAAACCCCGTGTGAACATAATTACTTCTAATTGTGCTTTTACCAATATGGATAGAGGACAATTGTCAAAAGCCATTTATGTGGGTGAAAAATGGTGTTAACGGGCTGAAAATTTCCATCCGTCAGTGGGGCTCACAGTCTGAGCGCCTTGAGAGGAGGTGCACCCAGGAGCAGGTTTCAGTCAGGAGAGGAAAGGCACGCGTGTAGGTAGCAGTTTTCAAATCTTCGCATGTACCTTCCCAGCAAAAATCTACCTACAGATAAATCAGGTGCAAGTCACTGCACATACTTTATCTGAATGACAAGTTTTGCGTTCAGAATTGGTGCAAAGTAGGCAGATAACAAGTGCATGCGGTCTGTGTGCCAGTGTTGAGCCCAATATGAGACCTTTACGAAGCTGCAGTCAAATTTTTATTTCGGAATATATAAATAGCACTTCTGATTTGAGATGTTTGGAAATTGTAAATGTTCGGCTAATTGTGGTTCTTTAAGAGTACTAAAAATTAATGTTTTCACGATGCGGGCACTAGCACTGGGTACTCTTTCCAGTTAATTCGTATAAAAACGTCTTGTAACGTCTAAACCCCCCTCCCCCCCCCAGCCTGGTTTCATCATGGTCCAAAAACTCACATTCCCCACAACCTGCCCCCCCCCCTTCATGGCTATCACTCACGTCCCCCATTACTCAGTCCCCCCTTCAGTACCAACATTCACATTCCCCACAGCTCAGGCCTGGCTAGTTATACATTTTCCTAGGGACCTCCTCCCAAACCGTGATTCCCTGCCTTCTTAGGAATAATTTGGACGGGGCCAAATCTTTGGATCCAGCCCTTTAAGGTGTTTTGGAGATTTCTCCTATATACTCCTTCACAAGCACCAATTAGACTGTGCTTTATTATGTTATTAAGTAAGTATTAGTACATAAAGGAATATTTTGAGATGCCCGGCATTGTGGTAGAGAGCCTACATTCCATCCCTTCACTTTCCAGTGGTTAGAGTTTTCCTTGGAATTGCCAAGTAAATTTGACCCATTCATGGCACAGACGTTTTTACCCATGGATTCTCAGGGAAAGTACTAATTTCGCAGAAGACAGGATTCTTGTTTCTTGTTATCTGATGTGGTTTGCTGTCATTAAAAATACAAAGTAAAGCTTTCAGGCCAGGTTGTTTCTAAACTGTGAATGACTAGCAATAAACAATCAAGATATTTTCACAGTAAACAGAAAAGAAAATAACTCTCTTTTTTTCCCCTCCTTTTCCTTCCAGCTTGCTTATCAGGTCAGTGGTTTTTTAAGCATTGTTTGTTTGTTTTTTTCATTAAAAAACCCACAGAGGTCAGATCTTTAAAGATTTAGGTTCCTAACACTCAAGCACCTTCATCGGTGACTTTGAAAAATGACAAGGGATGAACAACTAAATTTTGGAGCTAATTTTCACTAAGATCCTCAATTAGATGCCCTAAAAAGTATACATTACAGGCATAAATTTAGGGCGATAAAAAAAAAGCTAGAAGCTTAGCACTGGTTTTCAGCGCTAAGCACCCAACTGGAAGGCTGATGTACTAAGGGAAGAAAAACATTGGAAAGTTGCTTTGGGCACAAAGACGGGAAATGATGCTCATTATTTGCAATGGCCCGCATTATTTGCTCTTTTAGCACCTGACATGGACTTCTCAAAATTTTAACAAAAACAAGACCGATGCCTTGGAAAGTAAATTTATTATATTCGATTCAGTTTAGAAATCGGAGTGCCGACTTCCATTTTGCTGTTTGGGACCTTCCCAAACTTTTTCCCCCTCAGAAATAGCAACTTTTTTGCGTGTACTTGCACACTAACAACATTTTATTTAAATGAAGAGTTAGAGTCACTGTGATATAAAATTATGTATTAACTATTAGCGCACAGTAAAACTAAGCACAAAAAAATGTAGCTACATCTTTAAAAGATGTAGAGTTTTTGCAAAAAAAGCAAAACTTTGCAGCAAAACTTTCAGTGCTCTTTTTCTATTGGGCTCATTTATATGTAAACCCTAGTAGAAAAGTAGCACATAGAAACTTGCAAATGATTTGCAAAATTCGGCACACAGTAGTGCCTGAGCCTCCTAGGTTCCTAAATCAAGGACCATGAATTGTAGGAGTAAATATTAGTGCCCTGAATGGAGGTGAATTTTCAGCAGAAAATGAAGGTCCCTAAATTCAATTGAAAATCCACCTACATTTAGGTACCTAATTTAAGCACTGAGCATTTATTTTAAATCGAACCCACCATGTTTGACTTGCTTAAATCCCCTCTCATGCTTTGTACTATTTTCTTTAAGCCACATCAAAATGCCCAGTATACCCGACAGAACTGGTATTCGCTCTCGACAACTCACAGGATGTCACGCGGGCTGCTTTTAACTGGATGAAAGACATTGTCGTGGCTTTCCTGGAAAAGCTGGAGATTAGTGAAAGCAACTGTCCCACTGGAGCTCGGGTGGCCGTCGTTTCCTACAGCGACAGCACAGAATACCTCATCCGCTTCTCAGACTTCCAGAAGAAGAAACTGCTCACAGAGGCGGTGCGGAACTTGCCATACAGACGTTACGCGAGGCGGAATATTGGCAAAGCTATGAGGTTTGTGGCGAGGAATGCCTTCAAGAGAGTGCGGCAGGGCATTCTGACGAGAAAAGTTGCCATGTTCCTCACCGCTGGCCCATCACAAGACACTGCTTCCATCAACACAGCGGTGCTGGAATTCAGCGCGCTTGGGATAATTCCTGTGGTAATTGCTTTCACTGACGTTGACAACATCAAGCAAGCCTTTGAGGTAAGCAACACTAGGTGGATGACAGAAAGAGGTTCCCTCCAGTGAATAATTAGTAATAAAACAGAAAGTAGCTGGGATGCCAGGGCTCATTGCTCCTCTGATCTCCCAGTTTAACAGGTCTGTGGAAATCATGCATACAGCAATTGGGGTAAGGCCAATTCATCTTGACGCAGACCTGGTTCCAATTGTCTGCATCATTTTTTTAGATTTATGTTATAGCTGTTATACAGAAACAGGGAAATAAAGAAAATGTATACGGAACTGCAAGCTTGAGGAATTTGCCTTTGAAAATTTGGCCAGCGTGCAGATTGCGGGAAACACTTACCCACATCTTTTACACCTGCATGGGAGCAGACTCAAAATGACCTGCACAGATGAATTATGCACTCTCTTTGCACAATTTCCCTCCCAAACCACTCCTTCCCTTTCTCTCACCTGCATTTACCTATGGAAATTGCTCTGATTATTGATCCTACTCTTAATAATGCACTTTTCTTGAGTGGCTGAAGATGTGCAACTCCTGACCATTTGCCACACAACATATGGCCCTTGACAACTGTGGAAATGACAAGAGAGAAAATTCTGGGTTGTGTCCTGATAAGATGCATGAACCTTAGATCTTCAGAGGTCTGAAAGAAGGGAGGGGGGCCTGTGTGATTCAAAGAGCCCATGTACTACAATGCTTTTTTTATGTTGGTTGTATTAAGTGAAACCCCTAGTCCATCGGGGTCACCTTCTCAGCTCTGGGGGCATGGGGTGAACCCACCCAAAGGGAGGAAAAACAAAGTCTCTTTTTGTCCGTGGGCTGCAGGGCCAAACTGTGCCGAGGACAGATGCACTCGCCTTCACCACCAAATAAGTCCAATGTCCTCCCTGAAAAGTTGTGCTCCAAACTAGAAAAAATGTTTATTACAAAAAGTTCCTCACACAACCAAAAATACAAAACAGTAGGGTAAAACACAGTCCAACAGTTCTGTAAGGCTTGTTGCATCAATTTCAAAAACTTCATATTCCTTTTACAATCCTTTCTCTTCGGCCTATACTGGCCCTGCTACGGTCCATACACCCAGATTTATTTACTCACAGTGTCCTGATCAACTCAAGGAAGAAATCCATCTGTTTCTGTAGACAGAAATCAACTGAGCCCTGTAGTAAGTTCCTGTTGGTACAGTTTTGCCTCCTGGTCCAAGCAATTTCCCATCACAGTTAAAATCCTCTTTCTTCACTCTTTAACACCAAACCATAGATCTTATCCTTCCCTCAGGCTTCCTGAGACACTGGACCGTATCTCTGCCTGACTCCTCCTTCTCCCTCCCTGTAATCCTTGGAGAGGATCACAACTACATCCTCCTCCTTGCCTGGTCATTCTGGAGAAGCTTCAGACCAAATGTAGTTGGGGTTTTTATAACCTTCACTTAAACCCAAGCCCATAGGGGCTGTACCAAGCTGTCTCTCAAAAACTCTGTGTGACACCCTGTGACCAAAAAGATGACCTTTAGTCACTGGAACCTTCCCATCTCCATTAACTCAACTCCATAGGACTTCCCTTAGGAGGACAGTCACCACCTGCATTCAACACATTCTCATTATATTAATTTTGCACGCTTTCTGCAGCACACAGGTGTTACATAAGGGCCTCACAACCTACAAATGACTCTGGCATGTTCCGGGACCAAAATGCGTATTAGAAAACACTGCACTGCGTGACTGTGGGCTGAGCACCAGAGTCCTGGTGATCACAGGAAAAGTTTTCTAATCCTCCTATCTCTATCATTTTTTTAAATGATGGTTTGTGTTCGGAGTTGACATTTAGTAAATAATTCCATATTGTATTTGTCCATTTTCATTTGTGTTTACTTTGCCTTTTTTTTTTTTTTTTGAAAGAAATATTAGCACCAAGAGCAGTAATGGCAACTGTAAGACCAGGGTGTCAGGCTGTATGTCTTAGCTCGTGCCCCCTCCTTTATGAAAAGCCTTTTGTTTCTCATTTAAATACTGTTCCTTCCTTAGATTTGAGCTGAAAGGACTTTTCCCTGTGTGTGTACTGGTTTATCTCCTCTCTTAGCCTCCCATCTGTGTAGTTGGTACAACTTTATTTGCCTGAAGATTGATAGAGATATCCCTGAGTGCCACACTGCTCATGTTGTATCATCTGTTACTTGCCTTCCGCTAGGCTGATGACACTAGGACATTTCAATTGTTTATCTGGAGGACACCACAAGATCAGAGGCTGGAGTTCATCCTTTCTTGCACCCTCTGCTATGGTAAGATCTGCATTCTGATATCTTCGTTATTGCCCATTTCAGAGGGGATTGCAGGAGTTATGTATTCCTGAGTTGTCTTACATTTCTTCACAAAGTTTCCAAATATACAAAACTTAGTGCAGATAGTTTCCAGTCTAACTGATATTTGGAGGTCAATATTCAAAAGCCAGTTAGATGGATAATTTGTCTCATAGTTATCCATCTAAATGGCATTTTCAACCATTTATCTGGTTAAATTATAGCTGGATAACAACCTATCCAGCTATAATTTAGCGGATAATAAAGGGGCATTCCGGGGAGGTGCTGAGAGATCCTGCTAACCTAGCCAAATATCAAGTATATCCGGCTAGGTTAGCCGGATAATTTTAGACCTCCCACCCACCCACAGTAAGAATAGTCCTGCCCGCATCCCCCATCCCTCCAGACCCCCCTATTTCACCCCATACAAAAAAAAAAACCCTGCTGGGAGTGAAGCCTCAACTTATCCATTCCTGGCAATCCAGCACTGCTTCTGTTTTCCATTATTTATTTATTTAAGAATGTTAAGATTCTGCTTTTTCAACCAATGCGTGCTAGGTGGATTGCAATGGCAAATAAAATACATAACATTTGTAGGTAAATAAATAAATTATAGGTATATAAAGTTCTAGCTCTAGAAGCATAAACTACCTGTAGAGTACACTTTCAGCGCTAAGAATAAGCTTAGTTTTCTAGCCCTGGATGTGTACACTACAGGTAGTTGACGCTTCCAGTACTAGAAGACATTCAAACATAGTCGGTTAGGTTTTAAAGTTCGCCGAATACATGTAGCTTTACATGGATAACTTTAAGCAAGTATATTCAGCGGAACATTTATCCCTCTGAATATACGGGCCAAATTATCTCACTAACATTGTGGATCTCACTAAGCTTGTGGATCTGTGTTTCTGTGCATTTGAGGGATGTTTTCAGCCCTTGCCAGCAACAATTTTCAATGATAGCCTCAAAACACTGCTTTTATCATGCAGAATAAAACATATAATGTTTGTCATTCACAGCCTCCCATGAGATTTGAAGGAATAATATTTTATAGAATGAAAATGTTTCTCTGCATTTTCAATAGTACAGAATAAAATTGTTCTATATCTGCAAAGCAAGTCTCTGAACTGATATGATACAGATGGCAAATAAATGGCATGTGATTAATATTTAGTATTCGCTCTCCAAACATGTTAAAACTTATAGGACAATTCTTCTCTTCCTCAGATAAGTGCCATCCAGATGAAGAGTGTGAGCTTGCCGTTCCTCCACCAGTTGAGGTTGATATGGATATTGCTTTTGTTTTGGATGGTTCATACAGTGTCAGGAGTGAAGACTTCGAGAGGATGAAGGGCTTTGTGAGCGCCATGCTTGACCAGTTTGTAGTGACTTCAGAGCCTTTGCTCTCCAGTGTAGATGCCAGGGTGGCACTGGTGCAACAGACACCACTAGGTTTCATGCCCAATACAAATATCAAACCTGTTCAACTGGAGTTTGAATTACTTACTTTCAACAATAGATATCTGATGAAGAGATATATTGAAGAGTCTGTTCTCCAGCTGCAAGGGTCAACTGCTATCGGACATGCTGTGCAGTGGACGATTGACAACATTTTCTTAAAAGCCCCCAGGCCAAGAAAACACAAGGTCATATTTACAATAGTGGGAAGTAAGACAGCTCACTGGGACAGAGAAAAGTTGAACGAAGTCTCAAAGCAGGCCAAGTGCCAAGGATTTACCATGGTCACCCTGGCATTTGGAAACGAAATAAGTTACACAGAGCTCGCTGAACTTTCCAGTTCTCCACAAGATCAACATTTACTACACTTGGCCAGAACCTTGAAACCGGAAATGACATATGCTCAAAGATATAGCCGAGCCTTCTTGAATCTCCTTAAAAGTAAGTATTACAATGTAATTGCTAAATCTGAGAGTAGGGAGTAGGCCTGCAGTTAGGTTTGTGTGACTGGGGTACCCCTGCCTGACATAGCTAGCTTCCTTCCTGAAGAGTTTCCCACTTATAATTCCACCATGGCTTTGTTATGTTTAGAAGGGAAGAGGGACAGGAGAGAGAACAGAGGGGCAAAAGGAAAGAAGGAGAAAGAAAGGCATAGGGAGTAAAGAGAGGCACAAGCTTAGAGGGGAGAAAGACAGAAGGTATGGGCAGGCAGAATGTAAAAGAGAGAAGTTTGATGGGAAGAAAGAGATAGGTTCTATAGGACAGGAAGGGGAAGAAAGAGGAAAATGGGAAGAGTGACAAAAGGAAGAGCAGAGGGTCATGGAAAGGAGGCACAATGAGACAGACAGGAAAATAATTGGGCTCAAGGAAGTGAGGGGAGAGAGAAAGAGGGGCACTAGAGAGGAAGGATAAGCATAGAGGGAGTACACGGGATTGAAAGGAGAAAGAGTTGAGAACAGAGAGGGATAAAGTATAAAGAAGCAAAGGAGCAAAGAGGGCCACAGGGATGGACAGGAGAGAGACGGAGGAGCACAGAGAAGAGAGAAACAGAGGAAGGCCAATATTCAGCTGCTATCTGGCTAAACATGTTGGCCAGATAAACTTGGCTAACATGGCCGAGATATTTAGCGACAAGGCACAGATAGGTTTATTTGGCTAAGTATTAGACATCCAATAACAGTCCTATATTTATCTGGCTAAATACACCAGATAAAGCTGACAATCAGCACTTGTCTAGCTAAAGGTCTCATTTACTAAGTCAAAGTATTTTTCTCCTGAGAGGAAAATACTGCAGAGTTTACTCAATATTGCAGCTATGTAAATCTCATTATGGTTTCCCTGACAGCAGAATACCACCCGGAAAAATATTATGGCTTTACTGCCCATGAAAATATTGTGAATTAGTGGCCTCCAGACTGTGGGGCCACCATTCTTAGAGAGGCCAATCAGCCTAGTTGGGACCCCTTGGGATCCTCCCCCACTCCTCGAACCCTCCTCCTTCACCCTATTACTAGGGATGTGAATCGTTTTTTGACGATTTAAAATATCGTCCGATATATTTTAAATCGTCAAAAATCGTTAGAACCGCGATACAATAACAATTCCCCCGATTTATCGTCAAAAAATCGTAAATCGGGGGAAGGGGGAGGGCGGGAAAACCGGCACACCAAAACAACCCTAAAACCCACCCCGACCCTTTAAAATAAATCCCCCACCCTCCCGAACCCCCCCAAAAATGCCTTAAATTTCCTGGGGTCCAGAGGAAGGGTCCCGGTGTGATCTTTTACTCTCGGACCTCCGTGCGTTGTAGAAATGGCGCCGGCGCTATGTTTGACCTGTCATATGACAGGGCAAAGGTAGCGCCGGCGCCATTTTGTTTTTTTGTCCCCCGACGGCAAGAGCGTAGGAGATCGCTCCCGGACCCCCGCTGGACCCCCAGGGACTTTTGGCCAGCTTGGGGGGGCCTCCTGACCCCCACAAGACTTGCCAAAAGTCCAGCGGGGGTCCGGAATGACCTCCTGCAGTCAAATCATGTTGCCATACGGCCGGCGCCATTTTACTCAAAATGGCGCCGGCCTTATGGCAACACGGCCGGCGCCATTTTGCTCAAAATGGCGCCGGCCTTATGGCAACACGATTCGACTGCAGGTTGGTTTGCTGAAAACGATTAGACTGCATTTCACAAGTGCATTTCACAATGGCGCCGGCGCTACCTTTGACCTGTTGACAGGTCAAAGGTAGCGCCGGCGCCATTTCTACAACGCACGGAGGTCCAAGAGTAAAAGATCACACCGGGACCCTTCCTCTGGACCCCAGGTAATTTAAGGCATTTTGGGGGGGTTCGGGAGGGTGGGGGATTTATTTTAAAGGGTCGGGGTGGGTTTTAGGGATGTTTTAGGTTGCCGGTTTTCGATTTACATGATTTACACGATATTTTAAAAACCCAAACTGCAACGATCCGATTCCCTCCCCCTCCCAGCCGAAATCGATCGTTAAGACGATCGATCACATGATTCACATCTCTACCTATTACCTCAAGAGGATGACTTGCATCTAGCAGAAGGGCCTGCTGCACCCCCTAGCCCCGGGTCTGGTCAGCGCCATTTTTAAAATGTTGCCGCTGGGGCTAGAGGGAACCCGGGGTCCTTTTGCTAGATAAAAATCATCCTTTTGAGATAACAGGATGTGGGAGGGGGGATTCAAGGGGTCCAGGTGGTACCCCACTAGAACTGAACGATTATTTCCTAGGAGAAAGGGAGGTAAACTATACCCAATGATTTCTTTTTTAAAATTAAGGGGTTGGGGGAAGGGGGATGAGGAACTGTCTGGCTCTTTTTTTATAGAAAGAGGAGATGGGGGGAAATCTATGTTGACAGGGTTGGGGTAGCCATCATCACACGTTCATGTGCTGCTACCTTTATACTTTTGGTGGTCCCGGGGTGAGGAGGGAAGGTCATGTTTCACCTCTGGACACATTTTACTATTTTTGTAGCATTTTATTTAACTGGTGGGCCCTTTAAAGTGATGATGGCCCCATGTGTTGGGGGCTGCCATTGCATGGTAATGGGGCATGGCTACATTGTTTTGCCTTGCAGAATTTTTCCGCAAGACTAAACAACATGGCGATATCACCGCAATGTTTTGGGGGGGGGGGGGGGCCTCCTTTTGTTGATGTACCCCCTCTCAATAGTGGGGCCCTGCCCGCAAAAAAAAAAAAATTGCAGCTTAGTGCATCAAGGCCTTAGCCAAATAAATGCCAATATTCGGATTTATTTGGCTATGTTATCTGGCTGAATTTGACCTGTTATTGAGCAGGTCTAAAGTTAGCCAGATAAACATATCTGGCTAACTTTAAAGGTATACGGGTATATATAGCCACACAGCTACGCCACTGACTATCTCAGCTAGGTTAGCTGGATAAGTTTAACCAGCTAACTTAGCTATCCAAATAGGTTTAGAATATTGACCCCATTTTATTTTTCATGGATCCTTAATAAAGAGATCATATATACAGCCTGCAACTCAACAATTGAACTTTGGATGGAACTGGAAATATGTTTTCACTCTCCAAGATCTGCCAAACACATTGAGCCTTATTCAAAAAGAACTTTTCCCCCATTCTACACAAGTAGGGAAAACCAATCTTTATTTGAATAAATCCCATTGTCCAGGCAGTCGGCGGAAGTTTGCTGTCCACTGCTGTCACTTGGACTGCATCTTGTCTCTGGTTAAATGGCAAGAGTTCAGTTTGGAGTTCGCATATTTTATGAACACCAAGTTCATCCATATGTTTTACGATTCAGGAAAGAGTAAGGAGGTTATATATTGGAACACATTTTCACATACCATAAAAGCTTTGTTGCTTGATCTTGGTCTGTAGATGAAGTGATTGCATATCCACCTCCAGAGATTCAATCAGAGTGTGAAGGACGAGGAGACACAAGGACAGGATTCTTACCTGCACATGGACGGTAGGTCTCATCCAGCTGAGCTACTTCATTCATGATACAATGCTGGTCACCTTTAAGTGGCTGATTTAGTCATTTACAGGCTGGTAAAGAAGGTGAGATAAGCTATTCGTGAGGGTCAGGCAAATTTTTCATTTGTTGTCCTGAGTTTTGAGGCAGGTAATGAGTGTATAATGAAGGATGGTATGCAGGCCCCTCTCCACGGTGTAGAATGCATTGTCTGTCTCATTAAATCATACATAAGATTAGTTTTTCCTTTTTTGCACATGCAAAGTAGCCCTGATGATCTTGGCAACATCTGGAATTTGGCAGAGAAAAGGAGCGTGACATAAAATTATTCAGAGAAGTCAAGATAAGCAGACTGTGAGCAATGTTACAGCCTAAAATGTAGGTGCCTAATTTCAACTGAAGCATCACAAACTTGCTAGACGTCTGAAACGGAGACACCTAGGTCAGGCAGTCTGCGTCAGATAGGGATTTTCATTGCTTTTAAAGTATTATTTTTTTGGTGATTCCTCAGCAGACTAATTTTAAGCCTAGGGGTGGTCTTGTTTCCAGATCAAGGTTTTTTCCCTCTTCCAATCATCTTTCTCAGCAAGTGCTAATCTCCTTGGGTACTTGTCTCACTCCATCATTTCCTTTCTCTTCTCACCCTTCCCCTTTCATTTCCCTTCATTCTCTGAACCCCTCATCTCCCTTCTCTTTCACCCCTTCTCTCTTTTTTCTCTCATCCTTCCTTCTTTCATCCTTCTTTCTCTTACCCCTTAGTTCCCTTGTCTCTCACCCTCTTATTTCCCTTTTCTCTCTTTTCCCACCTTACTCTCTCACCTTTCTCTTGCTTCCTCTTTCATCCCTCTCATCTCCATTCTCTTTAACCCCACCTTCATTTCCATTTGTTCTCCTCCTCATCTCCCTTTCCTGTCATTCCTTGTGCTCCTGCCCTCCACATTTTCCATGCTTTTAACTCACCTAATTCGATCTTCAACTGACAGGTCCTGTCCTTCCTTTCAGAGGCTGAGTTCAACAAGGGGTCAACCAACTCCTGTTTCCACTGACAGGGCTCAGCCTCCATGTTAACGGCTCAATTCGGTGATGCAGGTTGGCCAGCTGCTCTTCTGCTGGCAGGGCCTGGGAAACCCCATCAGCCTTTCTGCTGCCATCAGTGCCAAGCGAGAAGAAAAAGCACTTCCTCTGCAGATTGGATCCTACAACAGAAAGACAAAGGATGGCAGGCCACAAAGCTGAGGTCCGGGGGATGGTAGCAGAATGCCTCACCTGGGTCACACATGCGGAACATAGACCCCCACCAAATACAGAATAAGTGACCACAAAGAAGAAATTACTACTTACCTGATAATTTCCGTTCCTCTAATGAGGGCAGATCAGTCCCTACCAGTGGGTTATGTACCTCTGCCAGCAGATGCAAACGGATCAAAAGCTGACATCATAGCTATATAGTCCCACTCCGACATCAGTCCACCAGTATTTTCTGGAAAAGCCAAACTGTGGACAAATTGATTATACTTGAACATTGTCATTAACACTGAACCACTCATGCCTCCAGTGCAACAGGAACACTGAGCTCAGACAAAAAAAAAAGGAACACATGCGCTAAACTAAGGGGCTAAAAAACTTACTAGTCTTCATCGAAGATCAGGAATCACACTCCGCAATGTTCGCCCTGAAAAGGCTAACCATAAATTCAACATTGGCAGCCTAGGGAGGGTATGGGATTGACCTGCCCTCATTAGAGGAAAGGAAATTATCAGGTAACTAGTAATTTCTCCTTCCTCTGCATTCTGGCAGGTCAATCCCTGTCAGTGGGATGTACCAAAGCTAATCCCGAAAAGGACAGGAGACTGCCAGCGGTCCAGTCAAAACTTCCTGCACAACACGGTATCCTTCCTAGCCCAAACATCCAAGTGGTAATGTTCGTAAAAAGTGTTGCCACTCGGAAAATCTCAGCAGATGACAACAAACGAAGTTCTGCCCACAATACCACCTGAGCCCTCATGAAATGCAGCCTAATCGTTTTCGGCAAAGCAACCTCAGCAGCTACATAGGCTGCTATAATGATTTCCTTAACCCAACAGGCTATCGTTGCCTGCATTGCCAATGCTCCTTTTTATTACCAACATGGACCACAAACAGGCGATCAGACTTCCAAACAGATTTAGTCATCCCCAAGTACCACGGCAAATGATGTTTGACATCCAAGGAATGCAAAAGACTGTACTCACTTTCATCTCTGTCCCTGTCCAAAATGGGCAGGGAAGTGGACTGATTCAAATGAAACTCTGAAACCATTTTTAGCAAATAAAAGGACACAGTCCAAATCTGTACCACTCCCGGAGTCATACACAGAAAAGGCTCCTGGCAAGAGAGAGCCTGCAGTTCTCAGATCCAACATACCAAACAGATTGCTACCAGAAATACTGTTTTCAAAGTAAACAGTCACAAGGAAAGAGCATGGAATGGCTGAAAATATCAGACCTGCCAAGAACTCCTGAACCAAATTAAGGTCCCACTGAGATACCGAAAGCTGTAAAGGGGGAAGGGGGGTGAAAATGCTTAACTCCCTTCAAGAACTGGGACTCTTCGGGAAGGGAAGACAAAGACCCCTCATTGACTCTCCCCTTATAACAAACAAGAGCTGCAAATTGAACTTTCAAGGTGTTAAAGGCCAAGCCCTTATGCAAGCTATCCTGTAAAAATTCCAAAATCAAAAGAATATCCAAGTTGAGAACCTCACTCAGAATACCAGGTTTCGAAAAGTCTCCAAACACTAATATAAGCTAGAGAAGTAGAAATTTTCCTGGCCCAAAGTAAGGTGGAAATCACAGCAGGCGAATAACCCCGCTTCAACAACCGAGCCCTTTCAAAGGCCAAACCATAAGCCAAAATTGAACCAGATCCTCATGTAGAAAGAGCCCCTACCGCAACAGATTCTTCTGAAATGGTAGCCTGAGATGACTGCCTACCAGCAGTCTCTGGAGATCTGCATACCACAGCCTCCGAGCTCAATCTGGAGCCACTAAAAGGATGGAGTTTGTTTGACTTGCAATCTTGTGGACAGTCCTACCTATCAGAGGCCAGGGTAGAAAAGCATACAGAAGGGCGCCACATGGACACACCTCCTGAAGGCGAACATTGATGCCCAGAGCTTTTGGGTCTCGTCTGTGACTGAAAAAGCACAGAACCTTCGCACTGTTAAAGGTCGCCAATAGGCCCCAGCGGTTCATAAGGAGATGAAAGGCTTCGACTGCCAGCTCCCATTCTCCTGCTGAGGAAGTCAGCTCTGATATTGTCTTTTCTGGCAATGTGAGAGGCAGATATGCCTAGAAGATGTGGCTGCGCCCACAACATGTGCGCATCTATCTCCTTCGACACCTGTTGACTTTTGGTTCCACCCTGATGATTGATGTAAGCCACTGTCGTTGCATTGTTGGATATTATCTGAACCAACAGACTCTCTATACACTCAGTGAACCACAAACACGCTAACCAAACCACCCATTCTTCTAATATTTTGATGTTCTACTGCCTCGTCTCTGCATTCCAGCATCCTTGCACCATCATCTCCTGACAGTGAGCACCCCAGCCCAAAAGGCTTGCATCTGTCATGAGTACCAACCAATCCAGTGTCTGCAGGGACACTCCCTTACTGAAATGATCTGCCTATAAACACCAATTCCAGTGAGACCTCACCTACAATGGTAGGAGCAGCCTCCACATAATTCTGCAACTGCGGGATCCATCAGGAAAGCAACATGTATTGAAGTGATCACATATATGCCTTTGCCCAGGGAAATACTTCCAATGCGGCAGCCATCAACCCCAGGACCTGCAGATAAGACCACATATGTGGGCGAGCAGTGTTCATCAGAGTTCAAACTCAACCCATCAACCTTTGGATTCGAGTCTCCAGCAGAAATACTCTGCCCTGCATTGTATCGAAGTGAACTCTGAGATACTCCAAAGTCTAAGACGTCTTCAAATTTCTCTTGACCAGATTCATCACCCAGCCTAGGTTCTATAAAAACAAAACCACTTTGTAAGAAGCGAAAGAATCTCTTCCACGCTCTTGGCCTGAATCAACCAGTCATCCAGATAGGGGTGAACTAGAATTCTGTCTTTGCATAGGGCTTCTACTTCCACCACCATGACCTTGGAAAAGGTCCTTGGTGCCATGGCCAGCCCAAACAGCAAGGCCTGAAACTGGTAATGATGATTCAGAATGGCAAACCAAAGGAACCGTTGATGTTTCTGAAGAATGTGAATATGCAGATATGCCTCCATCAGATCCAGAGATATGAGATATTCCCCTGCTTGTACTGCCATTAGATGACTTGTACTGCTGTACTGCTGACTTGTACTTGTACTGCTGATAGATGACTCACGGCAAGACGATAGACTGATCTCCAGCATCGCAGAAAGCCATGTTGAGACGCTACATTTACAGCCTGATAAGAGTGATTCTTCACATCTATTGGGCCCGCAAGTTTCACATCCGACTCCCTGAAGAAGGAGGCTCTTTCCGAAACACTGAGGGGCGGATTTTCAGACTCCGCGAATAGGCCTACTTTTGTTTGCGCTCCAGGCGCAAACAAAAGTACGCTGGATTTTAGTAGATACGCGCGGAGCCGCGCGTATCTGCTAAAAACCTGGATCGGCGCGCGCAAGGCTATCGATTTTGTATAGCCGGCGCGCGCCGAGCTGCGCAGCCTACCCCCGTTCCCTCCAAGGCCGCTCCGAAATCGGAGTGGCCTTGGAGGGAATCCTCTAACGCCCTCCCCTCACCTTCCCCTCCCTTCCTCTACCTAACCCACCCGCCCGGCCCTGTCTACACCCCCCCCTTACCTTTCTCCGGGGATTTACGCCTCCCGGAGGGAGAAGTAAATCCCCGCGCACGAGCGGGCCTCCTGCACGCCGGGCCGCGACCTGGGGGCGGGTACGGAGGGCGCGGCCACGCCCCCGGACCGCCCCGGGCCGTAGCCACACCCCCGTACCCGCCCCCAAAACGCTGCCGACACGCCCCCGAAACGCTGGGCCCGCCCCCCCGACACGCCCCCCTCGGAGAACCCCGGGACTTACGCGAGTCCCGGGGCTCTGCGCGCGCCGGTAGGCCTATGTAAAATAGGCTCACCGGCGCGCAGGGCCCTGCTCGCCTAAATCCGCCCGGTTTTGGGCGGATTTAGGCGAGCAGGGCTCTGAAATCCGCCCCTGAGTGTTGGTACAGCGTCAGATTAACTCACTCAGCCGCATAATACTTGCACTCTCGACTGTGAAAATTGGACTAGAGAGCTTTACAAGATAAGTGCATACCCATTCAGCTTCAGTCACCGAAGCGTTCCTAAAAACATCTCACAGTGACCAATGATTAGAAAGGCCCTTGCCGCTGAAAGCTTGTTTAAGCCTGTAGCCTTTGGGCACCTTATATGAGGTCACTTCGAGTTTCTATTCTGAAATATTTACCACTAAACAGTATAAAGGATCTATTTTATTATAGTGATTATCATTATTTCCTGATTTTCGTGGATTCTAGAATTTTTGTACTGCCATTATGACAGAGTTCACTGTTTCCATCCTGAAATGTGTGCCTCGTTTATGATGGTTGACACCCTTGAGATCCAGTATGGGTCGAAAAGACACTTCCTTCTTGGACACAACAAAATAAATAGAATAACGGCCCATATTTTGCTGCTATTCAGGAATGGGAATAACCACTTTCAGGTCCAACAGCCTTTGTAAAGTAGCTTTCACTGCTACACTCTTCTGAGGGGAGTTGCATGGAGATATCATAAAGGCATCCAGAGGAATGCAGAAAAATTCCAGAGAATATCTGTCCCAAACCACTTTGAGGATCCATTGATCCGAAGTAATTGGACTCACCTGTGATTAAAAACAAGATAGGCACCCACCTATCTCCTGCACCAACAGGTAAATCCACAAATTTTCATTGAGAAGATCGAGGGGCTCCAGTTCCAGAGCCCACATCCCTTCCAGGCCTTCAGGGGCAAAAGGACTGAGATCTGCGGAAGGGACGGGATCTTTTGGAAGAAGTTCACTTATAAGGCGGAAAATACCTGTGGTTTCCAGAACGGCCACTTGCCTGAAAAGTCCAGAAAACCAGTTTCTTGTCCTCTGGGAAGTGAGGGGCCTGGGTTTCCCCCCATTTATTTGCCATTTTCTCCAATTCATTGCCAAACAAAAGCAAACCCTTGAAAGGGCAGTTTGGTAAGATTGGACTTAAAAATAGTATCTGTCAATCAGTTGCGCAGCCACAGCTGTCATCTAGCGGCTATAACAGAAGCAACTCCTCTGGCGACTGTGCGAACCAGTTTACAGCCTGCATCAGCTAAGAAGGTAGCCCCTCATTTCTACCATAGGTCTGCTAACTGAAGCAACGCTGCCAGATTCTTGAGAAAGATCCAAGGGTAGCTCAAGCTATCAGGGCACAAGAAATAAGTTCATTGCCATTGCCTCAAAGACTTGCTTTAGGATAGCCTCAATTCTCCTATCCTAAGCATCCTTAAGAGCTGCACCTCTCTCTACCAGGATGGTGGTTCGTTTTGTGTCAGAACATACGAAAGCATCCACCTTAGAGAAACACAACTGCTCTCTGGCCTGCGGATCAAAGGGGTGTAAACCCACCAAGGTGCGCTCTCCTTTGAAGGACGCGTCTAGTGAACTCTATTCCAGATCAATCAACTCATGAATCGCATCCAGTAGGAGAAAGAAACAAGAGGCCTTGCGTAGGGTGACTTAAATGGGGTCCTCTTTCTGTACCCCCGAGGAGTCCGCTCCAGCCACTCCAAGGGTTTTCAAAGTCTGAGAGATCAAGCTTGGCAATTCATCTCTATGAAAGAATCAGAGAAGAGTTCTATATAGCTCTAAATCTGAGGAATCTCCCCTTCCACCATAGGGGAGCCACCACCATCATCATCGGTGTCATCTTGATCTATCTGCATTCGAGCCTTGTCAGGCAACACTGTGCCACAGTGCTTGACTATGGTGGCAGGCACAGAAGAACTCTGAGCGCATGCACCTAAATCAGTAGCTTTAGTTGACTCAGAAGACCGCCCCTGTAGAAATGTATGTAATCCCTGGAAGAATTCCATCCAAGAAAAGGAGGATAGGTCCATAGGTCCAAACCTGACATCCTGAGAGCGAGTTTCCCCTGAGGAGTCAGCCTGTGGATCAACCGAAGGAGGGGGCACCAGCATCGTGTCGCTCTCAATCCACTCCTCGCAGGCCGAGGAGATGGACTATCACTCAGAAGGAGGTAAATCCCCACAAGCATCCAAGCAGCGCTGATACAAGCTTAAAGAAAGTTCCAGCTGCATCACCCTGATGTGGCATGCAGCACAAATAGATAAGTGCCCAGATTTCTTCGCCATGGGTACCATGGTTGTAAGGCACTCAGTCAAGTATAGGCTCACGCCCAGCTAAACGCACAAAAAGTGCAGTCAGGTACCGTGCATAAAAACTGCGCCCAAAATGGATGCACAAAAAATGTGTGTCCAGATAGACACTTGCCCAAACTGGACACCCAAAAGAATACTCAAGTTAGGCATCCAAGGTTTGCTCTAGAAACAAGGACATCCAATTTTGGACACACAGTCGGCAACAGACGCACAATAGAGATGTGCAGGTATGCACCAAACGTGCACAGTGAAAAATGCGTGAAATCGCGCTCATGGCTACCACGTGCCAAAAAGTGAGAAGCCTGAGAGTGGGGCCTAGCCAAACGGATGCTCAACCCACTGTACCTGAAACTATTTCCACACCTCACAGAACTCCCCAGAATGTGAGGAAACAGATCCAGTAGGAAAAGTCCTCTGTTATTTCTCCTGCCTTTATTTTATATATATATATCAAGTAAAAACGTTTGTGAGCTCACTCATTCCTCCCTGGCTGAGAGCAGACATGGGTCCCAGCTATGTGGGAAGAGGGTGAAAGCCTTCATTGCCGAGCCTCTCTTGGCTTGCAACTATTAATTGAAATTTAAGTCCATGCCACCCAAGGCTACCGGACTGAAGCCAAGTTGTGCTATATAAACATTTTGTTTTCCTGTGTTTCCTTTTGCACTTCTTCGTTCCTTTCTATCTTTATTTTCTAGCTCACAGGCAAACCCCCATAAGGAAATGCATGTCTACCATCTGCTGGAGACAGAGAATACTGGTGGGCTTATATCAGGGTGGGACTATATAGCCATGACGTCAGCTTTTGCTAATCTTCTGGTAGGCACTGACATGCCAGAAGGCAGAGAAATTAGAAATTGAAATATGCAGACAAAAATTGAATTTTTAGATCTGCTGTCTACTCCAACCTCAACCTCTATCCTCCTATTTCTTGCGGACCTGAGGGGAGGGGAAGAACAAAAGGAGGGAAGGGGCTGGATTAGGAAGCACAGCAGCTATTATTTGTTCTACAGAGTCTCCTGAAGACTCATTCCAGCCTTTCCTGTCTCTGAATGACAGGCAGGAAGGGGCTATCTTTGCTCTACTCTTTGCTTTCTACTCCAGGCTAATACCCTCCCCTTCTGTTCTGTTCTTGCTGCTTGGAAGTAGAGGAGCTAGAGCAGGAAGCAGAGGGTTGTTCTCTCTTGTCTGCAATTTGGGGCACTGGCTAATAGTCATCTGGGCAGAATCCTGTATGCTCATACAATTTGCATTCAATTGTGCAGAACTCAAGGCAGCTGCCCCTTTTCTCCATACGTAAATTGGCCTTGGCTTTGCCCAATGTTTTTCTAGGGAGATTTTGATGAATTTCCCCAGGTAATCTGGGGAAAATCCCAAAAGTCCTTTGAATGCTAATCAGGGTGAAATTCACCTTATTACAGTCAGCCTTGAATTTTCTGCACATGTCTATAGCTGATTGGTCGGCAGGTCAAGAAGTGTTGTTAATATAAGAAGTGTAGCAATCCAAAGAGCAAGCCAAGACAAAAGCAATAATACTTTATTTATACTCCTTCAATTAGAGATATTTTCGCTTATGAAACTATTTTGGGAGGTGAGTTATTTTCCCACTGCTATGGCTAAGAATTTTGCATGAAATTAAATTGCAGATACTGGGTCACCAATATATGGGCATTTATCTTGTGGATATTTGTTGTGGATATCCCAGATTGACTATGAGAAGCCCTAAAATAAGGACAAGAAAAAATATTGAAAAAAATATCGGGTGCTAAATGCAAAGGCCATTAGCTTAAAAAAAAAGCTATCTGGAAAAGTCAAAAAGCAAGGCAAACATGGCACTCAAAGCACACAATTATAGATGCATTAGGTGCTGCGTGTACCCATAGGGAGCAAGACTTACATCCTAGCAGCCTGGGCTTTCAGCAGTTTTCCTTTGCTTTTTGTTTTTATAGAGTGTCAGTTGTAGATCTTCATGGTCTGAAAGCCATAGAAGGACCTGAAAGTGCAGAAGGAAAAAATGAAGAGATCACTGGGGAGGCCACTCAAGCAGATGTCGATAAAATTACAGAGAGTGATGGTAAAGAAGAGCAACTAGAAGAGACGGCAAAGGAAAGAGCAGGAGACAGAGCCACCAACTATGGTACTAAGTATACACATTTTTCTGGTACAGTTTTCAACGGTATTGCATTTCCTTCCAGCTTTAAATCTCCATTACCCTTAGTTTCTAAACCACAATAAAATTCAAAAGAATACTTCATCTTTACAAATGCATTAATGGTAATAGATATGCATTTTTAAAAAGTCTGTAATCCTGAAATACCATGATAAGGAATGCATGCTGAATTAGTCATCAAATAATATAGCTTTAAAATTACAATAAATAGAATGAATCGTTTTAAATAAATAGTAAAATATTGGGGCCAAGTAAAAGCCTGCCTTTTATGATCAGATATTGTTTTTTAGATTGTTTTAGCAAATCTAGGTAACGGTAACATGCAGGTACTTCTTTACTGCTGCTTCTGCAGTAAAAGCCTCCCAAATGTTTGTGGCTGGAATTCCACTAAAATAAACTCTCTTGTGATTCAGCAAGAGAGAAAGTGAACACCGGATTTCTCTTTGCAAGCATGCAGCATATTGTTTTTTTTAATATTTCTTATTGGCCTTGTTCAGTTTATTTCTTTGACTGAAAATACCATGGGAAGAGAAAAGAAACAGCAAACCAACCTAATAAAAAAAAGAATATTTGTAAAAGGAAACAGAATTCTTTTCTAGCTTTTGCATGTAGCTATCACAGTTTCAACTGATGTCTCAAGCTAGCAAGATGGAGGCCTGAGTTGGCCGGAGCCCAGAATTTCATCCTGTACTGGTCTGGCTTGGGAGTGGTAGGAGGGATGCTTCGTCCATGCTAGCTTTCTGGGGAAAAAAAAAAAGACGCCAGTACTCACATGCAGGGTTTTGGGTTTGGTTTTTTTTTTTTTGAGGGACCACAAGACAAATCAAGCAGGTGGAGAAAAAATGTGTGACCCCAGAAAAAAAGCCCTGTGCCTAGTCATAGTTCCCTGATCATGCTTACTGGGTTGATGCTCTGCTGAAAGAGTCTTCTCAACTTATTTATTTCATAGTTTATATACAAATATTTAATATTCTGTTTCCACGCGTGGTCTCAAAGCAGATTACAATCAAATTAGAATTAAATTACAGGTGCAACATAGCGACAATAGTTGCAGGGTCATTAGCAATCACAGTTGAATCAAAGGTCCAGTCAAATTGGCATTATATGTTTCTTTGCTGGTAGAAGTATCTACTTGTAGTCAGGGACTGTCAGTTCACAACTCTACTAAAGGGGGACGTCAGCAAGTTATTAATATGACTGGTTATGAATAAGAAACCCAACAGATTGCAGAGATATCCCAGCCTTACCCAGAGCATCCACAGTAACACTGCTGGTTTTAAAGGGATAAATCGGTTCATTCACATTTGCCCACCTGACACAGCCAGAATAAATGCTTAATAACAACTGACTGACTGAATTATGGTTAGAGCACAGAAGCTGTAAAGCGCACACAAACACACGCCACCATTGATGTTTGTAGAAAGTGTTTAAAAGAAAAGGAAAACTGCAAAAGAAGCAATGTTGTAGCTCGGGACCTTTATTTTCAGTTTTCATTTTACTTTTCCTTGGAATTGACATATTTAAATAATATCATTTGCAAGACTGCAAGTAATTGAATAAATATAGTATCTTTTTCTTTCATTTGCTTTCTCGTGTGTGTATATATATGTGTGTGTGTTTTCTATTAAAAACAATTCTTATTCTTTTTTAATACACCTGTGGAATAGAGTTGGTTAGCATTCCTAAGTAAGATTTTTCTCCTACTTCCCAAAATAGAAGTATAAGATAAAAGACAGATCCCCACAAGAGACCAAGTGAGAATGCTGCCCTAACTTCAGTGTGAATTCAGAGGAACACGAACTCCATAGCAAGCTCTTCATAGACACCCAAGGCTAAAATCCCCAGACATGCTCCCTTTCCTCACCGAAGTGGGAAAGCTGTTCTTTACAATGTAGGGCTGACAAATTGCCAAAATGGGCGCACAATGGAAATGGGGGGGGGGGGGGAACCCCACCTTGTAGTTTACTTTGCAACTCATATTTGTCTACAATAGATTTCATGTTCAAGATTCCCATTTTTAACCCTTGGAAAATCAGTCCTATTTTTATTTTTTTTTACACATAGTTGGGTCACTTAAGACTGGAGATGTCAGTGAAACAGCCTGGCAAGTTCCTGGAGGCAGGAGTTGGGGGTGGGGGGGTTGCTGTAGCTCCTCGATGGCTAATCCAAACTGTTTCGGTTGCAGACCGTTGCGCCGTGGCTGCGGATCCCGGCACGGGTTGCAGGGATTATCAGCGAATGTGGCATTACGTAAAAGCTGTTGATGCATGTGCCCCCTTCTGGTACGGAGGTTGTGGTGGGAATGAAAACAAGTTTAGCACTGAAAAAGCCTGCCTCCTGGCTTGCACTTCGAAAAGTAAGTTCCTGGGCAACTGTGCGCATCTGAAATGATATAAAGCGCTTAGCAACGACAGCCTTAGGATGGCCAGCTCCGGCTGGATCTGTTCCTGGAGGTTTCATCACAGGACATCCAGGATTTAAGGACCGAGCCGATTGTCATTGGTTCAGTAAAGTGAGAGCAATTTGCTTGTTGTTTGCCTGCAATCACTAAATAAATAAATAATCCGTCACACGCACATGTTTGTGCGTGTGACGGATTTTTCATGCGCGTGCAAAAGCTCGCGTGCGGTACGTACAGTATTGAAAAAAAACCGCTAGTAATGCTGTGAATGAAATTTGTACACACATTGTTGGCACACACACAAAAAGAAAACCATTTTAATGCGTGCCAACAATGTTTGTGTTAATTCCATTCAGTTTAAAAAAAAATTGTAAAAACGTAAAATGACTGATAACATCCAAAATGCTTTCATTAGATACAAACATTCAAAATGTAATACATGTTACTACATTTATCTCACACAGGCTTGGTCTCCTGTCACTAACGCTCTTTGATTTTATCGCCTTTCTCCTTAAACGCTGACACTGCGAAAAACTGGCTGGATTGTCGTCTCCAGGGATCTGTATGGGGAACAACGAGTGTGACGTTGATCACAAGAGAGATTTGATTTGCTCTTTACGTTTCTGTTTTTGAATTCGCAGCGATATTTGCAGCTTTTAATACCTGCAGCCAGTCTTAGAAGGTTGTCAGCCCCTGGATATGTTTGAAGTAGAGATGTACTGTTCCGAATGAAAGAGAGGGAATTAGAGTGCCATTGTCTACGCTGCCCTTTTTTGGGCCAAAGTAGCAGGAAGGAAGGTTCTCAGTCTCTTAATAACACAAGTCAATTCTCCCTTTACAACCAATTACTAGTGATCCTTTATTGTGGTTATACTTCACAGCTTGGTTACCATTTTGGCCTTTTTTTTTTTTTTTTTTTGCATTTGTAGTGTTAGGAGAAATTATTGGTTTTCCCCTGGGTGTTTGTGAGCTCAGCCAAGGTGACTGGCAATGTCTTCTAGTGGTATCGCTCAGTGGATTCATCAAGATGACCCTTGGGTTGCTTCTCTGTGGGTGCAATGAAGATTTTTCTCTAGCTGTATCTCTTTTGTCTTTCGGGAGATCCAGCACCTGTACTTTTTAGGTACGCAGAGAGGCCAATTTTCAAAGTCATTTCCATAAGTAAAGCCCGGTGCTTTCCCTGCAGCAACTGGGTCTTTGAAAATTGCACGCCCTACGTGTGGGTAAAATTTCACGCTTGGTGCCACAATGCACATCATTTTTACCCGCTGCGAAAGTAGGCGTTCCAGAGGCAGGGTCAGGGAGGGGTTTGCAGTTAGGCACTTGAATCTAAATTTTCAAACATACCTTTGAAATTTGGTACAAAGTCCACAGGTAAAAAAAAATAAAATGCCCAAGGATTTTGCACTTCTGTGGGAAGTTTGAAAATTGCCCTCTTAAAGGTGAACTTTAGAAGCCTGGGGCACGCATCAATAAGGGGATGCGTGCACAAGTCGAGTTCGTGCACCAAGAGGATTTAAAAAGCCACCCAGATACGCACGAATCTCTCGCAGCAAGCACATCTCAAAAGTTTTCAAAAAGGGGCAGGGTGTGGGTATATGGTATGGACAAGGCATGAGCGTTTCAGGGCGAGAACCAGAGTTGTGTGAAATAACTTGCACACCGGGGCACTTGCCCAGATTTATTTATTTTTATTTATTTATTTGCAGTTTTTATATACCGACATTTCTTTAGTAACTTCACATCGGTTTACATAGAACAAATCCCCTGCCGCATAAATTTACTTCAGTTGTGGAGGAAGAATATGTTATAAAATAAAGAAAACGAGGCAGATCTGCAGCGTTTTAACGGTCAGGGCTAACAGGGGCCAGTGAAGAATATTAAAATAGGGGAATCTGGAGGACCTATCCCTTAACTGGGCAAACTTTAACTGGCAATGGCATCGGCATGCGCCACTTTTAAAATCCTCTGACATATGCGGTAGAAATGGGATTTGTGCACACATGCACATGCCAATTTAAAATTAGGCACTCGTGCACGCGGCCAGGCTATTTTTTAACATATGCGCATATGTGCACTTATGTTATAAAATGCATGCGTATCTCGATGCTGGCCGGCATGTGTGCACATATGTGCGCTGGTTTGAAAATTACAGTCCCAGAGTATATAAACACTGAACTGCATATTACACAGACTATGATAGCAGATAAAGATCATGTGGCCCATCTAATCTGCTTGGTTTCAACTCTAATGCAGTGCCACGGATCCCAGTTGATCAAACCACATGCTTTGATATTTAGATCAGAGTATTGGTTGTGCCTTTTGATTTTTATGCCACTATCCAGTTTCCTCCTTCCAGTGAAGATGCATAGGCTGTTTTCCAGAGCTGAGTTAGGTCAGAGGTGGAGGTTTGGCCTGGAAGGCCTGTATGGTTTCAGGAGGGCTTGAGGGGTAGGAGGTCAGGGGTGGTGTCAAGGATTCAGGGGCCCATGATATTTTGGGAGATGGAAAGATAGAGGGCCCAGGAGTCCGGTGGTGTTTTGTTAGGGCTGTTGGGCCCAGAAGGTCTGTAGTGTTTTGGGGTGGAGTTCAGAGCCTGAAAGACCCGTTGATGTTTTAGGAGGCTGTGAGGTAAATTTGGTGGACCACCAGGGCTGATGGGCTTTTCAGAGTCCAGAGCCCCAAAGGCTCCATGTTTTGTTTTGGGAGGTAAGGGATGGGAGGGTCAGGCCAAGTTAACGTGGCATAAGAAGGCAGATAAAGCTAACCACATCTCACAACCTGTAGTTAATTTTGCAGTTCCATGGGCCACATTAAGCCTTTTAGTACATGAACATTAATATTTAATGAGGTTATTTGCATTTTATTTTGGTTCTTAAATCTTTTGCATTAGGCTGATAATGTTAACATACAAGCAATAACTACTCATAATACATGCATGTTAACTAAACGCTTGCATTAATGCTAATGCCATTTAATATCTAAAAACATACTGGGTCAAACCAAAGGTCCATCAAGCCCCATATCCAGTTTCCAGCAGTGGCCAATCCAGGTCACAAGCACCTGGCAGGATCACCAAAGATCGATGGATTCCATGCTGCTTATCCCAGGAATAAGCAGTGGATTTCCCCATGTCCACCTTAATATTGAACATAAGAACATAAGAAATTTCCATACTGGGTCAGACCAAGGGTCCATCAAGCCCAGCATCCTGTTTCCAACAGAGGCCAAACCAGGCCACAAGAACCTGGCAATTACCCAAACATTAAGAAGATCCCATTCTACTGATGCCAGTAATAGCAGTGGCTATTTTCTAAGTCATCTTGATTAATAGCAGGTAATGGACTTCTCCTCCAAGAACTTATCCAAACCTTTTTTAAACCCAGCTACACTAACTGCACTAACCACATCCTCTGGCAACAAATTCCAGAGTTTAATTGTGCATTGAGTGAAAAATAATTTTCTCCAATTAGTTTTAAATGTACTACTTGCTAACTTCATGGAGTGCCCCCTAGTCCTTCTATTATCTGAAAGAGTAAATAACCGATTCACATTTACCTGTTCTAGATTTCTCATAATTTTAAAGACCTCTATCATATCCCCCCTCAGCTGAATCTTTTCCAAGCTGAACAGTCCTAACCTCTTAGTTATTCCTCATAGGGGAGCTGTTCCATTCCCTTTATCATTTTGGTCGCCCTTCTCCATCACAACTATATCTTTTTTGAGATACGGCGACCAGAATTGTACACAGTACACAAGGTGCAGTCTCAGAATGGAGCGATACAGAGGCATTATGACATTTTCTGTTTTATTCACCATTCCCTTCCTAATAATTCTTAACATTGTTTGCATTCCACAGAACACTGAGCCAATGATTTCCATGTATTATCCACTATGATGCCTAGATCTCTTTCCTGGGTGGTAGTTCCTAATATGGAACCTAACATCATGTAACTACAGTATGGATTATTTTTCCCTATGTGCATCACCTTGCACTTGTCCACATTAGATTTCATCTGCCATTTGGATGCCCAGTCCTCCAGTCTCACAAGGTCTCCTACAATTTATCACAATCCGCTTGTGATTTAACTACTCTGAATAATTTTGTATCATCTGCAAATGTGATTACCACATTCATCAAATTCTTTTTCCAGATCATTTATAAATATATGGAAAAGCACTGGTCCAAGAACAGATCCTTGAGGCACTCCACTATTTACCCTTTTCCACTGAGAAAATTGACCATTTAATCCTACTTTCTGATTCCTGTCTTTTATCCAGTTTGTAATCTATGAAAGGACACTTCCACCTATCCCATGAGTTTTTAGATTCCTTAGAAGCTTCTCATGAGGGACTTTGTCAAACGCCTTTTGAAAATCCAAATACACTACATCTACTGGTTCACCTTTATCCACCTGTTTATTAACACCTTCAAAAAATGAAGCAGATTTGTGAGGCAAAACCCTTGGGTAAATCCATGCTATGATTCATTAAACCATGTCTTTCTATATGCTCTGTGCTTTTTTTATCTTTAGAATAGTTTCCACTGTTTTTCCCGGCACTGAAGTCAGGATCACTGGTCTATAGTTACCTGGATCACCTTTGGAGCCCTTTTTAAATATTGCGGTTGCATTGGCCACCCTACATTCTTCAGGTACAATGGATGATTTTAATTACAGGTTACAAATTTTAACTAATAGATCTGAAATTTCATTTTTTAGTTCCTTCAGAACCCTAGGATGCATACCATCTAGTCCAGGTGATTTGCTACTCTTTAGCTGGTCAGTCTGGCCTACTACATCTTCCAGGTTCACAGTGATTTGGTTCAGTTTATCTGACTCATCACCCCTGAAAACCATCTCTGGAACTGGTATCTCCCCCACATCCTCATTAGTAAACACATAAGCAAAGAATTCATTTAGTCTTTCTGCAATGGTCTTATCTTCCCTAAGAGCCCCTTTAACCCTTCAGTCATCTAACAATCCAACAGACTCCCTCACAGGTTTCTTGCTTTGGATATATTTTTTAAAGTTTTTATTATGAGTTTTTGCCTCTATCATCAACTTCATTTCAAATTCTCTCTTCACCTGCCTTATCATTGTTCTACACTTAACTTGACAATGCTTATGCATTTTCCTTTTTTCTTCATATGGATCCTTCCAATTTTTGAAGGATGTTTCTTTGGCTAAAATAGCCTCTTTTACCTCACCTTTTAACCATGCTGGTAATTGTTTTGCCTTCCTTCCACCTTTCTTAATGCATAGAATGCATCTGGACTGCGCTTCTAAGATTGTATTTTTTAAAAATGTTCACGTCTGTTGTAAACTTTTAACCTTTGCAGCCGCACCTTTCAGTTTTTTTCTATTTTCCTCATTTTATCAAAGTTTCCCTTTTGACCATTTAGTGTTAGGACTGTAGATTTGCATATTGTCCTCCTTCCAGTTATTAGTTCAAATTTGATCATGTTATGATCACTATTGCCAAGTGGCTCCACCACCGTGACAAATCCTGCATTCCACTAAGAATTAAATCTAAAATAGCTCCCTCTCTCATTGGTTCCTGAACCAATTGCTCCATGAAGCAGTCGTTTATTCCATCCAGGAATTTTATGTCTCTAGCATGTACTTATGTTACATTTACCCAGTCAATAATTGAAATCTCCCATTATAACCACACTGCCAAATGGGTTTATGGACTTTTCTTCCAGTGACTTGTCTAATCCTTTTTTAAATCTAGCTGCACTAACAGCTTTCAATACATCCTCCAACAAAGAATTGCAGAGTTTCATTATGCGCTGAGTAAAAAAATTATTCTCCTATTTGTCTTAAATGTATTACCTAGTAATTTCATTGCATGTCCACTAGTCTTTGTAATTTATTAAAGAGTAAACAACTGATTCACATTTATCTGTTCCACTCCATTCATTATTTTATAGACGTCTATCATATCTCCCCTCAGCTGTCTCTTCCCCCAAGCCAAAGAGCCTTTCCTCATAGGGAATCGCTCCATCCCCTTTTTTAATTTGCTTGCCCTTCTCTCTACCTTTTTTTATTCTGCTATGCTCCTATATGTGGAATAGTACAGTATCATCTTTATATGTGAGTAATACAGTGAATCCTAATTCTTCTTCCTGCTTTCAGTATGCCTTGTTTTTACACATTTCCAACATTTCTTTTTTTCTCTTTTCCATATGAATGCAATATTGCTGATTTAACTCTGAGTAACTCAGATTTTTCTTTTAGGTTGGAATGGGCAAGTCAGTTCCAGTTACATTTGAATTCCAACAGGAGCAGGATAGGAGATGGAGATTAGTCATGTCACCCATGACTATCTCTGACTTCATTGTATTCTAATAAACTCAGCCTGAAATTTTCTAACCTTCCTGACTGAGTGAAGCCAGATGTGTAGCTAGGCTTTGGATAATCACTGGAGGTTGCATTTCTGTTACATTGTTGTCAAAAGCCTCAGGTTAGTTGATAAATGTTCTGCCCATTCTCAGAATGAAAAACAGAACAAACCTAAGTAAGGTAACATAGAAAACTAGACCCTGCGCTCATAAAATGCAAATTCAGTTTCAATAAAATTAAAACAAAACCACATTTTAAAGCAGTCGTATTTGTTATATTCCTTAAAATGTCAGTTTCCTCATTTCTTGTCTCTGTTGCTTCCTCTTTTGGATTTATTTATAGCTCTGCTTTTCTTTTGTGCCTTAATATATATATTTTGAGTATTTCATTTTTATACACTTAAAGGTGAATTTTAAAAGCCCTATGCACACCAAAGCTGGGAGTAGTGGCGCACCGAGGAAGGGCAGGAGGACCAATGACCCGGGCGCAGGGCCATAGGGGAGGCACTGACACAGGACTCACACAGCAGGAAGATTGGCGGGGCTGTGGTTGAGCTCATCTCACCATGGCCCGAAGAAAAAGGTCACATCCAAACGTGCAGGTGCTGCTCTTCCTTCTTGCCCTGGAAGAAAAACGTTGCCGGAGCTGCTCGGGCAGGAAGGAAGAGGAGCAGCATTTATGGGCCACCGCAGATCCCACATCGCGGCAGCCCAAGAAGAAGAGGACTAGCAGAAGGGCCACCCCGGATCCCATGTCGCAGCAGCCCATGAAGATCACAGCCACCACAGAGCCCATCCCATGGCGACCTGCAAAGAGGAGGCCCAGAGTGCAAGAGAATCTGAAGGCTTGTAGAGTGTGTATGTGTATGAGAGTGAGTTGAGAGACTGTGTGTGGGAGTGAGAGCCTGAATGTTTGGAGAAACAGTTTGTGAAAGGACTCTGTGTGTGTGTGTGTGTGACAGAATGAGACAGTGAGAGCCTGTGTTTGAGCGAGACAGCATGTGAGTGAGAGAGCCTGTGTATGTGAGAGTGAGACTGCATGTGCAAGAGAGAGACAGTGTGTGTGTGTGTGTGTGTGTATGTATGAGAGAGAGCATGTGAGAGTGAAAGCTGTGTATACGTGAAACAGCATGTGAGTGTTAGAGCCTGTGTGTGTATGTGTGAGAGAGAAAGCATGTGAGAATGAGAACCTGACTGTGTGCCTGCTGGAAGAAGACAGATGGAGAGAAAAGAAATAGAAAAAAAAAGACCCTGTAAAAGGAATTGGCAAAAAAACAAGAAAGGGAACATGGGGAAAAAAAGCCTGTGACCAACCGATTAGAAAACTAAGATCAGACAGCAAAGGTAAAAAAAAATGTAATTTTTAATGATTGGCATATGTTATCTTTGAGAATGTGCAAGAGTAGCACTTTCTCTATGCCGATCTCACGATGTATGAGATCATCATGGAGGATTCTGCTAACGTGTAGTGTCTGTGTAGGGATCTATAGCAATCGGGTTTGCTTTGTTTACCCATTAGTGGTGTATTGGTATTCTAGGACCCAGTGTAATATTTACCTGTCCTTTTTTACAGGCAGGGTTATTGTTGTTTGAGTCCTTGGTGTTATCTCAGTTTCGTTATGATAGGTTTGCTGTATAGATTTTGAGTGTCTTTTTTGCGGGGTTTTGTGTTAGTTCACAATGTGCCTGGCAGTGGAAGGTGTTTGTGCAGCTATTACTGCGAGGTGACACCAGAATTTGAAAATATCTTTTTGTATGATGAGCTGTAAGGGAAACATCCAAGCTCCATTGTTTGGGGGAATTTCTGTGCATGCACAGAGTTACAGAACTGGAGGTGCAGGATTTATATTGACATTGTTTTCCTTCTTGTGTACATTCCAGATTTCACTCTCATAATGATATAGAATTAGCTGAATGAAGCTTTCAAATAATTGTAATAGTAATTTAACTAGAAGTATGAAACTAGCCAGCTTTTTAAAATTACACAGAAGACCCTTTGGACTTTCTTATTAATACATTTTTATAGCCAGTTTTAAAGCAGGGGGGCCATGCTATGGAGCTGGGTGTGATGAGGAAATGTCATTTTGTCTCCCCCCCCCCCCCCCCAAATTCTTCTGTCTAGAGACGCCACTGATTTTCTGTGACCTTAAGCAATAGCACAAGAAGGATTGCGGGGGTGGGGGGGTTGGCGCTGGAGAGGCACAAAAATACATTGGCCCCCGGGCACCGGAGACCCTTGGTACGCCACTGGCCAGGAGATACATGTACAAATTGGGCCGGCACGTGCAGAGCGGATTATAAAAGACACAATATTTTAAAAAGGCTCCAAGGGCGATCCGGGTAACTATAGACCAGTGAGCCTGAATTCAGTGCCGGGAAAAATAGTGGAAACTATTCTCAAGATCAAAATCATAGAGCATATAGATAGACTTGGTTTAATGGAACACAATCAACATGGATTTACCCAAAGGAAGTCTTGCCTAACAAATCTTCATTTTTTTGAAGGGATTAATAAACATGTGGCTAAATGTGAACCGGTAGATGTAGTGTATTTGGATTTTCAGAAGCCGTTTGACAAAGTCCTTCATGAGAGGCTTCTACGAAAACTAAAAAGTCATGGGATAGGAGGCGATGTCCTTTCGTGGATTACAAACTGGTTAAAAGACAGGAAACAGAGAGTAGGATTAAATGGTCAATTTTCTCAGTGGAACAGGGTAAACAGTGGAGTGCCTCAGGGATCTGTACTTGGACCGGTGCTTTTCAATATATATATAAATGATCTGGAAAGGAATACGATGAGTGAGGTTATCAAATTTGCGGATGATTCAAAATTGTTCAGAGTAGTTAAATCACAAGTGGATTGTGATACATTTCAGGAGGACCTTGCAAGACTGGAAGATTGGGCATCCAAATGACAGATGAAATTTAATGTGGACAAGTGCATATCCTGCTGCCATTTAACACATTTGTTTTCAGTAATAAAAAGAGATTATTTAACCTGAACATGATGCTGTAGACTGAATGCCTTCTAAATATGCCAGAGAGCTGCACAGGATGCTGTTGGAAAGTGACTATGTTTCTATGCTCTTTGACACCAAGGTGTGGCACAGTACCCAGTCGATAGTAGAAACAGAAGTAGACAGGTAGAAAACAGGAAAAAATACTGTAGGCCTATAATGGCTATCTGATGTGAGCTGGGTGAGGAAAACTTAAGAGCAGAGTCCAGGTGAGGAAGAGTACAAGAAGCAACAATTTGGTGAATTAATTCATCTTTCTTTCTACAAATAGGTCGGATCACTAATGGAAGCGAGCAGATACAAAGTGAAGGTACGTTGACCAGATTTACTTATACATGACGCTAAGGTACTGCCCTGTGATTGACATCATTTGTTTTCGTGAGAAAAAAAAAAGGCATGTTAGGCTTTAGCTTGCAAAACTCAAAAGGCATCCAAAATGAAAGGACATCTAAGATGAGCGTTCCCATAGGGCAAAGTGCAGGATCCCATCCCCCTGCCTCCGTGGAAGCCGGAATATCTTATTTAGAGCATGTGAAGAATTACTGTGGGAAGAATTTCACCAGACATTTGATCATTTGCACCACTCTGGAGGCTTGCAGAATGTGAATGTTTAGGAATGCGTCATTGTCACTGGAATCTTAGATGACAAAGAGTGGACAAATAAGTCAGTTTGGGACCAAGTTATATTTAATTTTGGTGCATTGCTTCCCATAAGGTTGTTGTAGGACTTTATTGGAATTCAGTCTTGTTTGTTCAGATGCTCAACAATTTTGTTTACTTTTCAGAGACTCTACCAAGATTATTTTTTTTATTAACTTAAGAAATGCTTTACAATCAGACGCGTTGCGAAGGCATTCATAGAAGTTTCACCTGCTGAGGTCTAGGAATGGATTTCTGCAAACTGAACACATGTGCATTTCTGAACTTATTCTTTTTTATAGTTTGCCCGTTCGTTGTTTAAAAAAAATGTTGTAATTGCTCAATGTAAATTACAAATTCAGGAATAGTCGATAGGTCCCTGCCCCCAAGGGACTTGTGATCTAAGCCGGAATGTGAGTCAACGGAGAGCAAAATGACTTGCCCAAGGTGAGAAGCAGTGTCAGGAGGATTTGAACCCTGGCTTCCTTGGGTTTCAGCCTGCTGCTCTAATTACTAGGCCACTCCTCTATGCCAAACAATGTCCTTCTATGAGCAGTGATAGGACAATAGGGGCTGTAGCTCCCAAGGAACTCTTGCTGAGGTCCTTATTCGGAGATTTCTGGGATAAAGTGGTTGCGAAGTCAGGTGAGGACTAGGAAGTTGAAGCAGCTGATATCCTGTTTTCAAGCACGTATTAATGGTAGCTAGAAACCGGAAGTAAAGGAAGAAATGACACAAATGTGAGTAGAATATTTACTTTGCTGTGTCCAGTTGTTACGATAATAAAATTGTTTGCAGGCCTTTGAGGGGGAAGATGCAGCCATAATTTTGATCTTCGGCTCTAGAAAGGCCAGACTTTAGCCAGCTTTCTGCACTGCAGGTAGATTTTATAACATGTCTTCCCTGTGTTCAAGGGTACAGGGCACATCAGCATGCCACAACTGGGACACATAACCACTTGGGCATGCCAAGAATACAAAAAAAAATAGCACCATGAATATCCTCCTTGAAGGAGATAAAAAAAATTAAGGAAATGCTTATGCTTCAGATTCATGGAATAAGGGATTTTTATCCATAAATGTGTTGCATCCTTTTCTACTGACAACCAAGCTGTCAAAAATCAGACATGCATGTGCTGTGATACCAGGAGCATCTCCAGTAAGGACCTATCTAATTTTGCGTACCATCTCCAATGCTTTTGTACCCTTGCAGATGCTTGCACCATGGATCAGGATGAAGGACATTGCGAAGACTACAGCCTGAAGTGGTACTACAACAAATTGCAGAGAGTCTGCTCCCAGTTCTGGTACGGAGGCTGTGGGGGCAACAGCAACCGCTTTGAAACTCAGCAAGCATGTGAAGCCTTGTGCATCAGTTCCTCCTAGCACCACACCCTCTGCCACTGGGTCTTACCGTGGAGACAGAGGGGCCCGAAGAGGAATATCAGGTTTCTTAGATTGATTTCTGGAGGCAAGTTCTGCAATATTTTTAAAAACAGGACTGCGAGTTCCCAAAGTCCTGCTGAGCAATTGTGATTTACGAAAATAAATGTCTCGGTGCTACTCGGTGACACTAAGGCCCACACTCAGTAAATCAGTGGCAGATTAGACAACCATAGAAAATGAGAAGGTTGCACAGCATTCAACATGCATCAGACAGACCAATCTCAGTGTACAACACTGTGAGGGAGCATGGCTCCACTTTTCTCTTTAAGAGGTGCTTAAATAAAACTCTGTGTGTGTATTGGCAGTCTCTGGTAATGCTGTTTCCTACTAGTCTCCATATGGGGTATACGAACAACATCTGCTTCCCTGCAGCACTGAGGCCTCTCGAGGGGGGAATGAGTCAATGCTTGTGTCCAGAGACTGGTTTTCCCTCCAATTTCAAGTATCCACAGCAGCCTCCTTATAAACAAACAAAACCGTTAATGATTCCTTCCAAGCTTGAACCCTCTCTCAGAACCAGGCTGGTTCTCGGCCTCCTCCCCAGCTGTAGCTTTGCTCTCTGCTTGATCTCCGACTGAGTCTGTAATAGCTTAGCCCAGGCTTTGCGCCATATTACACTGCAGTGTAAACCAGTAATGCTTTCAAGGTAACTTTTGCAACTTCTCATCACAATAATTTCACATTTATAACTTATAAGTTAACTTATAACACAGCAGTACAGGGCAAAGTACATTTTCCAACTAGTATTTCCACCTCACCCAAGTCCCAGTCCCAATGCCAGTCCTGGTTTTTATCCCAGTACATGCAGGGAGATGTAGTTCTGATCTCCCTGACAAAATCAGGGCTACATTCTCATGCAATAGGATGAAATCAGGACTGACTTAGCCTGTTTGAATTTATCTGGGTGAGCTGGCAAGCCTATGTAGAACCAAGGTCATCTTTTAAAATTAATTCACATTTACCATTATTGCAATACAGAATTCCACTCAGTTCTAACTTACACATCGTACAGGTGATGCCCTTTATCTTTTATTCAAACCAGGCCTGGATTTCTAGTTGGACAAAGTAGGCACATGACTTAGGGCACTGACTTCTGCCAACTGGAGGTGATGATGTGGGTTTTTAGCCCATCCCCATGTCCACTGGTCTAGGTGTGCCATATCTGCAAATCCAACACTGATACAAACCCTACTTAACATGTCTGCCGATCAGAGTCAGGGCTGGTCTTAGCCTTTTCCTTCCCAGCCCTTTGCCCTCTGACTGACCTCTACTTGAGATCTCTAGTGACTGTTGGACAGCTGAGCTTATTCTTGAAGGGACCCTTAAGCCTGTTTAATAAATCACAGACTAAAATGAGTTGTCTGCAGATGGCAGATACTTAGCATGTTAGGGAATTAAACCAAGGAATTAATTTTCAAACTTCAGGAAAGAATCCCTGTACGTTATTTAAAAATCTGTGCTCAGTTGTTTTTTTTTTAACCTATTTTCTGCCATTTAAGTAAGGGATGTTCAGTTGTTTCTTTGTTGTGATTAATGTCAATATTGTATCTACTGTACTTAGGCCGAACTAAGGCCAAAGCCACAACAATGGGTTTTCTTTCTGGAAACTTCCAATTTTATTTAAGACTTTTAGGGGCAATTAGTTCTGTTCTTTACCCCCCAAAAAACACAAAAAAAGCCCCTGTTTTGTTGCTGTTTGCAGCAAAATGTGTGCTTTTGTTCCAATGTACTGGAAAATAAAATAACCAATACCTCAAATCTAGAAATATTTTGGAATGGAGATGCTAAAGCTAAGGTTCCTATTTTCACAAGCTTTCGCTCAGGTATAGAATGGGAAAGAAAAAAAAATCCTTTCAGAAATCTGATCCATCGTTTTTTGTTTTTTTTTTTGTATAGCTGCATGGATTTATCCTGCAGCAATGGTGCTGAAATATAAATTTAACAACGCGCTGGTCAGTCAACACCATGCACTGTATAACTCCAAATCAGTCTATCGTATTTCATTTTGACTGAAATGTCTTTAATGGTAAATTGTTTAATATGTGAATAAAGCAATTCCATATGAATCAATATAAGGAGAGATGGCAGTATTTCTTCCAATCAACAAGTGTTTCAAGGGATGTGAAGATATTTGTGTTCTCATTTTAAAATAAAAATAAATCTGTTACATGATCCATTGTTATTGCCTGTATTAATGCACCCTCAATAGACTGAGACACCCACTAATACAAACAGTGACAAAAGGCAAAAGAGGAAGTTTTGAAAGGACGCATACAGAATAATTCAAACACAGTGACATACCTCAGGAGCTGGGAGCAGGTCACAGGGGTTTCTGTGTGCAGAAATAAACACAAAGTCTTGCAGCACTCTGAAAAGTTTTGGGTCTTTAGCCCATCTTTTCGAATTGTTAGTAATTCAGGCACAATAAATCCCTGCCCAAAAGAGCTTATAATCTAAGTGGGTATAGGGCCAGCGCATCCTGTTGCTAAGTTATTGTTAAATGTAAACCGCGGTGATGTATATCCTTACGTACTGCGGTATATAAAAATCTCTAAATAAATAAATCCATTAGGTAAACGAGGCAGTTGCCTGGGGTGGCAGAATCCCACCAGCACAATGCCCAGAGGGGGAGAGCCAACACTGCAATGAAGCACTGTGCCAAAGCTGCCACAATTGATAAATGGGGTGTGCATGACCGAAGGTTCACCTAGGGCGCCATATCCTTTTGCACAAGTCCTGAGTGGGTACCTGAGGCAGTAGGAGATAATGTGACTTGCAATCCCCTCAGAAATCCACTGTGCTTGTCCCTTTTCTTGAATTCAGATACTGACCTTGTCTCCACCATCTCCAGTGGGAGGCCCATTGCATGCATCCACCACCCTCTCTGTAAAGAAATATTTCCTCATTCCATGACCCCTCATTCCTTTCTTCCGTTCCATTGAATGCTTTCACCCTCTGAGAAGTACCTACTGTAAGTATGCTCATGACTTCATAACTTGCAAGGTGTCAATCCACATTTTATGGCTATCAGAATTTGAGCTGAAGCCATTACCAGCAACTTGCAAGCAGAAAGACAGTGATTCAAAACACCTCGTTGCCTTCCCACCCCTGAAGAAGCCATCGAAACACGAATCGTGTCGGGTTGGGCTGGTGTTATTTCATATTATCAAACTGTCAAGATAAGTTTCAATTCATTCTGCCTTCTGCATAACTTTGATTGCTTTAAAATAAGTGGTTACCGATGATTATAAATTATGGTGTAGCATGGTCATAAAAAGTTTTTCAAAGACATGCCAAGCAGTATATAATACACTGCACACCTTACTTTGAGGCATTTCAAATGAAGCCCGAGTATATTATATGAGATATCCACAACAAAGTAACAATTATTGTTATTATTATCCAGCTCCTTCTAGTGGGTGTCTTCTTTATAGTATTTAATCCACATTTTATGGCAAATAATGTTTCTTTTTATTTATTTTGGAATTTATTGCAAAACATTCTTCATAAACAGCTCAAAGTGCTAATTTTAAATGAAAAAAAAATGGTTCCTGCAATAAAAAAAATGTGTATCACCGAGTCTGTGCTTTTATCGCTTTTATCATGACTATAACTTTGGTTTGGGTTCTGCAAATTGCCTCTGGTTTTTGTAGTAATGAAAGCTAAAGCAAGCACATGGAATTTGATTCCCTGCCATCTGATTAACATGGGTCTTGCACATCACATCAGCTTTAGCATTACCAGCAAGCAGGAATGTGGATAGAAACACCCTTAACGCTCCTTGTTTTTAGACCTTCATTTCCATCCCACATCCCCCCTTAATTAAATGTCATTACATAGTACACTTTGTTATTTATTTATAAAAAATTTCAAATTATGCAACCAAGCAATACTTGTTAACGAATAACGCTATGGGAAATAATGCTAAGAAAAGAAAATAGTAATTTAGTAGAATAATAAACCCATTGCAAAACCTCAGTCCCCAAAACAGAGGGAAAACCATATTAAGCCAAGGGAAATATATCAAGACCAAGAAAGAAGACATAGCAGTAAACATAGCTACAGCCAAAATCTCCCAAATGCAGGAAATTTATGAGTTAATTTAGAGGAGAAAATTCCACTGTTGGCAAAGAAAAGCATTAAGACTGAGTTCAAACTTGTCTTTCACTAATAAACTGAGCAAGGGAAGTCTTGCCTAACAAATCTTTATTTTTTTGAAGGGGCTAATAAACGTGGATAAATGTGAACCAGTAGATGTAGTGTATTTGGATTTTCAGAAGGCGTTTGACAAAGTCCCTCATGAGAGGCTTCTAAGAAAACTAAAAAGTCATGGGATAGGAGGCGATATCCTTTTGTGGATTACAAACTGATTAAAATACTGGAAACAGAGAGGATTAAATGGTCAATTTTCTCAGTGGAAAAGGGTAAACAGTGGAGTGCCTCAAGAATCTGTACTTGGACCGGTGCTTTTCAATATATATATATAAATGATCTGGAAAGGAATACGACGAGTGAGGTTATCAAATTTGCAGATGATAAACAATTTTTCAGAGTAGCTAAATCACAAGCAGATTGTGATACATTACAGGAGGACCTTGCAAGACTGGAAGATTGGGCATCCAAATGGCAGATGAAATTTAATGTGGACAAGTGCAAGGTATTGCATATTGGGGAAAATAGCTCTTGCTGTAGTTACACGATGTTAGGTTCCATATTAGGAGCTATCACCCCGGAAAAGGATCTAGGCATCATAGTGGATAATACTTTAAAATCGTTGGCTCAGTGTGCTGCAGCAGTCAAAAAAGCAAACAGAATGTTAGGAATTATTAGGAAGGGAATGGTTAATAAAATGGAAAATGTCATAATGTCTCTATATCGCTCCATGAGATTGCGCCTTGAATTCTGTGTACAATTCTGGTCGCCGCATCTCAAAAAAAGATATAGTTGCGATGGAGAAGGTACAGAGAAGGGCGACCAAAAAGATAAAGGGGATGGAACAGCTCCCCTATGAGGAAAGGCTGAAGAGGTTAGGGCTGTTCAGCTTGGAGAAGAGACGGCTGAGGGGGGATATGATGGAGGTCTTTAAGATCATGAGAGGTCTTGAACGAGTAGATGTGAATCTGTTATTTACACTTTCGAATAATAAAAGGACTAGGGGGCATTCCATGAAGTTAGCAAGTAACACATTTAAGACTAATCGGAGAAAATTCTTTTTCACTCAACGCACAATAAAGCTCTGGAATTTGTTGCCAGAGAAGGTAGTTAGTGCAGTTAGTGTAGCTGGGTTCAAAAAAGGTTTGGATAAGGTCTTGGAGGAGTAGTCCATTAATGGCTATTAATCAATTATACTTAGGGAATAGCCACTGCTATTAATTGCATCAGTAGCATGGGTTCTTCTTAGTGTTTGGGTAATTGCCAGGTTCTTGTGGCCCGGTTTTTGGCCTCTGTTGGAAACAGGATGCTGGGCTTGATGGACCCTTGGTCTGTCCCAGCATGGCAATTTCTTATGTTCTTATTTCAGAAGCTATTTCATATACAGATATTGTGAGTTCTTATTTCAGTTTGCATATAGGAACCAGTACTCGCCTAGAGGCTCCTGTTCCTGAATATACTAACTATTCTCTATTGCCTAAGAAACCATTACAGAGATAGATAACTGTGAGTTACCATCGCTCTCTCAGAGCTGTCCCTGGAACCAGGTACTCGCTCAAGGGCCTAACTCTCTCCAGCTACTGAGCCTTCTTATTAATCTATGTGAGTGTATCATCTACGTCTGGTTATGTATCCAGCATACCCTGTCTACTCACTATCTATGAGTCTCTCTACAGCTCAGCAAACCCGGATATAGAAGTTCCAGGATCTGAAGGACTTCAGCCCTGCCAGGCACATCAGCTCACTACTGCCACCTCTGGTGGTTCTACTACCTGTCTAATAAAGAACTATCAGTGTCTGTCTCCATACTCCAGCCTAGTTGGTGGTCCCTCTCATGATATCCTCCTAGGGGCGCTGTCTTCTGCCATCGGCCCAAGGATTCACCATTCTACATTAGAGTGCTCATCTCTCACACTTCAAGAGCTGAGTACAACAAACTGCTACCTTGCAGTCTAACCCTCAACTGTTGCTAATATCTCCTTCCTCAGGAACGGTATCATAACCAATTGCTACTTCTTAGCAGGAACCATACAGATGGCCAACACGTCCCTTCAGGGGAACTCTCGTATATCAGGTTGGCACTCTGTGTGGAGATCCATAACAGATACTAACTCCTCCCCTCTGGAAGAACAGATCTTATATGGTTGCTGACCTCTCCCCTCTGGGGAGCAACTCCATAACAGTTTGCCAACAGATTGCTAACCCTAGCAGAGTCTCTAACAGATTGCTAGCTCCTCCCCTCTGGGGTAGCAAATCTCAACAGGATTGCTAATTCCTCATGGAGATTCCTAACAGACTGCTAACTCCTCACCCTAGGGAGGAGCAACCCTAACAGTTTGCTATCTCCGCAGTCTAATTCTTAACAGTTTGCTAACTCCGAGCAGCAAACCATAACAGGGGCAGATGCTAAGGGAAGAAGGTTATGAGAGGAGGTCCTCTGGAGGGGGTGGAGCTTGAGAAAAAGGATCAACTAGAGAAAGTTGAGGATGAGAGAGGGCTCAGCTGGACTGCAGTGAGGGACAGAATGGAGTGATTGTTGGAGAGGATCACACCCCTGCTAATGAGATCATGTGAAATTTTCAAATGCTAAAATGGGGTCACATTGGATAAAAGTACACTACACCCTCTCCCCGCATAATCACCCTCCCACACCAGTAGGAGGAAAACAATCATAACATTTATCATCTCCAACTGCCTGCTTCTTATCCTGTTGGCTTTTGCTACGCAGGGTCCTGTAGTCATGAGGGACCAGGCCTGTGAGTCAAACATCATAGTACAGCTGACAGAGGAGAAAGCAGGTAAAATGCACAGATATGGTTTTCCTTCTGTTGGTGGAAGTATGGATCTTGTGGTCTGGTGTGATGCAGGGAGGATCATACAGGAAAGAAGAAACTAGGCGAGAAGGAAGAGGGTAAAAGAATAGGGAGAGGAAATGCAGATGGAGGTTAGGGGAGCAAATAATGAATTGGGGGAGAGTGGGCAAAGGGTCTGGGATTGAGAGGACAGAGCTGGAGAGGAGAGATGGTGAGCAAGTAGGAGTATAGGAATATCAGTGAGGGGTCTTCAGGGGTAAGAGTGAGCAAAGGACTAGGAGTGAGAGCAAGAGGAATTTGTTTAGTTGAGAGTGAGCAAGGGGTGCAGAGAGTGTGAGACAGCAAATGAGAAGGCCTGGATTGATGAGAGTGATCAAATGGGGGATAGGGTGGAGAACTAATTTTTAAGGAGAGAAAGGGACAAAAGAACAAACCTGATATGGAACAGCACTTCATCATTTGAGCCAGATTGGAAGATCAGGAACAGGCTGATCTTTTTATAAGAATTAAATTTTGGGATTTTTAGTCAGCCTTTCCAAATAATGTTCAATATAGTTTACATCCTTTTTTGGTTTTACAATTTAGGAACAATAAGTCCCTTTCTCAAAGAGCTTACAATTTAAGTAGGTACCTGAGGCAATGGGACAAGATGACTTGCACAAAATCACAAAAAGTGTCAGTGGGGGAAGTGGGATTCAAAGCGTGGGTTTCAGCCCATTGCACTATTAGGCCACTCTGTTTAAATGGTTTACACATAACATGAATGTTGAGTTTTAGAAGAGGAGATTGTGATTCAATTGAATTATAAAAATGTTGGTGGAGGGAGGAAGGACATATGGGCCCATACCCCTGATCTTTTAAATACCTACCAACACTTCTGTCTCCTCTGCAGAATTTTTTTTATCTAGTAATGCACCACACAGTTATACAAAGAAGAATTCAGTAGAGATATAGAACAATATTTTCCGAAGCATTTTTTTTTCAACCAAAACTGATTGGTAGTCTTGACTTCTGTTCATGTGTTTGTTTTTGTGACAAACAAATACACACACATAATCACCCCGATCTATTTACTCAAACAAAGAGACAGCAAATTAGGAACAACATTCTCTAAACCATGTTGGTACAACTTCCCAGAACTTTTCCCAAACTTGTACATAGGGGTCTTTTTAAAAGTTTTGCACCCGATCCCTCTATCATTTTCCAATCTACCATAGAGCTATACCACAGCCAACTGTCGCAAAGAGGTCCTACAGCAGGGTCTCCAGACCCAAAATCACTGGTGATGACCGCCTCACACAGCTAATTCTCACTAACTATGGAGAGATGCCAAATCCTTAGTCTAGACACTGCAAAGACACATGTGAGAATGGGGCGGGCACAGAACATGCAAAAATACTACTCTTTGGAACAGCCGCCAAAGTAACCGCCATGGGATCCAGACGCTGAAGATAAAGGCACCACCCTGGGAGCTTGCTGAGCAAGGAAAATGACCTGGAAACCCAGAAATTGAGAAGGTTTGAGCTTGCTGTCGGCGACATGAAGCATCCAGCTAAAACTTACCAAATTTTGCACTATCTTGTAGGGCACTGGACGGCACTCCTGATGAGTAAGAACAAAGGATGGACTATAAGCCCTTCCCTTTGCAAGAAGGCAGTAACCAGTGACACTATCTGGAGAAAGTTCTCAGAATATGGGAGCATGCCCCCAAACCTGAAAGAAAATTGGGTCATTCCCAAATCCACTAACATCTCTGCGGAAGAATACATATAGCTTCCCTTTTTATGTTTTTATTGTTTTAAATAAGTGCCAGCTCTTCACATAGCACCTCACACACTGCCTACAAGAGAAGCAGTTTCTCAAGGGTCAACAGTTCCACCTGGCCCCAGAAAGGAAAAATGCAATCCTTACTCACCAAAAGGTCCTAGCCCTGCTTTACCAAATCCCCTCAGGGCCTGGGATTCTATACAACTGGGCATGCTAAACTAAGGAGCCCCAACAGCTTGGCCCACTGCATAAACTATAATGGCTCCAAACATCCTACTCTACCAAGTCCCCTTTGGGACTAAGAGTCTCTGAACGACTGGATTTGCTATACTGGCAAAGATCAGAAGCTTGGCCCACAGCTTAAACCATAATTGCAGGACACTTTACCAGGCTGGACAATCCAATCTGGCAGCCGCAAATCCTGCTGTATCAAATGAGAATATCCTACTATCTGCTGGAAACAGAGAATACTGGCTTACTTGGTGCTGCACTGACCCCGAATAGGGGTGATGTTGTCAAGGAAGAAAGCTGGGTGCTCTGCCTCCATCTGTTGGTAGGGGGACAGAACCCTCTGGTCTGGACTGATACAGCAGGATGCAATGGACAATGTCATTACTATCGAAATGGAGCTATTGTTATAGCAGAGACGTTTTCAGCTTTATATGGGAGAGGAAACCTCTCAGGGTATCCAGAAGAGTGCGCTTTCAGAAGAATGACGGGGGGGGGGGGGCAAGGGGGGTGCTTGCAGTGCCCAATTTTAAACATTATTTAGCTGCCCAGCTCTGGGTTATATGTGGTTGGCAATACTGCCTTAAGTTTAAACAATGGGGGGGGGGGGGGGGGGAATCACTGAGCAGGGGGTGGTGGGGACTACACCTTTACTTATTCTAGATATGTCAGGTAACCAGATTTAATAAAGTAAACAGCTAAGTAACCCCTTTCTAGGATTAACTGTGAGGATCTGGGGAAAATAAAGAACAATTTTAACCTCAATTAGGTTTAATGAAGCATTCAGTCTGGGAGTTACATCTTCTGTATTCAAGAGATAGTCTAAGAGGAGTTTGTGGCGTTTTGGGCAATTATTTCACAATAGAAAGGTCTGTAATTTTGATGATATGAAGGCTCAGTTTGGGTTGTCTGAAAGGGACAGGTATGGTTATATGCGAGGCCTCCGAAGATGCCAGCACCACCGGAGGGATGTCCCCTCCCCCTCACTGCTGAGGAAGCCGGCACTAGAGGGCCTGCGCCCGCCTTCAGTACCACCCCTATCCCGCCCACCACCACCGAGGTGGCAAAGGAGCGGCGCCAACGCCAGAAGCGCACGCACGAAGGAGCACAACAAAAAGGCCTGCCCCTTTGTGCGCCCCTTCATGCACGACTGAAGTGACGTCTGAAGTAAGTAAACTCTATTCTTAGCCATAATCAAATGTATCTTGAAATGGAACAGATTCACATCATTGAAACCATCACAGGACGAGGAATCCATAGAAATCATCAGAGAACTTCAAAACACAGGCAAAGAGAGGACAGAAATCTGATTCATCCAAAGATAAGTAACAACTTGCCTGCAATTTCTCCATGCCGAATGTTTACTCTCCTATTACTAAATGTGCAATCACTAGCAGCAAAAAAAAAAAAGAAAATCCCCTGATAAATAACCTAATACAGGAACTAAATCCCACTATTTTTTGCACTACCGAAACATGGCTGAAAGACAGCAATAATGTCCTCTTAAACCCAATAGATCACCCCAACTATGATATCTTTCACTTCCCCAGACACAATTGAAAAGGTGGGAGTCTTTTAATAATCTGTAAACCCCCTCCCCCCCCAAAAAAAAAACCCCAAAAAAACCCCTTAAACTTAAACCATACAAGGTTGAGATAAACCCACCCAACAAAGTTGCAATACTAAAATCACCACTTCTAAATATTGGTTTGATCTATAGCCCTCCTGGAACACTCCAAAAAGACTGCTCACCTCTAATTGAAATCTTTACTAAAGCATTTCCAACTCCAGAATCAACTCTAATCATAAGGGACTTTAACCTACATGTAGACAGCACACCTAAATCCACAGCATGTGAAATCTTTCTAGACACTATGGAAGCCATGGGTTGGTCTCAATATGTAACCAAGCCTACTCATAAAGCAGGACACATCCTTGACCTGATTTTCGCCCATCATAAAAACTGTGTAATCAAATCTTCTCACAGCATACTGCCATGGTCTGATCATCAGCTAATAAAAGCAGAAGTAACTCTTTTCACCACACAACAAACAAACTCACATAATAATCAATCTTTCACATACAGAAAAAAGGTTGAACAGGAAATACTCAAAGAAACAATAAAAAATAAAATAACTAAGCTCGAGCACGATAATGCCATCTCATCTTTTGACTCATGGGATAAAATCAATGAAATAATGGATACCCTATGGCTAATCCAGAAAAAAAAACTTTCCAAAATGAAGGCAACACAACTAAACAAAAGAAACCTTGGTATAGCGAAGGGCTAAGACTCCCTAAATGTAACCTGAAAAGCAAGGGTGGAAATACCAATCTACGGAATCCCTAGAAAAATATAAATCACTATTAACAAAATACTGTGAATAAATCAACAAAGACAAAAAAGAATACTATACAAAACAGATTCATGGTATAATACCTAGTCAAAGACCCAATCTCCTCCACGTCAAACTATGACTTTTCTAAAAATTCATTCAATGAATATGCCACCTCACTGTTAAACAAAATCAATACACTAAAATCACAATTCTGCACCTGCTTAACAACAAAGGAGCCTGAAGAAAATTTGGACAGGTAAAATGGGACCCAGTATCTAAATTTGAAATAAACCAAATCATCACAGAAATGAAGCCTGCTACCCACCCATTGGACCCTATCCCTGCAAGTACCCTGAAAACAGTAAATAGTGTAATAACTCTGATATTCATAACCATAATATACCACTCGCTAGATGATGGATTAGTCCCTGATAAGGCAAAACAAGCTGTGATTAAACCAATCCTAAAAAATAAAACTGTCAGAATTGATGATTGGGACAATTACCAACCAACCAATATCCAACCTGCCTTTCAATCACTAAAGTCCTAGAAAAAGCTGTATTATCACAGTTAGAGAACCACCTAGAAGACAATATACTATACCAAAACCAATTCGGATTCAGAAAAAAATCGCTCAGTAGAAACCCTACTCATTTTCTTAACCGACCCGGTATTACAAGAGTTTGACAACATTTATCTTGGTACTAATTGATCAACAGCAGCATTTGACACAACTGACCAACCCTGCTATGCCACCAGCTGAGAGAAATTGAAATAGACAGAAATGTTAACAAATGGTTCTCTTCCTTCCTAAATAATAGGACATTCCAAGTCAAGCTGGGTAATCAAATTTCTGACACCTTCCCAATCGATATAGGTGTCCGCCAAGGTTCAGCACTCTCGGCCACACTATTCAACATCTATCTGCTGCCTATATGCGCACTACTAACAAATCTAGGTATCAACTTTTTCCTATATGGAGACGAGATACAATTCCTCATCCCTTTCATCAAAACAATTTTAAAAACTGCGTCGTCTCTGCCATACATCAAAAACTCTCAACTGAAATTAACTCTAAACCCTCCAAAAAAACTGAAATTGTGAGGTTAAGGAGAGATAACACAATAATCAAACTGCCTACCCTAGACCTAAGAATTATTAACATTACTCCTTCAGAACAAATACGAGCCCTAGGAATTCAGGCTGATTCACTATGAAAAAGCATATAAGCAAATTAATCAAAACAGGATACTCCAAGGTGAGAATATTAAACCACTGCTAACACAGGACTTCCGCACTTTCCTATAAATACTAATATTCTCAAACTTGGACTACTGCAACTTCCTACTACTAGGCTTACCCTCAGGTCTACTAAAACCACTGCAGCTACTTCAAAATGCCTCTGCTATACTATTACTAAGGATAAGGAAATTCGAACACATCACCCCCTCGCTGATAGCACTGCACTGGCTTCCTGTACGGTCCAGAATTCACTACAAAGTATAAACTCTAATTTTCAATATCATCAACAATATTAACCCATGTTTATTAGGAGTGACACTTCAACAATACACACCACAAAGAGCCCTAAGATCACAAAACAAAGGGCTTCTAATGGTGCCTTCCACTCGGAACACACACCTAACGCAAACAGACTGAATGTTTTCCATAGCGGGTCCCAAGTTGTGGAACTGCATTTCAGAGTCTTTACGTTAGATAACAGAAAGAAAGAGTTTCAAGCGAGAACTGAAAACTTGGCTCTATAGAAATGTATATGATTTAATCTAAAATACCAATATGCCGATATTTCCAACGTCAATACCAGAGACAATAGCAGTGGAGAGAACAAGTAATGATTGATGTAAAATGTAATGTTAGCAGAATCAGAATTGGTATTTACTGCTGTGTCAACCAAAAAATGTATGAATATGAACTACATTATATAGCTGCTATTGCAATGTCATATGAATATGAACTAGATTATGTATTTGTTATGGTGTTAACCTAAAATGTGAATTGTTGACCAAGAATACGAATGCTGATAATGTAAACCATTGTGATCTTCTTTTGGAACGATGGTATATAAAATGCTTAAATAAATAAATTGGCATTTTTTGGGGGGGGAGAATAGGAAGCTTGGATTGGAGATATCTTGACCGATATCCACCTTTGAAGTATTATGCTCCAAGCCTGATATAGCAAAAAGGTCTCATACCTAAAATATATGCAATGCTTTTACCTGCATTGATTCCTAAAGCTAGACATTTAGTGAAATAGGAAAAAGATTTGGAATGTGAACTTGATGAGGTCCATTGAGACAAATGTTTCTGGTGGGCTGTAAATAGTTCAATTTCTGCACTGAAGGTGGGGGACAGTTATAAAGTATTGTTATGATGAGACTTGAGACCTGTTAAATAACATAGGATCTTCCCCACAATTAGTGATTCATGCTGGCTGAAAGGTGGAGGAAGTTGGTTCTTATATACATATCTGGTGGGGATTTGTACACATTCAGGACAGGGATCATAGCTTTGATAAAGCAGGGGTGAATGTTGTGTTGTCTGAGGACCCCAAGATCTTTTTCTTTTCTTTTTCCTGATGACTTGCCAATAGCTACAATTAAGCTGATGGCACAATTGATATTCGCTGCTAAATGTGAGATTGCGGCGCATTGGAGAAAAAATGTTGCGCCTTCAATGAGTTCTTTCACTAAAAGTACCTGGAATGTGTTTTTTTAATGGGGAAATTGACTGCATTAAATATTGAATCTGTATCAGCCTTTCAAAAATTTGGGAGCCAAATGTTATTTGGGCTACACAAGGGCATTAAATATTTTTATATTATTCTTTTTCCATTTTGCTGTAAGGCTATGTCTTACTCAGCATCTGACTACTATGGCCTTTCAACAATTGAAGGAGGGATGTGGGAGAGGAGAGAGAGGTGGGAGGGTGGGTTCAGGGTATTAAAATTATAAAAAAACATCTGTGAACCCTGACTATTATGTTATTCTACAGCTATGTATGCTTATGCTTTGCTGATTAGGAAGGTTCAATAAAAGTTAAATTGAAAAAAACAGTGGTGATATTATAAACAAGTTTTTCATTGTAGACATCAAGACTAAAACACTAAAATTCAAAATAAAACTGGATAAGTTAAGAGCATAACAATTGGTGGATATGGAGATGTGATTGGAATATTGATAGGGAATTAAACCAAATGTCATAGCTGAGCTCAGGAAGGAATATTTCTCTCAATGTGCTTCTAAAATGGCTAAAGAGCACAATATTTTTCACCTTCTTCTGGATTATCAGACAGAAATAAATGTTAAGCAATTAGAGAGACTAAACTACATGGCCCTCTGGTTTTCTTTTAATCATGTAATTTATACATCACAATTGCCAAATAATCTTGAAGAGAGATTGCCAGGAAAGCTGGATTCCACTATACCTTCATTGGTTCATTGGGAGACAGGATTTGTTCAAGGCAGAAGATCTGTAAATATCTAATGCTTTTTTCTTATTACAGTGCTCCCATATTCAAGGAGATCCAGATCTACTTCTTCCTCTGAATATCAAGACAGCATTGTGTAGATTAGAATATCAACTAATCACTGTAGGCAATGATTCTCAGCGACTAGTTATGCACCCTACGTTAAATAATCTTGCTTGTCCCCCCCATTTAGGACTGCTTGTCAAAACAAATTGCTACCACACTCCTGCAAATAAAAATATCAAAAAGAATTTTATTCAGTTAAATAAGATCAGCAATAATTTTTATGAAATTTCAAAATTGAATAATATACCATCTTTGTTACTTATTGCCATGCATGAATGGAAATAACTAAATTTGATGATATAGAAATGTAAGATGAATTCATGCTGTGCCTTACCAGGAGATGTAGTATGGTAAACTCTGACTATTAGTGCAAAAAAATATCTTACATCCAACTCCTTTCTCTGTCCCGCTCTGGCAAACACACAATGGGTAAAGACATAAAACTGAAGAAATGTCCCACATCATTTCATGTGCGATAAGAGTGTATATTCCGTGTACAATCTACAGGTGACAACTTCTTACAAAACACATTTTCATTTTATTTTCTTGCAGAAAACCGAAGAATGTAATATTTTCGGCAGCTTTCATAAATATGCTGATTCAGAACAGGTCCTTTCATGATTCAGCAAGCCTACTGGTGGCCGATTTATCTACTTCCTCCATGTCTTTGCCAGGAAGTTCCGTATAACACTATTTTCGTTCATTTTCATATTTAGTGCCTATTTTACTTCCACACCTTTACAATCCCATCTCTTGAAGCAGTCACAATAAAACCCTGGGTTGTCTGAAAAGTAGCAATGTCTGTGATGATATCATGGTGTCCAACTGGTAAAGATTCTGGGCCCCTACGTGGAGTATCATCCGTAGGGCCAACTTTCTGCTTGCTCTGAATTTCCTGTGCCAGTGAAAAAACAAGCAAAATCTTACATTTAGATTTCCAATTTCATGCAAAAAGAAACAAAAATCTCTACCAGCAGTATAGTTTTTAGTGTGGAATTTCTTAAATTGTACTGGAGGCAATGAATGTATTGGGGCGAGGACATTAAATGTAGCAGCCCTGGCACAGTATTTCAAGCTCCCACCATTAAAAGCTGTCAATTACCAGAAATATTTTGTGTATAGTCATTGGGTACCCATAAACAATTACAGAGCTTTATATGGAATCCCACCTGCAGAGTCTCAAAGATGTGCAGCTATTTAGCAACTAAACCCCATCATGTATGAATTAAAAACAGTATTTCTTTTTAAAATGTTTGTTATGGCCTGGCAGAGTCCAACAGTCCATTGTTGGGTGCAATAGGGTTTATGTGCCTAGCAGGAAATCCATGAGATAGCCCAAAATAATACTTTTCAATTGTCATTTACATTTTGTTAGCAGATCTCCTGAAATTTCATTAGTGTTCTGAGAGCAACCATATTTAAAACAGTGACACCAACTGCAACTGACATATTGGTGTTAGATTGGCTTATACTGCATGCAATATAAGCTCCAACAAATATGACTCAGTCAAATATAAGGTAGCTAGTTAAAGAATAGCAAAAGCTATTCTGTAATATTTTTAAAGGACAGATTGTGAATATTTTTATTATGCATTTTTGCAATATTTCACAGTGCTCAGTAGGTGCCATTTGCTTTTTAGCAAACAACCAAGAAAAAAATCCCATATTTCCATGTGTCTTGCAAAATAAAACTCATTTACACACTCTAAGATGTTATGCAGCTACAATTTGCCCTCTTTTAGAACACAGGAACCAAAAACATGCCATACTAGGTCGGACCAAGGGTCCATCAAGCCCAATATCCTGTCTCCAACAGTGGCCAATCCAGGCTACAAGTAGCTGGCAAGTAACCCAAAAAAAAAAAAAAGTATATTCCATACTACTGACGCTAGTAATAGCAGTGGCTATTTTCTAAGTCAACTTGATTAATAGCAGGTAATGGACTTCTCCTCCAAGAACTTACCCAAACTTTTTTTAAACCCAGCTACACTAACCACATCCCCTGGCAACAAATTCCAAAGCTTAATTGTGCGTTGAGTGAAAAAGAATTTTCTGATTAGTTTTAAACATGCTACATGTTAACTTCATGGAGTGCCCCCTAGTCTTTCTATTATCCGAAAGAGTAAATAACTGATTCACATTTACCCGTTCTAGACCTCTCATGATTTTAAAGACCTCTATTATATATCCCACCTCAGCCGTCTCTTCTCTAAGCTGAACAGCCCTAACCTCTTCAGCCTTTCCTCATAGGGGAGCTGTTCCATCCCCTTTATCATTTTGGTCGCCCTTCTCTGTACCTTCTCCATTGCAACTATATCATTTTTTGAGATGCGGCGACCAGAACTGTATACAAGCCACAAGTACCTGGCAAGTATCCAAACATTAAATAGATCCCAAGCTACTATTCCTTATTGATTAATAGCAGTTTATGGACTTCTCCTCTAGGAATTTATCCAAACCTTTTTAAAACCCAGTTATATTAACTGCTGTAACTACATCCTCTGGCAATGAATTCCATGGGTCTCACTTGATGAGTGTTTGGGTACTTGCCAGGTTCTTGTGGCCTGGTTTGGCCTCTGTTGGACACAGGATCCTGGGCTTGATGGACCTTTGGTCTGACCCAGCATGGCAATTTCTTATGTTCTTATACGTTAAGTGAAAGAATTTTCTCCAATTTGTTTTAAATGAGCTACTTGCTAAATTCATGGAATGCCTCCTAGTCCTTCTATTGTCTGAGAGAGTAAATAACCGACTTACATTTAGCTGTTCAAGTCCTTTCCTGATTCTGCAGACCTCTATTATATCCTCCCTCAACTGTCTCTTTTCCAAGCTGAAAAGCCCTAACCGTTTTAGTCTTTCCTCACAGAGGAACAGCTCCATGCCCTTTATCATTTCTGTCGCCCTTATCTGTACTTTCTGCAGTGAAGGCATGACCACCAATGTCTGCTTTATAATAAACTGAAATGATAAAGGCCTATTGAAAATACAGGGCATAACATATATGGATCTCTAAAGATCATGGAGGCATTCAACAATTCAGTGTCCTGCTAATGCCAACTAAGAATGCCTACACACATCTTTCAGTGTGGTAGCCACATTAGTCAGTAGTAGCAAAAATGCCACAGAGGCTAGTGGCACCTTACAGATTTATCCAAACATGAGCTTTGCTATATCAGTCAAAGGCTTCCATGTTAATCTGATCCAACTCTGAGCAGAATGTCGTTAGTGATAGGAGTGAGAGCAATGGGGACAACATCTCAAAGTTTGATGTTCGTCTTTTGGAAGATCAGCAGAAATTGGCCTTTGCATGGGAAGCTGAGATCCAAGGACTGCTGCTTCAGTGTCTGGGACACTTTGACTACGCCCTTGCCCTCAGAAACTTATAACAACAGGGCATATAGTAGGATAATTCATGAGTCAAGTGCTTTGCTTGACTTGAACAATAAAGATCAACAATCTGTGCCATATCCTTGGACTGAATCAGTGAAGAGATTGGAGCGCTGCTGGGCCAGGTAATCAGCATGACGTGAGTCGACTTCCTGAGCTTCGCTGCCAGCTTTGATCTGGATTTCTTCTTACTGGAAAGGAGGGCATGCAGCTTCTCCTGCTAGATCTAAACTGCTCTAGGAGGCTCAGGCCATGGCACTTGTAGCACTTAGAATGATGATCGATAAGTGACATCATCTGAGCAAACCTGGGACACCTTTTGAAAGCATTGGCCTATTGTTCAGACATCTTGGAACAGAGAATTAACAAAGGCAGAAGAGAGACATTTTTCTTTAAGGAGAAGAGAACCTGAAAAAAAGGAAATACAAACAGCCAGCAAATATTGACTATGGTTCAACAAAACCAAAGCTGCAAACTTGATGCCTGGCAATGGTAAAAAAAAAAAGAAACCTTAAAATGGGCCAAAATGCTTGGGTGCACTAAAAAAGGAAACATTTAAAAAACCCATACCAAAACAAACCTGTAAACAGGAATCTCCATAGACAGCAGGATGAATTAGTCATTACACACAGGGGACGTCATCCAAAAGGCACTAACAAGGACACAGCTCTCAGAGCTCAGTAAAGACTTTAGTGATCATACTCGAGATTTCCCATACATACACTGCCTCTTGAGACCTCAATCGCTTCGAGAGTTTAAGCTGTAGCGAGGCAGTTGACTCTCCAGTGAGGCGAGTGGTTAAGTATTGCTAATTCATCCTGCTGTCTATGGAGAACCCTGTTTATATTAAGTAAACTAGCTATCTGCAACAACAACCAGACATGAATTAGTCATTATGCATGGGGTGTCCCAAGCTGAGGACTGTTTTGTCCAAGCACTTAAAAGGCAACCCAGCCCCATCAGGTGAAGAACAGACTACAGCTTGCCTAAAACTACTGTCTCTTGTCCAGATAGCTAATATTATGTATGTAAATTCTGTAAGCTGCCTTGAGCTGTGAATAGGCGACATATAAATCAAAAAAATGAAGGCATGCACAGATAACCAATTAGCAGCTTTGCAAATGCCTTCAATGAAAATGGCCCTGAGATGAGCCACTGAAGTCGCCATGCCTCTCACTTGATGAGCCTTGACAGAGTCTGTAATCTGTAAACCAGCTAACCCATAACAGTGCATGAGACAGTCTATTAGCCAATTGGAAAAAATTTGTTTGGCAACTGCCATTCCCAATCTATTCTGATCAAAAGACATGAATAGTTGAAAAGTTGGATGGTGGGGTTATCTCCTCCTTTAGTTAATACAGCAGAGCTCTCTTGCAGTCCAAGGAGTGAACAGCCCATTCTCTGTTGTGTGCATAAGGTCTTGGGAAGAATGTAGGTAGCACAATAGCTTGATTAATGTGGAATGCAGACACCACTTTCAGAAGGAAATTGGGGCAAGTACACAGGACTACTCCATTGTGAAAAAATTGCAGATACAGAGAGTGACAGCCACAAGAAACAAAACTTTCCAGGAATGAAACTTCAAGCCCAAAGACTCGAAAGGTTCAAAAACAGGTTTCATGAGTTGAGCTAGGACAACACTGAGGTCCCAAGGAGGTTCGGAATTCCACAGACCTTTCATGAATTTCAATATCTCCGCTCAACCTTCAAATCCCTTTCAAAAAACACACATCCTCCAGACCTATACCTGTACTATAAGGAATCTCTTCAGGTACCTCATTCCAAAACCTCCCTTCATATAACCTTCAGAGACAGGGCTTTCTCCACAGCAGGACCTTCGCTCTGGAACTCCATCCCACCGGAGCTACGGCAGGAACCTTACCTCCCAACTTTCAGGAAAAGACTCAAAACGTGGCTATTCAAAAAAGCCTTCCCAGACTCGGATTAAACCTTAACTCACCTCCAACCATCTTCCAATAACTACCCATATGCAGAAAACCAACACTTCCTATCTCTACCCTCACATAATAAATCCTACTATTAGTTCAAATGGACAATTCCTAGCAATTACCACAATCTCCTGTTAATGTACCTCATCAAATCTTTGTAAATGTACCTTGTCAAAGTTAGATTAATATATTATGTTAATTTTTTCATATCACTTCTCTGCTCCAAGTTGTACTTATCCCTGTTTTATTGTAACTGTAATTGTTTTTTGGTTCAACACATGTTATTTACTTTGTTCTCTATACCTTTCATCACTCCCCTGTTTATTGTAAACCAGCATGATGTGACACTCTCACGAATGCCGGTATAGAAAAAACTAAAATAAATAAATAAATATCATGGAATGGCAAGAGAACAGAACCTGGCCGCGGACTCGTATGCTTACATCAGATCCTTCAGTATAAATGGTCAGGCCTCGCACCATAGTGTTGCCTTTGCAACAGGTCTCCTCGGTTCCCTGTTTGGTTCTCAGTACTCGTTGCCTCCGTACTTCCTTGTTCCTGATTGTCTCCAAGTTCCTGATTCCTCGTCAGACCTTACCTGCTTTCTCCAAGCCTGACCTCTGCTACGTCCGACCTGGCCTGCCTTCTCCAAGCCTGACCTCTGCTATGTCCGACCTTGCCTGCCTTCTCCAAGCCTGACCTCTGCTATGTCCGACCTTGCCTGCCTTCTCCAAGTCTGACCTCTATGTCCGACCTTGCCTGCCTTCTCCAAGCCTGACCTCTGCTATGTCCGACCTTGCCTGTCTTCTCCGTGCCTTGACCATTGTTATGCCTGACCATGCCTGCCTTCTCCGTGCCTTGACCATTGTTATGCCTGACCATGCCTGCCTTCTCCATGCCTTGACTACTGCTATGCCTGACCATGCCTGCCTTCTCTGTGCCCTGACCATTGCTAAGGATGAGTACGCTATAGATTCCTTTGTGTCCAGAGTTTTATGTTGCTTGCTACATCCTCCAATTGCCGCAAGCTCTCATCCGAGTTCCACAGTGCGCCTCTGTCCCTATCCTCTGGACATGGACTCCTAAGCTCCTGACTTTCTTTGCTCAGACACCTTCAGTTAATCCTCATTCATTCCTTGGATTCCTGTACTGGGACAGTCCAGGATAGAACTACACCACCTGCTGGCTGCTGTCTCTGGGCTGAACTACCTGCCTCTGACATCCAATCTCGAGGCCCGAGATTGGATGTCAAAGGCTCAACTCGAGGGGAACATGGGCTGGTACAGGTGAAGCTCCAGTGGCCTCTAGCTTCAGCCCACTGTACCTGCTGACAGTGGGGACCTATAGGCCCTTGCCCCACCTCAGTCCAAGAATCCACCTCCAGCGCAACTTAAGGGAATCAATCAACACAGTCTTCAGACCAAGGCAGGACAGATGGATCTATTGAGCCTTTTTTTCAATTGAGGCTAGGAATGTAAACTCTGTACATTTTATATGTATATGTTCTTTAACTCAAATATGAAATTATAGAACTGTTACTAGCATTCTGTATCCTATCATTAATCTCAGTCACGTTGTCTGAAGTCTGGAGGATGGCCAATGTAATGCTCATTTTTAAAAAAGGCTCCAGAAGTGATCCAGTAAACTGCTTGATGTCAGTGCCAAGCAAAACAGAAGTTATTTTTAAGAACAAAATTAGACATGGCTTAATAGAGAACAGAAAACACAGGTTCAGCAAAAGAAAGTCTTGACTTATTAATCTATTACAAACTTTTTTTGTAATTTAAATTTTTAATTGAACCAGTTGAACAATATACTACATATATATCATATCCATAAGCCCTACAATCAACCATACAATATCAAAATAATCCTTAAGCCACAAACCACAGGTTCTGCTTTATTTACCCCAAACAACTCACCCTTCCTTCTCACCCCACCTAGTTTCCAGTATCTTCCCTCACCCAACACAAGAGATCAACAATAAAACAGCCATTATATCTTTTTGAAGATATAAACAAACATGTAGATAAAGGCAAGCCATAGATATAGTGTCCTTTGATTTTCAGAAGGCATGTGATAAAGTCCTTCATGACTAACTCCTCTTGAAATTAAAGTCAAGGGACAGTAGGCAATGTTCTACTATGGGTGATAAATGGTTAAAAGACAGGAGACAGAGATGGACTAAATGGTTAGGTTTCCCAATGGGGAGAGGTGGATAGGGGAGTGCCCCAAGGACCAGTGTGGTGTAAGGGAGCTATGAGTGAAGTGGTCACATTTGTAGACAAAAAATATTCAAAGTTGTGAAAACACGAGTGGACTATGAAGAACTGCAGAATGACCTTTCCAAGTCTTAGGATATGGGCATTCAAGAGGCAAATGAAACTGAATATGGGCAAGTGCAAAATGATGCACACAGGGAAAAAAATCTTAATTATAGATACATAATGCTGGGTTCTGCATTAAGAGTGACCATCCAGGAAAAGGACCTTGGCGTCAATGTGGACAACGTATCAAAATCCTCAGTTAAATGTGCAGCAACACTCGAAAAAGCAAATAGAAAGTTAGGCATGATTTGGAAAGGAATGGAGAATAAAACTGAGAATATCATAATGCTTGTGTATCAATCCATTGTGTGACTGCACCTTGAATATTGTCAGCAGTTCTGGCTGCCCCATCTCAAAAAATATATGTGGAACTAGAAAAGGAACAAAGAACAGCAACAAAAATGATAAAGGCAAACAAAACAGCTCCCTTATTAAGAAAGACTAAACTGGTTAGGGCTCTTCAGCTTGGAGAAGAGATAACTAAGAGGGGATATGATAAAGGTTTATAAAATCATGAGTGGGATGAACAGATAAATAGGGAATGGATATTTACCTTTTCAAACAGTACTAAGACTAGGGGACATGCTATAAAACTAAATAGTAGTAGATTTAACACAAATGAGACAAAATATCTTTTCACTCAATGCACAATGAAGCCGAGGAATTTGTTGCCAGAGGATATAATCAAAGCATCTAGCTTAGCTAATTTTAAAAGGGATGTGGACAAGTTCTTAGAGGAAAAGTCCATGAACAATCATTAGCCATGCAGAATTAGGAAAGCCACTGCTTATTCCTGGGAGTGAGGAACAAAAAAAAAATGTATCTTCTCTTTGAGATCTGCTAGGCACCTCCTAGTGACCCACATTGGCGACTGTCGGAGAACAGATTCTGGGCTCAATGAATCTTTGATTTGACTCAATATGGCACATCTTATGTTCTCATGAACCATTATAGCAATGTTTTTTTTAAATTATTTCCCAGCTTAGAACAATTTTTATAAATGCACAGATCTTTGGATTTATATGTTCCATAAATAAGTGTGAACTAGAAAGCAATGGTTTCCCAATAATCTTTTTCCCCACAGGTCAATATATACATAAACCGTATGTCAATAGAACAAAGGGAAACAAGGTACCTGGACAACCTCTGTGCCTTCAATTATCTTCCGATAGTAAGATACAGATGGTGAGTTGATAGCACTTCCTGCAATGATATAGCTCCTCTCAGGATAAGCCAAGTCCCAGAATCTAAAGAAAAGATCCAGATTCATATGTGGATATCTGTCTTACCAATAATGATCTAATATCACAAGTCTGGCTAAGTTAAATTTAGTGCTATAAGCATCAATGTAATTCCTATCTGCTGCCAAATAAAATCATAGCATTCTTCCTGCTTTACAAGAAACAGAACTTATTTTTAAAAGCATCCTTGGGGCCAACATCATTCATACCCATTGGTGCTATAGTATTTAAATTATAGATCCATCACTGTTCCAAAAAATTGAGCAAGGATATATTATCCCCTCCTCTTGTAGATTTTGTGATGGAATCTCAAAATAGTCCAAGTTAATTGTTCAATGGAATGATGAATTAAAAACAATGCTTAGCCACAGATGCCTCTTCTCTTCTTGTCTTTAAACGGCTTTTATGCTCCCGCATCTTTGTTTTAAAGGGTTGGGAGGTTCTACTGATATAAAGTAGAGGACAGCTACACATAATCAAGAAGAGAAGAGGCACCTATGGTTAAGCATTGTATTTAGTGTCAGCATTCCATTGAATAATTAACTTGGACTTTTATAGATCCCATCACAAAATCTACAAGTGGAGGGGATAATATATCCTTGCTCAGTTTTTTTTGGAATACTATAACACCAATGGGTGTGAACGAAGGTATAGACTGGTATTCTCTGATATGAGGTACATCTCCTTTTTAAAGTTCTAAACTGCTTCTGCTTTCTAACAGGTTCATTTCTGTGTCCTTAAAGTTTTAAACCTGTGTCCAATAGTTTAAAAGGCGGAGGTTGTGGTGCCAAGGTACTTTTGCTGTCTTGTGACGTGATGGGATACATTGGATGAACTGCTGCCCACTGTGGCTTCTATGAAGAAAGAAATCTTATTGTTTGTAAGTTGCGATTAAAATATGTTTGAATTTTTAGTCACTTAGATGTGTTTGCATTCACATGGTTTGCTTTGTTTTTGCAATTCAGACCCATTGCCCCGATGAAAATTTGAAACATGCGGTGTATTGGGCATTCTTACGGGCTAGAATAAGATATCGTCTCTTGCAGTTCCCATCAGATTTTTTAATTTGAGCACTTCAGCCATTGAACTTAAAGATAAGTGTACACCTTTACTTATTTATGGGGTTTTTTTTTAATTTTTCACTTAAAGTTTAAAAAAATATATTTTCAAAAATATTTTGTGGGACCAATGATTATACATTTAAGGGACACATACAAATGCTAAGCATTCCTGATGTAAACTGGAACAGCAATTTAGCAAACATTGATGTCTCTATAATATGATGATCTCTATTATTAAGGTGTGACCTGTCTTTTTCCTTTTTTGGTATCGTAGTTTGTTTGTTTTCAGTTTTGATATTTACCTGGGTTATTTTTGGTCTTTAGTGAATGACTTCAACTTTTCACAAATGTCATCTCATGTGCTGCTGGCTGTTAAGCAGACCATGTGTCTCACTCCAATATAAGCTGTTTTCTTTTCCTGCTTTTTTAGTACTTTAAAGCAGATTACATTCATGCACATGATATAGAATCAAAGGATTCAGATTGATCGGAGAAGATGGCCAGGGTCTAGGAATGGTTGTAGATCATTTCTGCCCTCAATAAGTTGAAAAAAGGGGGTTTCGGCTTTTGTTTGCAATCATGCAAGTATTGCATCATATAAAATTGGTGAGAAGAAATCCATGCAGTTAGCAAGAAGCTCTGAGAAACTCTTTCCAAAACTGTTGAGTAACCTGAAATCCTTCTTTGTTGGTATATAGGAATACATTATTGTTTGCTTTGCTCTTTTCAGTGCGGATTCAAAGTAATCAGATTAATACAGTAATGGAATACTCCAAAACCTGGCAATTTTTGTACTCTGTATTTGAGATCTAACTGTCTTGCAGTTGGGGCACAGGAGATCAGGTTTTCCCACATTCTTATCTGCAGCTGTTATAGAATACTATTAACCGATATAACTGCCAGTTCTGCTCACATGTCCAAAATTTGCAGGAGACCAAAGACCTCTGTGAGAGGATCTTTATCTTAGTGAACATTTAATCCAAGCACTCTTCTTAGTTTATCCAAGAATTTTGAGTAAGAAAGGTCTTCCAGAGGAGAGGAAAGCTCGGGTGGCTCAGGTAATGAGTCAGAAGGGATTCTTGTTGATCCCTCTTCTGAACTTAAGGGTGTGGGAATATTAAACCAAGTCTCCAATGATGACAGTGGCCCAGGGGATTTCCCTCAGTCACCTCAGAGGGGAATAGTCCTAGTGAATAACCTCTAAAGGCTGGATTCCGCTGCAAGTGAATTAGGTAAAGAAGAACTGTATAATAGGGGTTCTGATGATGTATCCACCCGAACTGGAGATACCGAGATTCTTCCTTGCAGAAGGATGCTAACAATACTGATGAAGAGAGGATAGAAAATTCCTTTTCTCTTTTGCTAGAGAAGTAAAGAAATTTTTCACTAGCTCTATTTGTTTGAGTAGTTGACATGTCATTTGACCTGGAGTAGGCAGTGGAACATCATCTTCTGAGACTAGAAGAGGTTCTTGTGTTTGAATTGGAGACCTGTGAGAAGCAAGAGGCACCAGAAAGCATATAGGATCAGATGTCTTTAAGCAGAAATCCTCTGCCAACTATTTTTTGGTGTAAGGTTCTAGTGACTGGAGGCGATAGAGGTATTATATCTCCCTCTGCTCCTAATCTTGGATAGCCTTTATAAAGTTGTGTCATAATTCAACATGATGCGATTGATGTAGGAAGGCACCACTGTCCGAGGCTCGAGTGCACTGTATGTAAATTTGTACATCAACAGCGTCAATGTTATAAGTCTTGGCAGTGCTAATATCATATGCTTCGACGACTTCATGGTTGACTGCTTCAACTTCACAGACTTAGCATGCTTGGAGAGTGTCCATGCATGAGTCGACTGCGCCAACCTTATGTGCACTTCTGGCACTGATGATGCATATGTAGATGGCACTGATGCTTCATGCATCGACAGAGCAGAAGTGCCATATGTCGATAGTGCCAGTGCACTGTATGGCAGTGTCTCATGTATCAATGCTCCATGAGATTCAGTGTTGACAATGCACCATGCGTCGACAGTCCCATGTGCTTCTTTAGAGGCTCTGCAGAATGACATTGCTTATTCTTTAATGCAGGATAATCAACATCAAGATTCTGGCCTGCCCTGCTGAAGGGGGAGATTTTGAGGTGCTCCAGCAGCAAGGCAGATGATGCTGCACTGCAGGTGGAGGAATGACTGTGACTTCTAAGAGACTTATGCAGTTCCTCCATTTTATAAGCTCTGGCATAGTGTGTATGTGGGAACATCCTTCCACAATTGTAGCAGATGGCCTCGCTGTGCTCTGTCCCAGGTGACAATAAGTGTCCATCTGTAAGAGACATTACCTTGCAGTTTTTTAACCCACTTACTGTGGCCTTCTTTTTACTGGACATCTTGAAGAGACAAGTATCTTAAATTTCTATTTCTCTTTGTTTGGTAGCACTGAAAAGTGGTGCTGAGGTTCAACAAATGAAGATAATGAAAGAAAAATTACAGAAAGATAGAGTACAAGTCTATAATATGCTTGAATAAAAAAAATACCGAGAAGGCTCACAAGACAACGCCAGCATATGTTCAGTAGAGGAATTCCTGCATATGCTCAGTAGAGCTAAAAAGCTTTACTAGCTAGGAGGGAAGAGTCCATTTGGTGCCACTGAATAACATCACCAACATGTCATGACTAATTCAGCCCTACTTATCGATGGAAAAGATCAGCATTACAGTGTAGCGCAATATGAAGAGGGAGTCTCCTTAGAAACTATGCTGTTATTGTTCCCTGGTTTTGTATAATATATTTACTTACCTTATTTTCATGTCTGAGCCTGCTGTCAGTAGTATTGGATTCCCATCTGCAGGGCTACAGTATATACCATGGACACTGTGAGGTGAAGGCTAAAGGGGAAATACAGTTTGTATTACTACATCTTCCTATGCTGTGCACTAGTTTGTTAATGCCATTTCATTTTTATATAGCACTGATGGTACTTATTTAGATATACCTCATATAATATTAACTGAATACAGGGGTCTGATAAACACTTATTGTAGGTAAGAGGTGTGCTCCCTGCTCCAAATTGCTTAACAACCATACCTCTTACTATAGAGACCCCCAACAGAACAGTGATACATATTTAGGGCTTTTGGTTTTTGGAGATTTTGTATTTTGCGGTCCCTAGAGTCCAACAGAGAGGCCTTGCTGCTAATAGCGCTGCCTTCCTGCTGCAGTCAGTAACTATGGTTTGGGGTTTTCTCTTGAAAAGCTAAAAACCCTTGGAATCTGCTGTGCTGCTTAAGCTACAGAGAAAGGCAAGAAGTCAGCACTACCAGCAGTGAGATATACCTGTTGGGCTTCAGGGACTAGAAAATAAAATCCCCCAGCAACAAAAGCCGTCATGTGAAAAAGTTTGATGCTCTTAACATACAAGGCCATCCAACTGGGGACACACACATTTATTGAGTGTGTAGTTTCCAATGGCTAACTCATTTAGAAAACATTTTGATGGTAATTACTCTTGCGTGACTAGATGGAATCATTGTGAAATTGGATGATGTAATAACTCAGTCTGACAGACAAAAGAACAAAGAAATCACTAAGATCACATGATATTCACTCCAACGTTCTGAAGGAACTCAAAAAGGAATCGCAGACCTGTTTCTGTGATTTGCAACCTATCATTGAAAACAGCCAAGGTACCAAAAGACTGTAGGGTGGATCAATTTGACGCCAATTTTTTTAAAAGTGCTCTGGGGTGATCTGGGAAACTATAGACCGGTGAGCCTGACATCCGTGTCAGGCAAAATGGTAGAAGTTATTGTTAAAAGCAAAATTACTGACCACATAAACAGATATGGTTAGTGGGTAGAGTCAACATGGTTTTTGCAAAGGGCAGTCTTGCCTTTCTAATTTGCTAGATTTTTTTTTTTTTTTTTTTAGAGTAAAACATATAAAGGTGAGCCAACTGATATAGTGTATTTGAATTTTCAGAAGGCATCTGACAGAGTCCCTCTTGAGAGACTCCTAACGAAATTGGGAGGTCACGCGGTCAGAAGCAGTCTCCTATTGTGGATTGGTTACTGGATAAAAGACAGAAAAACAGAGGGTAGGACTAAATGGTCAGTTTTCCAAATTTCATTTCATTTCCATATGTACTGCACCCACTATAATGCAACATCTGCTCAGAGCAGTTTACAACATTTTAAAAACAACACAGGAAAACAATATAAAAACAATAAAAATGAGCCATTAAATACAAAACTCCTCTTTCTCTCTACCCCCACCCAATACAAATTTCTTCTATGGAAGAATCAACTGACTTTTACTACTATATAAACAATTCATCTCTCTGCCTGGAAAATCCCTGCCTACCTTACATCACTTGGAAACAGTTAGGTCTTAACTTTTTTTCTAAATGTCATATAATTCGGCTCCAAATGATCTCTAGTGGAGCTGAACTCCAAAGTTTTGGCCCAGCTATTAGCCACTGTTCATATCTCCCTCCTTGATGGAAACTGTAACAGCGCTCTTATTGGCTGATCGTAAATTTCTCCTTGGGACATAAGTCTTTAGCAGCTGTCGTAAATAGCCTACTCTATTACCCTTAAAAGCCTTGAAAACTAAAATCATTAATTAAAAATGTGCTCGATGTCTGATGAGGAGCCAATGCAACTGACAAAACAACGGAGTTGCATTCACATGGTGAGGGCAACTACAGACCAATCTAACTGCTATATTCTGCTTTACCTGTAGACAATGGATGCTCCTATCTGGTAGTCCCCACAAGCAAGCAATTATAAAAGTCTAATAAAGCAGTAACACACACCTGGACCACCCTCTGCAAAGAAGATCTGTCCAAGAAAGGTCATAACCTCTGCAGCTGTCAATTTTAAGAAGAACATCTGCACTACCGCTGAAATATAAGCTGGGAGGCTCAGAGCCGTGCACTACGACCTACGGGAAACCAAACAATTCCCCCCCCCCCCCTTTTTTTTTTTTGTAACTTTACAAACCAAAGGAGAACTAGACCAACAGAAGGACTACACTAACACCCAAAAACCTTCCTAATCAGACGAGACTGTGGGTTAAGCATCCGACACCTGCTGGAGACAGAGATATACCTACAGGCTGTGGGTGGTACTCCGGTATATATACAGAGCCTGACAAGTTTGTCTCTGTCTCCACCTGCTGGTGCGGAGGCAAAACCCAGGAGTCTGGACTGATCCGGCACGTACAGGGAATATAAGAATCAAAATCAAAACGGGAAACTAACTGATCTCCCAGATCCATTATCTTTTCTGCACAACTAATCTCTTTATTATCAATTCTCAAGGGAAAAGGAAAGGTCATTAGAGGAGTGCCCCATAGAGTCTGTACTGCTATTTAGTATACTTATAAATGATCTGATGAAAGGGACGACAAAGTAAGGTGACCAAATTTCCGGATGACACAAAATTGCTTTGCTTTGTTAAAACAGCAGAAGATTGTGAGAAACTGCAGAAGGATCTTGTGAGACTAGGAGACCGGGCTTCTAAAAAGCAGGTGCAATTTAATGTGGACAACTGCAAAGTAATGCATGTAGGGAAAAATAATCCCAACTACAGATACATGATGCTAGATGTCAGAAGTCACCACCCAGGAAAAGGACCTTAGAATTATTGTGGACAATACTTTGAAATCTTTGGCTCAGTGTACAGCAGCAGTCAAAAAGGCAAATAGAATGACAGGAATTGGTTGGAGAGGAATAGAGAACAAAACTAAGAAAATCATAATGCCCCTTGTAGAGATCAATGGAGCAACCACACATTCAGTAACATGTGCAGTTCTGGTCACCCCATGTCAAAAAAGAGATAGCGGACATAGAAAAGATACAGAGAAAGGTGACAAAAATGATAAGGGGAATGGAAAAGCTCCCTTATGTGGAAAGGCTAAACAGATTAGGACTCTTTAGCTTAGAAAAGAGACGACAGAGGGGATAGGATTGAAATTTATAAAATCATATGTGGGGTGGAAAAGGTAAACAGGGAACAGTTATTTATCCTTTCAAACAACACTAAGATTAGAGGACATTACATAGCAACTGGCAGACTGAAAACAAATCGTAGAAAGTATATTTTTACTTTGTGCACAATCAAGCTATGGAATCTGTTGCTGGAGGATGTAGTCAGAAGAGGATTGGACAAGTTCCTGAAGGAAAAATCAATAAACAATTATTTGCCAGGTAGACTCTGGAAAGCCAGTGCTTATCCCCGGGAGTGCAATACATGAAATAGCTCAACCACTGGGGATCTGCCAGGTACTTGTGACCTGGACTTGCCACTGTCGGAGTATGGCACTTCTTATGCGCTTACTGAAGGGAATAAGAATAAAAATGCATACTCTCTACTATTCTCTGTGCAACACTGGTCCACATCACATAATCATGTCTTTATTGAACTAATAATACAAGAAAAGTGTGTTCAGATTTGATGCAGTTCTGAAGTGTCCAAAAATCATTACCATCTGGAAGTCATTTGGAGGCCTATGTGGTGTCAGCCTAGCTCTCAAAAGACAGGAGCTCACACCATTAAAGTGCTACTGTCACAAATGGCACTACTGTTGGCAGTCTCAGCAGAGGCACCAAGAATTGCACCAGTATGACGAGTGTAATACCGTCTTAGAGATGGTCACTCTGGAACAGGGTTGTACTCTGCATACTATCTATGCTACAAGCTGTACTGTGGACAGAGGATTTAAAAAATGAACAGTTCAAAGCAATAGATTTACTGGGCCTACAAGCCATGCTTCAAATGCTAATAGCCATTTATAGCAGACAGCTTGTACAGCTCTGGGCTGTACAATTACTGGTTTTAAACCAATGCTACACAACCTTTAGTGCTCAGTAAAGCTCAGAAGCTTGTGGCTGCATATTAAAGTAATGCATTGAAATGTTTTCTTCTTCAAACTTCAAAATACACCAATCATTCAATCACATGAAACTTTGAGGAGTGTTACTCTTCTCCAGATAACACTATTAAATCCCTCACAACTGTGAACGCTACAAATCTGACAGGTTATAAAACAAAATACCTGCTACCACACAAAAGAAGTGAGTTTAAAGTTGTCAATCTCATTGGATTCCAGCACATCAGAAGCAATGCCTTTGGGGTCGGGGGGTAGGGGTCGGGGAAGAGAATTGCTTTCTGCTAGTTTGATTTCTGGTGGGCGCAGAAGGAGGCTTCTGTTCCAAGCTTGCCTAACAAGGGGATATACATTTTTTTGGGTTAAACATATGAAAGGAGGAAAGGGGGATAAACTAAAGTAACTCACTCTTTTCCCAAGATAATCACTAAAAGCCAATGACAGGTAACACTTACTGCCTGCTAACAAGCAACCTTGGAAGTAGAACTGAGTAAGGTCCTTCCTGCTCACTCACTCTTAGAAGAGTGCAGAAGTACCTGGCCCTGTTTATCAGAGAAGATGTCAGAGGCAGCAAAGAACACTCTTAGGATCTGTGGCTCACTAACTAGAGCCAGATGGATAAAAGAAAGGACAGGGAGCCTCTCTGAAAAAAACAAACACACATGCCAGACCAATCATGCTTAGCATTGCATTTTTACCATTACTAACTCTTGGCCAACAGATTAAACTATTTCACTTTCAGACTGAAAATATAATTATTAAACTGTAGTGTTTCTCACAGGGACTGCTCAAGAACAAGAAACTTAAACTGCCTGTAATGTTTTATGGAAAGTCTTACAACCTCTTACTGACTGCAGTAAATTAAAATGTCATGATGCATCATATCCTTGGGAATTCTTTACTGGAAGATCAAAAGTGCACACAGGAATAATTACGGCATGAGGTCAGCATAAGGAAATGTTTAAACAGTGTAAGGGGAAACAAGAAGGAGAAAAATAAGTCCATCTAACCTGCATTTCAGAAAGCGGAGGTGCACTGCTGGCCCACAAGGTGAATCGCCTGTCACCTGTTTCCATATCCCACATTGAGACTTCATTGTTACCTTGAACAGCTAAAGAGATTTTTCCAAAATTAATTGTCAAAAAACTTGCAGCATGGCTCTTAGGCATTTACAACACGACATGCACTTGAAACTCAAGACGAGATGGATTGGGAATGGCATGTTCATAAGTCACCTATTTGACCTCACTTCTGCAGGGCCTACTGGAGAACAAATACTTACAAAGCATACAAAATTCTGAGCTACAAAGGTGAGCCATGAACAAGTCAGTAATGCTTCAGATTTCAGTACAGAGACATCCTGTACAGTTACAGCAGGTAGTGACTATAATACACCTAATTCCATCAAGTCTTGCTAACAGTGTGTCTGCTTAAAGAGGCACTGTTTCAATTTCAATTTGTTTACATGCCTTTTTACAAAAACATATTTGTATGCAAAGCATATTACATATTTGCTCAATTTTAGTCAACTTTGTGTGAAACTTATAGTGAACTTGTCTCCTCCGCTGGCTATGCAAGCCAATCAATTCTCGTACTCTCATATGCCTCTCTCAGTTAGCAGACTAATATTTTTATGATCCTTTCCCTCAGTACAAATAAGGTTGCTACGCATCTCAAACATTTCCAGATTGTAACTACATCCTTTCTTTTACATCAGGGCTGTTATTTCTCAAACTTTTTACGTCTTCTTTTTCTCCTCTGTAATACTAAGTCTCCCCCAATAAAAACATTGTTAAAATTAGCTTATATAATAAGCTATATTATATAGAGAGTATAATGTACTCTAATTAAAGGTACATCATTATAGTTGGGCCTGAGACCCATTGCTGATGTGGCCTAGCACCAGTATCATAGTGCACACTGATTGACGTTATATGGGGGGAGGGGGATGTGGGGGGGTGTTTGATGGGAATGGTTGCATTCACTTTGTTATTTGATATTGCTTGGAGTGGTTGAATGCTGAAGGAACACTGTATTCAACTTGCTGGTTTGTATTCCGATGTCATACTTGGAAAAGCAATAAAAATTGTTTAAAGTAAAAGTTACATCAAACATCTCACACTTCCTCTCGCAACCCATGAACTATTCTGTACATATCTGGGTAAGCCCATCTCTCGGGGTGAGCATCATGGCATTGCAGCAGCTTTTCCTTTCACACCCAAGGCACACCTACATTAATAAAAATGTTGGGTGATACATTAATCTTTATGGAACAAGCAGTGCAGACATGGAAAGGACACATATGGCCCAAAGAGCTAGGAAAGTGCCTTCCAGATTCTTAGCAGGTCCCCCGACAAGGAACCCGTGTTTCGCCGTTAAAAGTGCCATTAATATAAAGCAGTCAGATGTTAAAGCAATTTGACACGAAAGAAGTGCCGGCCATCCATCTTTATCTCCAACATTATTTAACATTTATCTTCTCCCTCTATGTCAGCTCCTTTCCAAACTCAATCTTACACACTATGTTTATGCAGATGACGTCCAAATCCTCATCCCGATTAGAGATTCATTGCAAAATACCTTACAATTCTGGAATTCCTGTCTTCTATCTATCAATAACCTCCTAACAAATCTTAATTTGATACTCAATTCCAAAAAACAGAATTCCTTCTCATCACTCCAGATGGCAACTACACTTCACCTAATAATCACACCTTATCTCCTCCAGCCTTTTCCACCCAGGTCAGAAATCTTGGCGTCACCATGGATAATCTACTGAACTATAAAAGCTTCATCAATAACACTATAAAAGAAGGTTTCTTTAAACTTCAAGTATTAAAGAGACTAAAACCCCTCCTACACTTCAAAGATTTCAGATATGTATTACAAACAATTATATTCTCGAAAATAGACTACTGTAACTCACTGTTGCTTGGTCTACCCGCAAACACTTTGAAACCTCTACAATTGTTACAAAACACCACTGCGAGGATTCTAACTAAATCCAGCAAAAGGGACCACATTACTCCCATCTTAAAAAACCTCCACTGGCTCCCTATCAAATATAGAATCCTTTATAAAACCCTTTCAATAATCCACAAAATCATCAATAACTCTACTCCAATTGACCTCACCATTCCTTTACAACCTCACACCTCCTCCCGTCCAACTAGACTAGCCCAGAGAGACACCCTAAAGGCACATCCTCTCAGAGGATGTGCCTCCTCTCAGAGGATGTGCCTCCTCTCAGAGGAGCTCAGAGATGTTCTGGCGGGTCCGCTGTGTGACCTGTTCAATAGATCCCTAGAAACAGGAGTGGTGCCGAGTGATTGGAGAAGAGCGGTGGTGGTCCCGCTTCACAAGAGTGGGAACAGGGAAGAGGCAGGCAACTACAGACCGGTTAGCCTCACTTCGGTGGTGGGAAAAGTAATGGAGTCACTGCTGAAAGAGAGAATAGTGAACTATCTACAGTCTGGAGAATTGATGGACCAGAGGCAGCATGGATTCACCAGGGGAAGATCCTGTCAGACAAATTTGATTGACTTTTTTGACTGGGTAACCAAGGAATTGGATCAAGGAAAAGCACTAGATGTCATCTACTTGGATTTCAGCAAAGCTTTTGATACGGTTCCGCACAGGAGACTGGTGAATAAAACGAGAAGCTTGGGAGTGAGTGCCGAGGTGGTGACCTGGATTGCAAATTGGTTGACGGACAGAAGACAATGTGTGATGGTAAATGGAGCCTTCTCTGAAGAGAGAGCGGTTTTAAGTGGTGTACCGCAAGGATCGGTGTTGGGACCGGTCCTGTTCAATATCTTTGTGAGCGACATTGCGGACGGGATAGAAGGTAAGGTTTGTCTTTTTGCGGATGACACTAAGATCTGCAACAGAGTGGACACGCCGGAAGGAGTGGAGAGAATGAGACGGGATCTAAGGAAACTGGAAGAGTGGTTGAAGATATGGCAGCTGAGATTCAATGCCAAGAAGTGCAAAGTCATGCATATGGGGAGTGGAAATCCGAATGAACTGTACTCGATGGGGGGGGAAAGGCTGATGTGCACGGAGCAGGAGAGAGACCTTGGGGTGATAGTGTCTAATGATGTGAAGACAGCGAAACAATGCGACAAGGCGATAGCAAAAGCCAGAAGAATGCTGGGCTGCATAGAGAGAGGAATATCGAGTAAGAAAAGGGAAGTGATTATTCCCTTGTACAGGTCCTTGGTGAGGCCTCACCTGAAGTACTGTGTTCAGTTCTGGAGACCGTATCTACAAAAAGACAAAGACAAGATGGAAGCGGTACAGAGAAGGGCAACCAGGAAGGTGGAGGATCTTCATCGGATGACGTACGAGGAGAGATTGAAGAATCTAAATATGTACACCCTGGAGGAAAGGAGGAGCAGAGGTGATATGATACAGACTTTCAGATACTTGAAAGGTTTTAATGATCCAAAAACAACGACAAACCTCTTCCGTAGGAAAATAATCAGCAGAACCAGGGGTCACGATTTGAGGCTCCAGGGAGGAAGATTCAGAACCAATGTCAGGAAGTATTTCTTCACGGAGAGGGTGGTGGATGCCTGGAATGCCCTTCCGGAGGAAGTGGTGAAGACCAGAACTGTGAAAGACTTCAAAGGGGCGTGGGATAAACACTGCGGATCCATAAAGTCAAGAGGCTGCCAATGAAGAGTGGGTGACTCGCCAGAATGATGGCTATTGACACAATACCCTTATTAAATAAACATACACATGCTTACTGTGACTCCTACATCGCTCTAAGCTTCAACAGCAAGAGGTAATGGAAAAAAGGACTTGCACTCACAAAGAGGGGAGTAGCTGGCTTGTTACGGCGGTTACTACCCCAAACCAAATATGCCTGATACTTCACTTTCAATGCATATACAGCATAGCTCTCTGCTTCAATGACAGGGGAGAAGAATAACTGATACTTCACACATCCAGCAGAGCTCTCTGCTACAACGGCAAGGGAGAAGAAAAAGGGTTCGCACTCAAAAAGCGGAGAGTAGCTGGCTTGTTACGGCGGTTACTACCCCAAACCAAATGTGCCTGATACTTCACTTTCCATGCATATCCAGCATGGTTCTCTGCTTCATCGGCATGGGAGAAAGACTGATACATCACGCATTTCCAGCATAGCTCTCTGCTTCAACGGCAGGGGAAAAAAAACAAACCAAAAACAAAAACAAAAAACTGATGCTTCACACATATCCTGCATAGCTTCAACGACAGGGGTGAAGAAAAAAAAAAGGATTCGCAATCACAAAGCGAGGAGTAGCTGGCTTGTTACGGCGGTTACTATCCCAAACCAAATGTGCCTGATACTTCACTTTCAATGCATATCCAGCATGGCTCTCTGCTTCAACGGCAGGGGAGAAAAAAAAAAAAAAAAACCCCAACAAGGGCTGTACAACATAGTCTAGGTAAAACAAATAAGCATGGGTGTAGCTTGCTTATCGCGGCGGTTACTGCCCCTACTACCCCTAACTAATCAAGCTAGATATTTCACTTGGATGCAGCTCCATCACTGCTCTCTACATTAATGGTGGGGGTGGAAGGGGAATAGAACAAGGAGCTAAGAGAAACAGATAAGAATGAGAGAAAAAATGAGGGAAGCTTGCTGGGCAGACTGGATGGGCCATTCGGTCTTCTTCTGCCGTCATTTCTATGTTTCTATGTTTCTATAAACATCACTAAGTCGAAGAGCTCTTTCCATCGCTGGTCCTAAACTTTGGAACTCTCTCCCACCAGACCTTAGAATTGTACAATCAGCACCTACTTTTAAAAAGAGACTCAAGACCTGGTTGTTTAACCAAGCATTTCCTTAACCCCAACAACCAAGCTCTTAACCTCATCTCTATCGACATCAGCCTCAACATAGTCAGTACCAGCAATTATACCAGCATTTATACTCATTTTCTTTAAAATATATTGTATTTAAATTATAATTCCCATGTTCATTTTAATTTATTATTATTATTTATTATTTATTTATCCAAGTTCATCCTACCTTGTTCATTGTAAGACATTATTCTATATATTGTCAAGTTATTTGTTGCAATGTAAACCGAAGTGATTAGTAACTATGTTACTAGAACGTCGGTATATAAAACTGTCAAATAAATAAATAAATAAATAAATAAATAAACAAACAAACAAACAAACAAACAAACTCTAAACACAAGCAATAAAGCTGTATTACAACAAACATACCTGCTGAAATTTTTAATTGGAAGTGTCCGGGAGTGCACAGTTACACTAGTGGCAAAAACGCTTTAAATACTGTAAAAAAAAAAAAAAAAAAAAAAAAAAGCACAAAAAAATCGGCCAATCAAATGCAAAAATGGCAGGGTAGGACTTGAAGGAAAACTGAAACTGAAAAAATTGACGCGGAGAGTGCCAGCCCGTAAACCCGGATACTGTAAATTAAATATTTCATTAGAAACTGGTTGGGTGAAAGAGGAAAGATTATTATTATACCTTATTTCTGCTAGAGGTGACCTATCATTTTTGTGTACCGCACTATTTGTTGTTTTGTATTTTCAGATTTAAAAATGTTCTGCTCTGTCCCTCCCGACGCAGTCTCGTGGCGAAACACGGGTTCCGTGTCGGGGGACCTACTAAGAATCTGTAAGGCACTGTTTAAAGTTTGTGGCGTTGCTACCACCAAGTAAAAGCATTTTCTACATTATACTAGAATTACTGTGTGGACTCTTACTTCGTTCTACACTTCATTTATTACTGTGTATTACAAAATATACATTCATAAACATTTTCAATAAACAAAATAAAAGACAAAATAACAGAGCTCAGGGGATGCCAATGCAAGCATGCAATTAAAATTGGGCACATGCAACAAGTTCTACAACTTAAGTAGATCGCTTTCGGTCGTTCTTTAGCAGAAAATAAAAACAGTCATAACGACTGTGTGTTAAAGACCTCCTTAGACAAAAAGGTTTTTAACAATTTCTTAAACCTGGCCATATCTGGTGTTATCCTAATTTCTTCAGGAAGTGAGTTCCATAGCGATGGACTTGCTACAGAGAAAGCGTGAACACGTCTCGTCCAAATGAGCAAGTTTAACAGATGCAGTTTCAAGTAAACCTTTATTGGCTGACCTTAGGCAGTGGGAAGGTTGATAAATATGCAAAAGAGAACTTATCCATGGATTTTCTGGATAGTACAGAAGCCTGTGAACTAGACAGGCAATCTTATACTTTGCGTGCCAAAGTAAAGGTAGCCAATGAAGGGACTGTAAAATCGGCATGATGTGAGTGGACAAACTAATTCCAGTTAAAATCTGTGCAGCTGAATTTTGAATTATTTATAACAATCTGAGTGTGTTATTAGAAACTCCTGTAAAATGAGCATTACAATAATCTAATGATGGAAATATTAATGCTTGGAGATTTGTACAGAAGGTGTCATGGTCCAATAGTGGTTTCAGCCAACGTAAGAGCTATAACGTGAAGATTTCACAATTGATTTAAAATGGTCATATCTCGATAAGGTTGTATCTAGTATAACCCCCAAATTGCGTAATATGTTTCTTATGGGAAGATAATGACCATCGAATACAAATGATGCAGGGCAGTCCATAGGGATCTGTCTGGACAAAATAAGCAGGTCTGTTTTATTAATGTTAAGAGAAAGCTTATTATGTGTAAGCCAACATTTAATAGCTGATAAGCAAATACTCAGGAAGTCAAAAATATATTTCCAGGAAGATCACAATGGAAAAAAAAATGTATGTTGTCAGCTGTAAATTTATAATTGACTTCAAGAGTTGCCAGGACATCCATATGTGCAGTCTGTTTCTCCTTTTTCGGGGAACCAGCTTTAAAAGAAAGGAGGTCCAGTAATCATGAATACTGTTTCTGCAATGCATCACAGAAAGGATCTCAGGTTGACACCAGCAGTTTAGAATAGAAAACTTTTATGAATCCACAGCAGTTGAGTGGGGGAACTCAAGCATAAATAGTATAAGTCTTCAAACAGAGAGGAACTAGCACTGAACTGAAGAGTGTATCACAGGACTTATTCCAAGTAAGTGAAAACTTTCTTCCAAAAGGTCTGTATTTAACACATGACTAGAATGAATGTCCAAGAGTGCGCACATCCAATTTACATTTAATACACCAATCGGAATCTGAAATTTGGGCCAAAAATGCTTGCCTCTGTGAGATGTATGATCTTGTTAGACATTTGTACTGTATGTCATGTAACAAAGCATTATTTTTTGTCTTATTTATCTGACCAAAGCACCTAATAAAGAATTTGTAATTCGTGAATCCATTTGTTCCATTTCTCCTCAAACTTCCACTCATCAGCTAACAATGTCACATATTTATGCAAAGTGGAAAGAGAAAGCTTATGTGGGTCACTCATATCAAGCCATTCCTTTAATATGCACCATTTAGTGACTGCAAATTCAAACCTGCTTAAAGATGTAACATAGTATCTTAGTTATAAATACCCGTATTAATCCCTCTGTGCAATCCCAAACCCCTCTGAATTTCTGCAAAACACCTAATGTCCCCTCTCTTTCATCCAAAATTTAATCTAAAAAGATCTGCCCTTTCATTGTCCACTTGGAGCATATTCTGGGATGCATACCAGGATCAAAATCCCTATTAAATATTATAGGTAAAAAAGGGGAAAACTTTAGAATTTAAGTTCAACTGAGAAGCTATCCATCGCCTCGTTTCTTGTAGGGGCACCATTAGTACATGGATACTAATATGCAATGGAAGCTTGGGTTTTTTGATATATAAAATAAAGCGAAGACATAAGGGAGATATCATTGCCAATTCCATCTTATTGCAGAGTAATTGCTCATATTTAAATACAATCTCCCACATGCCTTAAGTTGGTTACAATGTTATTCACTCTGGGCGCCGGATAGCCAGATAAGTAGGACTTATCTGGTTAGCTAGTGGTCTGCTGAAAATCAGCAGCCGCTAGATAGCTGGATAAGTCACTTAGTGATATTCGTCTTAGCTGGCTAAGTTAATTGGATAAGTTAGATCATCCATAAAGCTGATCTAACTTCGCTGGATTTCACTTAGCTGGTTAATTAGCGCCTTTAACTTATCCAGGTAAGTCATATCCATCCAAGTTACTTTCCTGGCCAGCTGAATATAGGGCCCTCTAAAGTCAGGAAGGCCTAAACCTCTTTTAACCCAGGGTTTCATCAACTGTGCCAAAGAAATATATGGTTTCTTCCCCTCCATAAAATAAAATCTAATTTCTTTATACAAACAATTTAGCTCCTTCCTTGTTAATCAAGACTTATTTTAAGAAGATGAATTCTATCCAGCAAAGAAAGAGACAAATCTGTCCAATTCCTCAGATTCTAGTGCTTTTCAATAACTATATTACATTTTTGTTATTTTACTTTTTCAGTTTGCAAAATCTCTCGTGTATATGTCACCTGTGTTGTGCTCTTTAAATTCTCAATGCTGAATCATATCAATGGCGTTACTTAGCTTAATAAATGAAAGCCAAATTGTCCAATAGAATGGCAGAGAGGCAGAGTCTACCGGGCCATTCTATTGGACAATTCGGCTTTCATTTATTAAGCTAAGTAACGCCATTGATATGATTCAGCATTGTGAATTTAAAGAAATTTAAAGAGAGTTTAAAGAGCACAACACAGGTGACATTTACATGAGAGATTTTGCAAACTGAAAAAGTAAAATAACAAAAATAGTATACCAACATTGACCAATGATTAAACAGAAGATGGAGTATTAAAGTGAACTAAGCTATACGATGACACCTATTATGAAGGTCAATGAAGCCTAGCATATAAATTCACTTCACAGGTTCTTGGTAAAAGAAAAATTAATTTGGACACTATTGGTATTCTTTGCGACTGTTTATTACACAGCCAGAGAAATCTGTACTAGTACTGCTACAGACTTAACGTAATTATAATCACCTCTCAGGCTATCAAATTCATTATTCAAAATCTAAGGTTTTGGTCCCGGATGCAACACACAAATTCCCCGTAGTTTGAAAAACTTTTTTATTTCTACACATAGTTTGACATATTTTAGGCTTCAAGTTAACGTTCCGGACCTGTATGCCCATAACTATCCAGGAGTTATTAGGAAAATACAGTCTGATCTGTCCAAATGGTATCTCTTGACTCTCTCCCTTTTGGGATGCAGTTATTTAGTTAAATTGATGATATTACCATGTTTATTATATTTGTTTCAACATCTTCCTTGTCCCTCATGAAATGTATATGATATTAGAAAGCTATTATTTCTTTCTATTGGAGTAGTAAGATACCACGTATTAATATTTCTACTCTACAATAGGCACTCAACTGTGGCAGTCTAGATGTTCCAACTTTCTTTCTATACTCTCTTGTCAGCTAGGTTATGGCGAATCAGAGGCTGGTTATATAGTGACTCCAATAGTTATCAATGGCAGGATCTAGAGGAATTTCAATCTTGCTGCCTTATTATGGTATTCCCCTAACACATTTATTCTTAATAAGATACAGGGGATAGTCCAATTTTATCTCATACCTTAAAGATTTGGTCTCTCTTACTTAAAATTCTTAAGAAACAGCCCTGTAGGTTTTCTCCTTTATCTCCTCTCTTTAATAATTTACAGCTCTCCTTGGCTACTCACTCTCTGGATTCCAAAAACTGGGTAACGCATGGACTTCAGTATCTGGGCTAGACATGGAAGAGAACTGAATTTAAATTCTTTCAGGATCTAGTGTAAGACTTTTGGATATCTCCTCATACCCATGTTCTATATCTGCAGCTCTGCAGAGATATTTTTAGAGCATGAGGTGCACTACTAGATCTTAAGAGAGAGAGATGGTATGAGAAGGTCTGATGCAAAAATTTTCCTTTAAGTTTATTACTTCTATTTATCGCTCTCTGAGTTCTGGATTCCAAAGACTGCATAAAGCATTGACTTTGCTGTCTGGGTCAGGTACACAGAGAAATCAATCATTGATTGACCGATGGAATGCTGATTTATCTTTGGATCTGAAAGAAGAGGACTGGTATAATATTTGGTGCTCTCTATAAACTCATTTTGTAATAAAAAGAGAGTTGATGTTTAAACTGTTACATTGGACTACCAGATACCCCTTATACTTTTCTATAGTAATATTAGTCCTCTTTGCTGGACAGAGATACATAGAGGTGCAGGCTATATTTCAGAAGTCTTTTATTTTGTTTGCACCTCTGTGTTTGCTGGGATGAGGGGAGGCTGGGGTTTTCTCTGGTAAAGAAAGAAAATTGGTTTCTCATGCAGCTCAAACAACTATTGCATTCTTTTGGAAGTCTACTCCCTCTTTCCGATCACTGGGGACATACTTTGACTGCGATAGCCTCTATGGAAAAAATAACATATATGATTAAAGACAGATCAGAGGATTATGATCAGATTTGGAACCCCTATCGCAGTTGGCATAGACAAATACTGGATGACTGAGACTCTCTACTTCTTTGGTATCCTAATTTCTCTTATATTGCTGGCTGCAATATGTGTCTCTGTTTATTGATTTTGTGTTTCTTGATTTTGTTATTATTTAATATCTTTACATTGTATTTGTGCCTTAAACTTATATATTTTCTTATTGTTTTGCACTGTTTGTCACAAATAAATAGTTTAAAAAATAATCAGCAACAATACTAGTCTATAAGATCCTGGGAGTGTGGGATCCCTAACTGGCTTAGGTAGGACAACAATTGTCACCTTATTGGAACCATTTAAGTTTTCGCCCATCTCTGCTAGGACTTCAGATACCTTTTCTACAAGTAAGCATATTTGATGTTTTAATATTTTATAGAATTCTCCTGAAAGACAATCAGGTTCCAGTGCTTTGAATTATTTAGATTGCTTAATAGTCCCCCACAGTCAAAGAGGTGTTCAAGATTTGCAACTGCTCTTCTGACAATTTAGGACAAGAAGATGAGTTCAAATAATCCTTAACAGCCTGAAGGTCACATGGTTCCTTCTTCTACAAAACTTTATTAAAATAGTAAAAAGTATCTCCAAACTCTTTATTTGTATGAACTAAGTGGCCCCTGCTATTTCGCACTGACACAGTATAATTTCTACCTGGCCAACTTCTAATCACATTAGCCAAAATTTGCCCCATTTTGTTACCATAATCTATGCTTATAATGAAATAGGCTTTTCTTAGTTTTTTTTGTGGATTAGTGAATGTAATGCAGCATGCATGGCAATAAATTGGAATTTAGTCATAGCAGAAGGGTATCTATCACAACGGGCGATATTTACATGCAATTACTTTTCTAATCCAAAAAATAAAACACCACTCACCAAACCTCTTTACATTATCTGCAGAAAAATATAAGCATAAGAATAGAGAGACCATCATAACACCCGCCAGCATAAAAACTGATTTTTAAATCATATGCTTAAATGGTTCATCAATAATCATTGGTCTTATAAAATAGATGCTTTCTTAACTGTTTTTTTTCTTTTTGCACATAAAGGGACGGATTTTAAAAGTCCCTCGTGCACCGGCGCACCTATTTTGCATAGGCTGCCGGCGCGCGTAAGTCCCAGGGCTTTCGAAAAGGGGCGGGAGGGGGCGTGTCCGGGGGCGTTCCCGAAACGCCGCGTCGTTTCGGGGGCGTGCCACGGCGTTTCGGGGGCAGGCCCGGGGGCGTGGTCGAGGCCTCCGGACCAGCCCCCGGGACCGGAGCGGGGCTGCCGGCCAACGAGCGCAAAGTTACGCCTGCTTTCAGCAGGCGTAACTTTGCCAACAAAGGTAAGGGGGGGTTTAGATAGGGCTGGGGGGGTGGGTTAGGTAGGGGAAGGGAGGGGAAGGTGGGGGGAGGGCGAAGGAAAGTTCCCTCCAAGGCCGCTCCGAAATCGGAGTGATCTCGGAGGGAACAGGCAGCGTGCGCTGGGCTCGGCGCGCGCAGGTTGCACAAATGTGCACCCCCTTGCGCGCACCGACCCCGGATTTTATAAGATACGCACGGCTATCTCATGTTTCTATGCTTGTCTAAGCAGGAAATGCACACATTCCAACATTACTAAATAGTTTTTTTTTAAAGAGGAACATATACGTGATGACATCAATCAATGCCAACACACTGTCAGCTGGAACTCCCCAGGCTGTCAAAAAATACAACTCACAAACAATGATTCCACTCTATATCAATGTTCAGACCATGAGGCAAAACAGACTGCTTATTAAAAATCCATCGTTGTTTGTGCTGTAATAAAAAACTTTTGCCCAAAGTTTTGCATTAAAACTATAAAAGGACAATAGATTATTCCACTCTGCCAATTCAAGAAACCATGATATTGCAAATATTGCAAATATTTTTATAACGGCGTATGAGGACCAGTTCATCCATGGGAGATAAATCTTCTCTGTTGGAAACATTACACTGATGACATTTTTGGCGTTTGGAAAGGGTCATCTGAGTCACTGATCCAGTTTCACCAATGGCTCAATTCATGCAATCCCAATTTGTGATTTATATTGAATTTTTCTAGAGAACACATCACTTTTTTGGACTTGATTATAAGGACAATATCATCTCTGACAATAACCCTTTAAAGAAAACATAATGAGTGGAATAATCTATTGTCCTTTTATAGTTTCCATCCAGCTTCTCTCAAAAATACCTCCCGGTTGGCCAATTTCTCCCCCTCTGCAGGATCTGTAAGGGGGCTTAAGAATACAGGATTCAAACACAGGCTATGGCTGACAGATTCCTAGAGAAGGGATAGCCCAAGGATTCTGTGAAAACTGCATTTCATAGAGCCTTGTTTAACAATAAGGATCTACTTTTGATTTCCTTGGTGAGAGAAATGTTGGAGACACAAACATGTATTTTGACATACTCATGACTATCTCCAAAAATTAGCCATGTAATTCGGCAACATTGGCCAATCATGGACTCCCTTGAATAAATGAAATTACCTGTTAGATTCACCTTCACAAGGGGACAGAATATTAAGGACAGGATAGGTCGGTCCAATTTGCTTCCAGTTGATATTTTATCAACTGCATCCAGTTTTGAACAATGTTCCAATTGTAGCATCTGTGACATGCAGGGCATTGACACTCATATCAGGTCTTTTCTACTAAGAAACTTTTTTCAACACGTGAGGCTGCTAATTGCAAGATCTCCTTTGTAGTATACTGTCTACGATATCCTTGTGGACTGCAATATCTTGGCCAAACAACAACGCAAGTATGTACTCGCTTGTTGGAACACAAAAGTTGTTTAAAAACTCAAAAGCTTCATGTTTCAATGGTTTCACATTTTTTGGAATTTCAACATCGTTTTGAAGAAACCAAGTGATTTATCTTAGATATAATTGACAATGATTGGAGGGGGGGGGGCAATCGGGCAAAAATGTTATTGCAACGCGAACAATGACGGATTTTTAATATGAATTATGTTTTTCCTCATGGTCTAAACGTTGATATAGGGTGGAATCATTGTTTGTGAGTTGTATATTTTGACAGCACTGGGTCTTTCAGCAGACAGCATGTTGATGTTGATTGACGTCATCATGTATGTGTTCCTCTTTAAAAACTATTCAGTAATGGCGGAACGCATACATTTCCTGCTTAGACAAGCATAGAAACTTGAGATGCCAATAAGAACTTATGGCGGAACAGTGTGAAGTGGGTGAGAATGTTTTTGTTAAATGTGTGATTCATATTTGTATTTTCTTTTCTTACTTTCAGTTTAAAGAGTGACATCAAGCAGAAAGTGTACCCCTGACGCAGAAATAGTTCGAAACATAACGTTATGACGGGTCTTTGCGGGTTGCCGCTGTCAAGTGCTTAATCTTCACTACTCCACTTTAAGACGACAAAGCGATTTCTATGGAGAAAGTGATTTTTCTCTAAATTTTATGTGAAAAAATAAAAAAAAAGTTAAAAAAGCATCTTTGTTATAAGACCAATGATTATTGATGACCCTTTTTAAGCATTTGATTTTAAAATCAGTTTGTATGCTGACGGGTGTTATGATGGTCTCTCTATTCTTATGCTGATGCTTATATTTTTCTGCAGATAATGTAAAGTGGTGTGTTGAATGCTGTTAGATGTTTTTGATTTAATTGGAGCATTTCACATTTGGATTCTCCCTATTTGATTACTTTTCTAATGCTAAAATCTGCTTAGTAAGCATCTTCTTTTTCTGAGCTACACATACAATAACCTCTCCTTTCAAAACAGCCTTCGCTGTTTCTCATAATAAAAAAATATCTTGTTGATAGGCACTATTAAATTCATTAAACTCTTTCAATTTAGTAGTGAAATAATCATGAAATGTCTTATCATGAGAGAGAAATATGGGAGACTTCCGCCTCTGCATCCAGTTCCCAGAAACTAATCTCTCAAGATCAACCATGACTGGCACATGGTTTGATATTTCTAATGGGCCTATCTAAGAATTAACTAATTGAGAAAAACTGGAAGTAAATGTAAAACATATTTGTGAATTATATGACCTCGAGACATGTATATAGTGAGTGGGGGGCTCACTGTTCTTAATATAGTTTTGGAGTTTTAAAACTGATACTACAGCTCTAGAGACAGCTGTTCCTCAGCAACTGGAAGTCTTTCTGTAATATAACTGCATTGCATGGCATTAGCAGACAAATGATAGATATAACAGAAAATGACTGGCTTACATTAAATGTAAAGGTCTATATTCAAACACAATCTGGTTAGCAAAGTTAGCCAGATAAACGTATCCAGCTAACTTTGGAGACATAGTCAACAGTGCAGCCACACTACTGAATATAGTTGGCTCTCTTAATTAATTAGTTAGCTAGCTAACTATAACCAGCTAACTTTAGGACAGCTCTTTGACTCAGACTTAGCCAGCTAAGTCATCTGGCTAACTCTGAATACTGGAGTTAGCAGGATAACTTAGCCAGCTAACTCAACTCCTCCCATTTACACCTCTGGACTGCCCCTAATTTATCCAGCTAAATTCTGCCACCTAAATTATTAGCCATCTAGAATTTAGCTGGATAAAGACTGAATATAGCAGAGTTGCTTACCTGTAGAGGGTGATCTCCGAGGACAGGAGGATGTTAGTCCTCACATATGGGTCACATCATTGGATGGATCTTGGCACAGATCATTGATCTCAAAGAATTCTAGAGGTTTCAAACATGCCCTACTGAGCATGTGCAGTTGTAGATATAACCCTGCCCCCTAGGCAGAGTCCCTCAGTCCATGATATAGCTAAAAAATGGAGAATCCAACTCCCAGGGGAGGCAGGTAGGTTTCGTGAGGACTAATATCCTGCTGTCCTTGGAGAACACCTGTTACAGGCAAGCAACTCTGCTTTGTTCGAGGAGAAGCAGGATTGTAGTCCTCACACATGGGTGATTCCCAAACTGTAGGCTGTCTGAGCAGGACTAAGCGGGAAATTGCACAGTGCTGAAAGCACCACCTCTCCCCTTTTGCTTGTGAGGCAGCCGACCCACAAAGGGTTCTAGGCAGGAAAAGAGTTGGATTCTACAAAGAGGAAACCACAGAAAAAATTAAGACACAAAACCCCAATGAGTAGCAGAGGTGCCTAAGATAGAGGAGTGATGCAAAGGCCAACAAGAAACATACCCCACATCATGGAAAACCTTACAAGCAGGGTTTCAGATCAGTAAACCCTGACAATGACAGTAGGTCTAGAACCTCCTGAATACAGAAAAAAGTCTAGCGATATGAACAAGAGAAGGACTCTAGGACAAAGACCGTATAGTTTCCTTCGGTGTTACAAGACAAGCGAAAAACCAACTGGAGACCGAGAGCTCCCCAGAAAGAAACTGCAGTCCACAAGCATCTGTAGAAGTGTGCCCTACGTTTGGTTGATAGACACAATGTGCAGAAAAGAATACTCAGCAACAATGACAGGGCATGTGACAGACCCTACATGCCAAAGTACCAGACCTAGCTGACCACACAGGAAACACCAAGTTTCAGGGGATGAAAGGCAATCCCTGAATGGGATCGCTAGCCCAAACCCCTGAGTAGGAAGATAAGTTAGGCCTGAAGCTCACCCACACTGCACCCTGTTAAGGACAAGGCTATCCATCCTGTCTATATGATAGTTCAGGTAAGCAGGAAGGCACTTTGGACAACCTTGTGAAGTGAGAAAGCTAAAAGCAGTAAAGGCCAGAACTTGGCAAAAATATAGGAAAAAGTGGTGTATCTTTCCCTGCAGGTACATGAATGCCCTAGTTTTTCTTCCCTTCCCCTCGACATTTCAACTGGAAGTCGGAAGGAGCAAAGAACACAAGGAGGCAGATCGCTGGGCTGCAGGGGTAAGAGCAAGTCACTAGGTTGCATATGTCAACCCCTAGTGAATAACTCACTGCTAATTCCAGTAGGGAGTTACCCATCAAGATAGAGCCCTCAACCTGCTTGGAACAGCTGAAATTGAGAGCAAATCCCCCAGGGATGAAATCCAGAAACACTCCACCAAGAGACAGGAAGCCGGGGTGTCACAAGTGCAAACCCTTGAGGAACAGGATTTCTTCACTGGCCTGGAAACCCTAAGGGTACCAGGAAAGGATCAGTGTGATCATGGAATAGACTGCCCACCAACCTGCCTTAGGTATTAATACCTCAGACATGATTACATGTACTTCCCCCAAGGAAGCACACAGTCCAGTAAATGGAACAACCGTTGCATGAACCAGGACTCTCCTGTCCACAGACAGGGTTATTCATAAAATGGGGAAGTATAGCTTGCAAGCCACTGCAACCAAAGAGAAGCACCTCTGTTGCAGAGGCTCTGCAGCCCAAACACACCTCAGTGTCCAAAGGAACCGATGACTGCTGGCACCATCGACTGTTCCCCTCAGCTCAACTACATGTCCGAGGGCATCGATGCTGTGAGCTCGATGGTGTCCCTCATCAACAGATATGGCTGACAATAGCCAGGCAGGGCCCCCGAGATCACTGGCATCCATGGTGCACGACAGCCATAGGCTAGTGATGGGACAAAACCCCTCAGTACCCTGTCTGGACGCTGCAAAGGAGCCTCAAGGGCACCAGACCACTGTGCCTGAATGCCTTGGCACACCAGGGTGCCTTGAGTAGATAGCCCAAGTTCAACCAAGGCAAAACCCCTGTCGCCCAAGGGCTTCAGTGGCATTCGAGGGCTCTCAGAAGCTCTGGTGGTCGATGGCCTCAAGGGCAACCAGGGCACTTAATGGCAAACCCAGTGTCTCGTTGATAGTGCTCGATAACGAATGGCATTGCTGGAGAACATGCTTGATGATCTCCATGGCAGCCCCGCACCTTGATGGCATCAAGGGTATCAATGGCATCGAGGCAGCTCCACATAGCGATGGCATCAAGGGCGGCCACAACATCGAGGCTATGCACCTCGATGGCATCGAGGGAGGCCACGCATGCACCTCAATGGGATTGAGGGCGTCACTGGCATCAATGGCCTTGAGAGCGGCTCCAATGGCTTCGAAGGGGACCATGACGCTCGATGGCAGTCCCAGTCCCTAACACTAGAGGTTGGTGCTGCTACTCCATCTCATCGAGGCCAAGGCGCCACAGACACCTATGGCACAGAAGGCCCTTATGGCATCAAGGTTGCGCCAGCATCTCGATGGATTCAAGGGTGACCATGATGCTCAATGGCAGTCCTGGTCCCTGACGTCAGCCTGACATCGATATGTCAGTTCATCGGTGCACTGGTCACAAATGTACACGGGCAACAGATACTGGGCAAGACACTGAAGGTGCAGCAGCAAGCTGCTTGCCCAGGCTCCTGCTCACCCTCTCTCACAAGGAGACTGTACTACCATCACAGGAAAACGGGAGGGGAGTCATTGTCGTCCAGGGCTCCTGCCCATGGAGACTAGATCCTTATAATGTCGGGAGGAGAAGCTTTCACACCCCCCCCCCCCCCCCCAAGAGGAATGGTGTGATCCTTGATCACTGTCCAAACCTCCATCGATGCCAAAAGATCAGTGAAACAACATGGAACTTCTGCCTGGATAGAACTCAGGCAAGTCCCCAGGCTCAGCGGCCTACACGGATCACCCACGGACTGCATTCTGTCAGTCCTGCCAGCACCTGACAAAGATACAAAAACAGACAGAGCAAGGAGAGGACACAGATACTAAACTGCAGGGGCAGTTATTTATTTAATAAGGGACAGTAATAGACTGCCAGACTGCTCAGCAACTAAAGCCTGCCATGCAGCTGGCACACAGTGGAAAGAAGAGGAAAAAAGGAAAAGAAAAAAGTAAAGAAAACTACCGTAAGGTAAAGGAAAGGAAAAAATCTGCAGCTCCAGAGAAATTAAATTACAAAAACTGTGAGGAGAGAGCAAAGCTGAATACCGTGACACACACAGCTCCCGCAACCACACAGCTCCGTGGAAAAAAAAGACTGAGGGATTCTGCCTAGGGAAAAAGGTGATAACTACAGCTGCACATGCTCAGTAGGGCATGTTTGAAAGTTCTAGAATCTTTGAGATCAAAGTTCCAATCTGGGCTCCATCCGATGATGTCACCCATGTGTGAGAACTACCATCCTGCTTGTCCTCGGAGAAAGCCAGTTCAGCCATTTAGACGGATAACTTTTACGTTATCCACCTAAATGGCTTTTGAATATGGACCTTCTCATAGTCAGGATTTAGGATCCCTGCTTTGAACATGCGCTATTCAGAGTGGACAAGACCTGTGAGCCTATAACTCACAGGATGACAGGAAGTAGCCACAAGATATGTTGATGAATTTTAAGCTGTCCTTTTACCCAAAAAACCCTCCAAGGTTGTGTCAAACTACAATTCACACAAGACACCTGCCACAACATACAGTGATTATGTTTCTCAACATGCAATTTCCCCAATATGTTTCACTATTGTCAAAAGGACTCACCATGGAAAATAAGGGTCACTTTTCAGCATCAAAAATTGTATCTCCAAACAAAAAAGGACTTCATAATCATGAAAATTTGTTATACCAGAATGTAGCTATCAGCACAATATTTCCAACAATGATGTACACAAACTGCAGCACTCTTCCCCTCCCCCCACCAAAAACAGTTATATATAAATGCCTTACCTGCAATTACCCACGACTGATAGAGGGGATGCATCAGAAGTCGTCTGATACGTGCTCTAGCAGGATGGGAGTGGCTGGAAATTGGCAACTGGAACCTCATGTCCCAACAAGCCATGGTGCCATTACTGGTACCTTTTGAATGGGTGGAGAAAGCAAACAGGTTTTTGTTTGGTTTTTTTTTAGCTGTTTTGCCTTTTTTATGCATTCTTAAAATACAAAACAGTAATGTTAACATCCAGATAACATTTAGGAAAGAACTGTATGAAAACATATCTTCCTGGCAGGCAGGAATCAAGAAAAATAACATGAGTTAAGAGGCCAGAGATGCTACCAATTTGCTGAGTGTCCCAGCTCAGAGAACAATACCAAAAGAAAAGAAAAGCAAAAGCAAACATAATAATTAAAATGATAAATGAGAATGAATTATAAAACAGAAGAGAGTTCTGGATGAATCTGAAAGGAAGGACTTTATAATAGAGATGCTTTTAAAATAACCTAGAGGAGAAGAGGAGCCCTTAACAAACTATCTAGAAAGAAATAATGCTTACCAATGCAAAGCCAACACTGGTGTATGTCTACTGCAAATGAGGTTATAAGACCTAACCTCAGATCATGCTTTAAGGTCCAGGCATTCGTAGAAGATCTGAGGTCCCAGCCAACTAATGAACCATTAACAGTTGCATATGCCAAGACAGACTGAGCTCCAGAATTAAAATGATGCATATCAACCACACATCCATCATCCTTTGGGTCTAAATATCTGAACAGAGAGAAGACAGAAGAGAATCTTATTAGTACTTTTATAATCTTTTACAATTCTTTTTTTTACTAAGTTAAGTTACTTTTTTGTACTCTATTTTTGCATAGTGAGAGGGTTCCACTTCTGGCAAGCTATAATCCTTCCTCTAATCAGTGGTTCCCCAATCCAGTCCCTCAGGGCATACCCAGCCAGTCAGGTTTTCAGGATATCCACAATGAATATACATGAGAAAGATTTTAGTCCTGAGGGAATTCTGCACTACTGCGGCGTGCAGACTTTGAGCAGAATTCCCCACCTGCGCAGAACTGCCAAATTCTGCACAGAAAATGGCAGAGGAGATCCTGGCATGCCGTGAATGGAGCTCACGCCGTTTGCGGCGAATATGAAAGCCCTGGCATCCTGTGAACGGAGCGCGTGCCGTTCGCAGCGAAAATGAAGGCTCTGGCGTGCCACGGGACAGGCTCCTCTCGCGGTGTAATGAAGGCCCCGGTGAGAGTGAATGTGTGTAGAGAGGTGTGTGTGTGTAGAGAGGTGTGTGTGTGTGTGTGTAGAGAGATGTGTGTGTGTGTGAGAGTGTGTGAGAGAGAGAGAGAGAGAGCGGGGGTGGGGTGGGCAGGAGAGTGTGAGAGAGACCAGGGAAGGTGAGAGGGCAGAGGGGTGTGAGAGAGACCGGGGAGGGTAAGCAGGAGGGTGTGAGAGAGAGCAGGGGGGGTGCTTGAGTGTGGGTGCCAGAGAGAGGCAGACTGTGAAGAAGTGTGCATGTTTGTGCAAGATTGAGAGCTGGTGTGTATGAAAAAGGGATCTTGTGTATCTGAGGGTGCTTGAGTGTGTGAAGGGATTATGTATGTGCTTGAGTGTGGGTGCCAGAGAGAGGCAGACTGTGAAGAAGTGTGGATGTTTGTGAGAGATTGGGAGCTGGTGTGTATGAAAAAGGGATCGTGTGTATGTGAGGGTGCTAGCTTGTGTGAAGGGATTGTGTATGTGTGAGAGAAAGCCTGTGTGAAGGGGTGCATGAGAGAGGGAGCCTGTGTGAGGGGCAGTACTGAGAACGGGGTCAAACTCTGGGAGTGGTGATAGAGTGGAAGGGGTTGAGCCAAGAGGTGGAGGGGAGAGATACTGGCTGCTGGAGGAGTTGGAACCTGAGAGGGCAAAGTGGCCAGGGAAGAAGGGACAGCGAGTGGAAGGGACACTCTTACAGTGAATTTCTAGGGAAATTCTGCTCAAAATATTTAAAATTCTGCATCTTTAAGTAATAACTTTTTTCTGTATTAATTTAAAATGTAATTACTGAAAGACTGTCATGTAAATTGTGTTATTTTGGCCAATATAAAATATGCAGAATTTTAAAATTTTTGCGCAGAATTCCCTCAGGAGTAAGATTTACATGTCCTGACTCCATTGTATGCAAATCTTTCTCAGGCACACTAACTGTGGATATCCTGAAACTCAACTGGCTGGGTGTGTCCTGAGGACTGGGTTGATAATTACTGCTTACCAATAAACATAAAAATGTATATCATAGACCACACTCACACTGGAGAGCATATTTAAAAGCGTTACATATCTAAAAGTAGCACATATCATAGCAATTTTCAAAAGTCCATTTATGTGTATAAAACCTTTTGAAAATTTAGCCCTATGGAGTGAATTTTCAAAGGAGTTACTTGTGTAAAAGTAGCAATTTTCAAACGTCAATTTCTGTGCATAAAACCTTTTGAAAATTACCTCCATTATGTTTTAATGAGATAGAGTTCAAACCAGACAACAGACTGGGAAGTACATATAAATATCTAGGTCAAGGTCAAGTACAACCTTGCTGACATCTCTGTTTCAGTCCTTTGATATAGTATAATCACTCTACAGTCAGAAACAGTGATGGGAGATGCAGTACCTTACCTGCTTTGTAGAGCATGAACTTTGGGTGATTTTGGTGGCTTAGAAGCATCGACTGCAAGGACTTGGATGGAACCATTATCTGAGGCTATTGCTAAGCGGTGTGAGCCCTGACAGAATGTAAGTGTCTTGATGTGTCCGCCAATACGAGAGTAGGTCAAAATTGACCTAAACGAAAGAAAGATGAATATAATCAGCAAGGAATTTGGAACAATTTTTGGAGTGCAATCAAGCTTTTTATTATTATGACTAAAAAAAAAAAAAAAAGACTTAGTTTCTGTGTATTTGGCATCATCTTTCATTAAATGCTTCTTTGCTTATTACATGCCAAATTTCTATTTCTACTTGTAAACTTTACATTGTTACAATACATGCAGAAGCTGAAATAGGCTTTTCATTAGTACTTAAAAAATGCTTATACAACAATATAAATATTAAGAGCTGCAGAGAAAACATCTTATGGAAAAAGGAGATGACATAACCATAAACCCATCATATTCTGGGTGAGAAGACAAAGCACCACATTAGAAAACTGGGATTTATTACAAGCCACTGCAAAATAAGTTGTCACAGACTTGCCTACTGATGCATTTCAGCCCTGGCCTTTCACTTTACTGAAATGTATTGCTTCTCACAAGGAGCCCAAACCCATAACACTAGAAACTGAAGACTCTTAACCTTTCCACTGCTGCAATGCAAGTTATCACCTAGTAGTGCACAAAGTACCTCGCTCTGCTCATTCTGTCCGGAACCATGCTGAGGCTGGCAATTTATAAAGAGGGTTTTGTGGCCAGAACTAGCTAAACTAAGAAATACATACCATTTCACACTGGCCGTTCAAAACCACAGTCTCAATGCACTAGCTGGTAGTCAGAAAATATCCAGAACACTATAAAGGTTGTGATATCTATTAGTAGATCAAGCAACAAAGTTTTGCAGAAATATCATACTGTACATTTGCTTTCTGAGTGTCCCATGCTCCTGGCCGAAGTGTGCACCAAGTCATAAAGCACATCCGCGACATAGGCTACTCCAGCTTCCAAGCGCGCCGACTGCAGGAAAACGTCATCCCCTGCGGAGGCTTGCTCTCTTGTCTTCTATACCCAACATAGACAAACTCTCTGCATCATTCTACCACAAATAGCGGCTCGGAGACTCAAAGCAGACACTTCAAACAACCACTTCAATTGAATCTCCAACTTGCAGTCCTGAACATCTTTCAGAGTGGCAGACCCACCATTGGGATGGTCGTTTTCTTGGTCAGCGCCGAGACCGCCACATCCAACTTCAGAACCCGCAGGAGCTCCAAGGTCTCCTCCATCAAGGGGTAAAGCTTAGCCATGGCCCTTCCGACCTTCAAACCCATCTCCAGGAAGTCCCATTCCTGGTTCACCACCTTGCGAATCTTCTTCGGCAATGGAAAGGCACTAGGCGGCCCCCACAGCCCATCCAGAACCAGATTCACGCCTTCATTATCTGACTCCTCCTGAGTCACCTTCACCCCCAATTCCTGCCATGCCTGAGGAATAAGGGGACACAGCTCCTTCTCCATAAACAAGAGGACCACCCAAGGGTCGTCACCTTTGGACACAGGAAACTTTTCTGGGTCCAAATCATCCTTATTCACATCCAGGTCCGCATTCAGGATCGCGCCCAATTCCACATCCACATCCGGATCGGCCCCCTGCAAGTCCAAAGGATCCTCTGGCATACTATCAGAGTCTTCCCCATCACTGGGGTCAGCCTCCAGATCTGCATAACCCAAACCCAGGCATTGCAGCAGATCACTGGATCCCCCCAGAGGAGCCACCTTAGGGTTCTTAGCTGCACGCTGGGGCAGCCTCCCCTTTGGACACTTGATCCCCTATCCCTTCATTGCCAGGAAGGCCTGATGGAGGAGCAGAATGAACTCTGGTGAAAAATCTTCGGGGTCCTCAGCCTCCTGCTCAGGATGGCTGCCCTCCGAATCCTGATCTGCCTGCACTACAGGTTACAGAGGAGGAGGGGAATCACAGGAGTCTCTGTTAACCGCGGACTCCTGATTGTGATCCCCCATGGGAATGGCTGACCCCCAAGGCCCCCCTAAGGTAACAGCCGCGATCCCCGACAACTGAAGGATCTTCTTCTCCAAGGACCCCCCTGTTGAGGACCCCTCATCTCTCATCTCGCAGCTAGCACACAGGAATAGACTGCTCAGCTGCATAGACAGAGTTCCACAGGCCGCCATATGAGGGCTTTGTTTAAAAAATAAAAGAAGAAATGGCACCAAACGTGCTACTCACAGGCACACACACGGCTGCAACAGCCGCAATGCATGCACCCATGCGGCGTGCACAAACTGGCACAGCAGGCCGCACACACAGTCGCCACGCCGCATCGGCAAACGGCTGGAAACGGCCTGAGCAGCACGCAGAGAACACTGGCGCAATGGCGGTTAGCCCCAAAAAAGCTACGTGGCGGCACTGGCCCGACTGGCAAAAAAACACAAGTTAAGCCACACCCGTGACTCCTGTCAACACCGCCTCTATCTCCCTCTCCACCCCCGGGGAAAGGGAGTAGGGAGAACTCCCCAACCCACCCAACTTGAAGCGCCAACAGCTCCCGCTGTCACAGGCACACTCACCACCTCAAACTGTTCCCTCAAGCTGCTCTAAAGCACAAGAAGGTAAGCTATTGTTTAAAAAAAAGAATTAATGAAAAACAACAGGGTACTTCCCTGACAGGCCAGCAAGGCTTCAGGAGGCGGCATCAGAAGCCCTGAGGAAGCCAGTCCCCCTGGCTATCAGGACCTCCGGCCAGAACAGGACGAACACCAGCCAGGGGTTTCTAACCCCCGGTCGCCCTCATCCACCTGAGGGATGATCCATGAAGGAGCCTAATACCTCAGGAAGCCTCCGAAAACTTCTTTCTAGCAATTCTCTCTCAATCTAAAAAATTAGCAGGTAAGAACCAATTTTCCTTTCCCTGTACGTACTCAGATCAGTCCAGACTGTTGGGATGTACCCAAGCTTCTTCTAAACCGGGTGGGACTGCGAGAGTCCCGCTCGAACAACACTGGCCCCAAAATTGCAGGTCTCCGCCTGCTGGGATGTCCAAACGGAAGTGTCGAGCAAAAGTGTGCAAAGACTTCCAAGTAGCTGGCTTGCAGATTTCCTGCGGGGAGACCAGTTGGCATTCCGCCCAGGAAGCCACCTGTGTTCGAGTAGAATGAGCTTTCAGCCCTTCTGGAACTGAACGACCATGACAGATATATGCTGATGCAATGGCTTCCTTTAACCAACAAGCAATAGTGGCTTTAGATGCCTTCTGTCCCTTCTTAGCGCCTTGCCACAAGACAAACAGATGATCCAATAAACGGAATCCGTTGGTAGCCTCCAAATGGACTTTATTGCACTGTCTGACATCCAGACGCTTCATCTCTCTAGAATGAGGATCTGTCAATTCCACATCCGTAAAAGCCGGAAGCTGCATCAACTGATTCAGATGAAAGGCAGAAACCTCTTTTGGCAAAAAGGATGGGACCGCTCAAATCGAAACTCCAGAGTCCGAGATGCGCAGGAAGGGCTCCCTACAGGATAGGGCCTGAATCTCTGACACTCTCCTGGCTGAACAGATTGCCATGCCACTAACATCTCTAGATGGTGCTCTGCCCAGGCCATCAATAGATCCGCATCTAGAGCTACGGGGCCACCTTTTGTTCCTCCTTGCCGGTTGATATAGGTCACTGTCGTCGCATTGTCCGACAGAACTTGAACCTCCTGATGGCGCAGAAGAGGGAGGAAACTCTCCAGAGCCAAGCGAACGGCTCGTGTCTCGAGACGATTGATTGACCATGACTACTCCTCTGGAGACCACGGGTCTTGTACTGCACGATCCTGACACACTGCTCCCCAGCCGGAGAGGCTGGCATCTGTCGTCACCACCATCCACCAGAGTATTTCCAGATCCACACCATACTCCAAGTGCTGCCGCACCAGCCATCATGACAAACTGGACCTAGCAAAGTCCGTAAGTGGCAATGGAAGATAGAACTCCTCCGACAGCGGGTTCCACTGGGACAATAGAGCCGCTTGCAGAGGCCTCATATGCGCAAAGGCCCATGGAACCAACTCCAAGGTCGAAGCCATGGAACCAAGGACCTGCAAGTAATCCCAGACTCTGGGATTACTTGCAGTATAAGGCTGGGTACGGAGGCTAGCCGCAGGGACTGTACTTGACCACGCAATTTGATGATTCTGTCCCTGGAAAGGAAAACCTTGCCCACTTGAGTGACGAAACGGGCTCCCAAAAACTCCAGAACCTGGGAGGGGACAAGAAGGCTCTTGGTGAGGTTGACTACCCAACCCAGGGAGCGCAGATGGCTTAAGACCAATTCTACAGCTTGCGAGTATAAGGCTGTTGATTTCGCCTGAATGAGCCAGTCATCCAGATAGGGATGCACCAGCACTCCCTCCTTCCTCAGGGATGCTGCCACCACCACCATTACCTTGGTGAATGTCCACGGAGCTGTGGCAAGGCCAAATGGTAGGGCACAAAATTGGAAATGCTGTCTGAGGATCATAAATCTGAGGAACTTCTGGTGCTTCCGTCGGATGCCGATATGAAGATAGGCTTCTGTCAGGTTTAGGGACGCCAAATATTTGCCCTTTCACACAGCCGCGATGACCGACCGGAGTGTCGCCATGTGGAAACAGGGCACCTTGAGGGCTACATTGACCTTCTTTAAATCCAAGATGGGCCAAAAAGTTCCTTCTTTCTTGGGGACGTTGAAATAAATGGAATAACTTCCCGTTCCCCGTTCCGCTGGAGGGACTGGTATGATGGCCCCTAGACTCTGGAGGGGCCCCAGGGTCTGCCGAATGACCAACACCTTTGCTGGGGAACCACAAGGGGACACCAGAAAAAGGCTTCGGAGTGGGCGAGCAAATTCTAACGCATAGCCATGTTCTATCACACTGAGAACTCACTGGTCTGACGTGATATGGACCCACTCCTGGAGAAAAAGAGACAGCCGTCCCCCTATCACAGGATCCGCCGAGTGGGCCAACCTCAATTCATTGAGTGGACTTGACCCCTGCAGAGCCCTGTCCAGCTCCATCCCAGGGTGTGCGTCATCCACAGTAAGTTGGGGCCCAAGACTGGAACCTCGCCGAGGTTTGCCTGTTGCCCGGATTCTGATTCCTGCTCTGACAAAAACGCATTTGCTCCCGAAAGAGAGAGCGGTTGGGAAAGAAGGTCTTCTGGCAGCTTGTGGACCTTCTTGTCGCTCAAATTCTTGATCAGCTGCTCCAGGTCTTCTCCAAACAGGAGTCTGTCCTGAAAAGGAAGAGCTCCTAATTGAACTCACTTCCTTATTCTTACTAATGTATCCACATTTTGTATATATTTACTACAAATCTACCTCATGTTTTCATATCTGTATGTATTAATTGCTTATGTACTCAATAGCTTGTTGTTTTATATAATCTGCCTTGTATAATCAGCTCAATGTGTGGTGGTGGTGATTAAAAAGCAAATAGAATGTTAGGAATTAAAAAACAAAGAATGCTAAGAATTATTTGGAAAGGAATAGAAAACAAAACTGAGAATACCATAATGTCCTTGTAAAAATCCATGGTATGTGTGCACCTTGAATACTGTGTGCAGTTCTGGTCACCAAATCTCAAAGGTTAGCGGACATCAAAAGGGTACAGAGAAGGGCAACAAAAATGACAGTGAGGATTGAAAAACTCCCTTAAAGAGAAAGGCTAAACAAATTAGGGTTCTTAGCTTGAAAAAAAAGTTTATGATTGAAATTTATAAAATCATGAGTAGGGTGGAATGGGTAGGTAGGGGATGGTTATTCACCCTTTCAAACACTAAGACTAGGGGACAGTCCATGAAACTAGCAACTGGCAGTTTTAAAACAAATCATAGGAAGTATTTTTTCACTCAGCGGACACTCAAGCTATGAAATCTGTTGCCAGAAGATGTGGTCAAGGTAACTAACATAGTGGGGTTCAAAAGAGGATGGGACAAGTCCCTGAAGGAAAAGCCCATAAACAGCTATTAGCCAGGAAGACTTGGGAAAGCCAGCGCTTAGCCCTAGGCTTAAGAAACAAGAAACAGATCAACTAGAAGGGATCTGATGGGTACTTGTGACCCGGACTGGCCACTACCAGAGACAGGATGCTGGGCTCAATGGACCTTGATCTGACCCAGCATGGCATTTATGCTCTTATGTCTACCAATGAGAAAAGATGGACTAGCAAACACTTATAAACAGACATATTGATAGGTTCACCCTGCCACAGATGATGCAAATTCAGTTAAAGCTGCAATAAAATAGAAACGCTGTTCTTTTATGCATCTGTGAAGTAGGTACCTGGTTGTGGTGGTCTTCCCTTCCATTTTTTGACTGTTCCAGATTTTCACAGTTCCGTCATTTGAGCAGGTGGCAAAAATGGAATGCTCATCGGAGACTCGAATGCGGTTCACTGGAGATTTATGTTCATGGAGATGAGCCACCAGCAAACCTTTAGGCCGCCATCCTGAAGAACAGAAGTGAAGAAAAAAATATCACCTGAAACTGGAATAGGAAAAACAACAGAACAGCAATGTGAGGGAGAGACCCGATCGGAAGCCCCGACACCCCCCCCCCCCCCCCGGACATCACCAGGGGCAGCTCCGACCGTTGAAAGGCGCCCTGCCACCGGGCGCCGGGCGCCAAAGGGGCCCTCCCCTTTGTGCACCCCTTAGTGCAAATGCCAGTTAATATCTTTGCAATTGAATATCTCTCCTTTGTGTAATATACTTCCTCTTATCCCTTTTTGCTCAATAGTTACAAATCTTGCATTTTGAGCTTTTGTAAACTGTTGTGATGGCTTTTCCGAATGACGGTATATATGACCCTGGTTTAATGTAAGACATTCTCATGTCATGCTTATTGTTGGAATGTAAACCGACGTGATTGGTAACTATGTTACTTGAATATCGGTATATAAAAATGCTAGCTAAATAAATAAATAGGAAAACATCCATAGTTTTTCTGAGACTGGAAAAAAGAAGTTATGACAAACCAGTACTCTGGGTCTGCATTAGTCTGAAATTCCAGACGGGTTGCTACAGCACAAAGAGTGAAACATTCTGTTAGTTTATTTACTTTAACTAGATTCTCCTGTGGAAGGAGAGAGCACATGGATGTTATAAACAACAAAATCATTTTTTGATTCCAGAAAAAAAAAAAAAAAATCTGCGGGCTTTCTTTAAGAGGAGGTATTCACATCGCAGAGCTGACTCGGAGAAAGACTGGTATTTAAAAGGAAAATATATTTCTCTAAATATACTTGCAAAATGAAATACAGGGCAAACCTCCCCCCCCCCTCATTAAAAAAACAACGGAAAAAAAATTAAAACTAAGACCGCAGTTCAAATGACAATTTCCTTGTTTTATAACTGTATGTGAGAGATGTGAGTCGAAATGAATGTTTACTCTGACATCTGGCAACTATTTACACTTTCTAAACTGCTTAAGTTCCAAAAGATTTTTTAGCAAATCTGTCAAATATTGCTTCTGTTATAGAAGGAATGTAGAACACATTGAACTGGGCTGAAATCTGAAAAATATGCACTTGTGTAAATTCTACTGCTCCTTTCAATCTGCAAGTTCTGCCAGCTTACTCCTCTATTTGAACAATAACTGAAAATGAAATAAAAGATGGGATTGCCAAGGCCCTCAAAAGGAAAATATATACAGGGGGGGGGGGGTGTAGATATTCAAAAGACATTTAGACAGCCTGAAGATTCCAACCCCCTAACGCCCACCCCAACCTTTTCCCTTCTCCCCTTACCCTGTACCTTTATTTCCAGTTAGGTCTCCAGGATCGCGGCAGCCCTGCTACCGTGATTCGGGACCGGAGCTTCTGGGGACACTTCTACCGTTACTAGGCTACTGTGTTCCACTGAATTATACCATTTCCGCATATATCTGGTCAAGTCTAAAGTTATACGGCTAACCATAGCTGAATAACTTTAGACACAGCCAGCAATATTCAAAAGAATATCCTGTTATGTTTAAAGTTATCTGGCTAAGGTTAGTTGGATGACTTTAAATCGGGGATATTCAGTGAGACCTTTATCCCACTGAGTATCTGGGACAAGTTATCTGGCTGCCGTTACCAGGATAACTGGTCCGCTAAACATCCTACTGAATACGGACCCCGAGGTATTTATTTAAAGCACCTCCCTGCTCCCCTAAGCCCTCCCCTACATGCCCACTTTAGTTTTAAGGGATAAGGCACCAAGGAGGAGCCAGAAAGGGGAGAGGAGAGAGCCAGGACTCTAGATGTCTGAAATCATCCCTGTGATCTCCATCCAGGTCCTTGGTTTGCCAGCAGCACTGTTTGTGCACTCTGGTGCATTTCTGTTTTGAGTCCAGTGGAAGTGATGCTCTCAGGAGGAAGACGGCTGTAGCATTGGTGATCCCTGCTGCCATCAGAGCAACACTGAAGGCTGCAGTCTCAAAGAATACCTTCCTTCCAGCTTTTGAACAGCATGGGAACTAGATTCACCTAGACCAGGGGTGCCCAACTCCGGTCCTCAAGAGCCACAGACAAGACTGAAGTTCAGGATATCCTCAATGAATACACATGAAATAGATTTGCAAACAATGAGGCAGTGCATGCAAATCCATCTCATGCATATTCATTGTGGATATCCTGAAAACCAGGTCTGTTTGCAGCTCTTGAGGAACAGAGTTGGCCATCCTCAACCTAGACTAAATGTTCTGGGAAGCAGAGTGAGAAGAAAAAAAAACCACAAATAAAAATCACCCCTGCAGACCCCTCACCTAAGAGCTGCTAGATCTTTGCAATTTTTGAAGAAGCAACATTTAAAATATTTGACTATGTTGAGCTCTTATTTTGGTAGCAATTTTTCAGCAGAAAAATCTGAATTTTTGTACATAATTATATCATATCTTACTTAATAGAGCTGTACTTCTGCACTGATGTAGAGCCTAAAAATACTAATGGCTGCCACGGACTAGAACATGTTACTGGATTAAAACAATTCAGGAATCTAAAAGATGCAGAATAATTACAACAGCACTTTAGCAATATGTCACATGGACTAAACAAGTTTTCGTCTTTTGACTGAGGATTTCTTTATGTTAAATGCACTCTCCTTATCCAGTGACATCTGTAGGTTCAGGCTGGGAATTCACTGCTGAGAATTCTGCATTTAGCACCTTCACAGCTGTACACTTATTTATGTACATTTTTGACATACAAAAAAAAAAAAAAAAAAGAAGAAGAATGTAAGACAGAGATGTGTCTTTTCATCCCAACAGTTCCTGAGGTTACCTGGCGGAGGTGGCTTGCTTTCCCACTCAGCATTCTCCATCATCTGCTTGGTTATCCTTTCTGCACTGCACTGTTCTCGCTTCTGCTGCACTAGCTGCTGAAGTTCAGTTTTACACGTGGTGATGCGAATTTGGCACATGGAGGGCAAGGTTGTGCTGGAAAAAATCTGTAACGTGGGCTTCCTGGGCTGGACAGCTGTTCCATCAGTTGCCTGTTAAACCACAATCAAAAAGAAATGTAGCTTCTCTCCTAGCAGACCAATCATAATCCATTCCCAAGTAACCACTTTTTACTCTCATTTGGTAGATGTAGCAGTGGATTCTTTGCAGGTGGCGACACCTTTCATTAGACCTACATAAGACTTATCAGATACAGGTGGTATACATGCGCTTTTCAAGACCAAACTGGTCCCTTCTTCAGCTGTCAAGGGAAGGGAGGGAAAGGTTAGGAGTACTGTATCTTGTCTTCTGATTGGGAGTCATGAAAGCTCCAAATGAAGAGAACACAGGACTTCTGTAATAGGGTATGTGGATTACATTTAGAAGATCAGTCCAAGGAAATGCCATGGCACTAGCAGACTGGGATTAAATACCCTGAGTTTATATTGTATAGCAATACAGAGGGCACCGCTAAATACAAGTGGTAAACAAACAAGATGATCAGAATAACCTCTCATAACCCCCACACTCACAAAGAAATGGTAATGGATCTGTGTTCATCTTTTTTTTTTTTCTTCTGCAGACAGAATGAATGAGAAACAATGACTTGCATAATTAATCTTAAAGGGATGCAAACTAAAATCAAACATGCTTTCCCTATTTACCCTTCAGTGCTACAGATTATTTCCTAGGAAAAACCACCAAAGTGAAATTTCATGATTAAATACATGTAAATGTCAAAAGGGAAAACACCTCTAAGGTAGGACGAGTAAGAAATATGAGTAAATAATGTATCAACATTACTGTTTATTTATTTTATTTATTTATTTAACATTTCTTTTATACCGATATCCGTTCGCACATCGTATCGGTTCACAGAACCGATACGATATTCTGTTTGTACAGAAATATAAGATATCTAGAAAGCAATTTTCAAAACCCATTTACTCAGTTAAATTCCAATTTATCCAGGTAAAAGGGATGTCTGAAAGTTGTCCACCCTTAATCTGTCTAAAGGTAAGTGTGGGGTTTCACAACGTGAGTGCTCTTAGCCACATGAGGAGGTGGCAGCTTTCCTAGGGATGCTTTTAGGTCAGAAAGGAAACGTGTGTGTGTGTGTGGATTGCATTTTCAAATCAGCAATGCGGGCAATATGATAGTGATCCACCCCAGTACGGTAACAATTTGCAATTAAACTTTCATCCAGGCAGCATTCCCATGTGCTTCAAAATATTCTACCAGTTAATGTACTTTTTCTATTGACTACTTTTAAAGAGCAGCACATGGTCGGACTGCAGGAAAATATCAGCCTGGGGGACTTTTCAAAAAGCAGCCCAGAGGTATCTGTCAAACTCTCTACTGCACTTTCCCTGCAGCCTGTGCTTCAACAGCTCTCAAAAGCAAGCCAAGCTGACCCTTTAGTGGTACATCACATGATCTAGAGCCTGGCAGAATTAAGCCAAAATACCTTCAACATAAATTTCACATTTTCCTTAGGTAACTCACACATATATAAATATCCTTATTTCCTGACCTAGTATTAAAGTCTTTTGCCAACCAATCGGCTCTTGAACCACCTGCCAAGCAATGAGACCACCACACTGCCAGCCAGTGGCTCAGACATGGATACAAACTATCTCAGATACATACACACATACATTTCTGTTTTTGTGCTGCTGCTCATGTGCTCACTCAGTAATGAGTGCCCGCCACCTCAGCACTGCCGTATCATTATATAAAAGTTCTTGCTTGCTGCCAGCACTTCCCCAGAATGCAGCAGGACCTTCCTTTTCCCATGCCCACTCTGCAGGAAACTCAGTGGTTCCACAGCCAGCTGCCCCTCTCAGAGTTCAGACAATCCACCTCAGACAAAAATCTCACTAATACTGCACAGGCAATTCCTCCTGGCTCACTCCCTTCCTTTCTACGACTGTAGCTTGCCTCCACTTCTCCAGCCACTCTTAACTGTCTCCCAACTCTAGTGCATTCCCACTGACTGTGTGTTACTCAGAGTCTGCTGCTTTTATGGTTCTCCAGCTCTGTTCTGCCTATCTACTGGGGGGTGGGAGGGGGGAGGGAGCAAGAATTGATCCTTGCTATTGGTTTTCTCTGGAACTTTAAAAAAGAAAACAAACTGAGCCATGGTTGAGATTGCATGCATCACTGCTGCCACTGAGAGTGAAGAGTCACTCAAATTAGTACAGCTCCAGATGGAATCCTGCTTTCCCATACAAACTGTGTAATATTAGGCACCCTAGAAGCTTATAGCCTTGCACCCCTCACCTGGATCTCACTCTCCCAATTAAAAATTATGCATTTATAATATCAGATGTTACTTGAAAAGGGACATTCAAAGTATAGTCTTCAGAGATAAAAATAATCCCTTACAACATGTATATTATGTTTACCTGCATTGCTGTGGTGCCAACCTGAAAACCTTTCAAAGAAAGATACGTGGGATTAGGCCTATTGTAACACATGCTGGGCTTGGGGGTGGGGGAGGGAGTCCTAATTATTGTGAAACAGTGACATGTAGTGGCTCCCCCAGCCCAGGACTTTTGCTGCAATGACCAAACTCGAGTAAGTTAGGAAGAGCTATTAAACATGGGAGAAATTGCCAGGTAGTTGCAACTGAATGCTAATGGCACCAAATCCCAGCTCTGGCTGCCACACAACACAAAAAAAAAAAAAAAAGACATTGCAACCACTGCAAAACTGCATTTGAAAGTATAAAAAGGACAGCCTTGTGTGCTAAGGGATCATAGTACTTCTTTACAAATAATATTTTACAAAATCTGTGGCAATCCTATTAAAGAATGCTCCCCTCAGGACTGCTTGTGAGCTGTGTATACTAACAGGAGCTGAAATGTGAGCTTACTTGAAGCCTGCAGAGGTGTGTGGATATCATGAATCCTCAATATATTATTCAATTACCAAGAGTATATGCTGAATATGATAAAACTGAAATCTTATAGTAATCTGATGAAACCTGTAACAAAATCATCCAAATAATCATAGTCAATGGAAGGATGATAACCAACACTGATCAGAAAATAAATATTCTACTGCCCCATTACTTTGGGATAAACTGGAGTACAGAAAGGTGCATGTCCCCCAGGGGGCCATGCTCAGTCTGGACAATAATTAACTCATGTCCCAAATTTTTTAAGAAGCTATCCTCTTAATAGGATACTGGGACATAACGGGTTAAGTCTCCAGAATCTTTTGTGTCTCCCCCATTGATCAGCTAGTGTTCAAATATTCCTGACATTCCCTTACAGAAATCAGAGATAAGAGACAAACAAAGCTGCAAAGGGCTTTTGGACAAAGAGAGAATTTTAAAATAAACACATCTACAAAAGTGGTGAGGGAAATAAAAAAAACCCAAAACACAACACATCAATAATCACGTTAAGGTTTCTGAAATACCTGTGGAGAGGATGAGAGAGGGACAGAAATGCCAGCAGAAGACTCTGAATGAGTGGGTTTCCCAGTCTGGCTTCCATCTTGATCAGTAGATGGTTGCACTCTAGGTGCTGACTGGGCGATATTAGCAGGTTCTAAAGACCCGAACATACTTTTCCATTCTTCGTTGACATTGGAATCCTGCTTCGTATGTTTTCGGGCTAAACACAATAAAGAAAGTATCAGTGTAACTTGCAAGTACAAATGTAGGGAAGCCAAGCATATTAATGACTTCAACTGGGTGCAGAGTGCTATGCTGCTGAATGTTCCCGGATAAATCGCTACTTAGCCAGATAAGCATTACCTGGCTAAGTTTAGGCCTGCTATTAAGCAAGTCCATCTTAGCTGGATAACTTAAAACAGCTAAGACTCAATATTGATACTTAGCTGGATAACTTTATCCAGCTAAGTAGTGCTGCCCAGTTAAGCCCATTTTCCGCCCCCAAGTTAGCCAGCCAAAGTCTGATTTAACTGGCTAAATGCCATTTCAATATTGGCCTCAGTGTAATAATCCAATGTCTGTTAACAACCTTCTGCTGAAAATCTTTTTATTGAAGTAAAGCACCACACGTTAACCATAATAAGCTACAGAGGGGAGCATGACGCAAAGATGAAATGCAGATTGGACTTCATAAAATCTTTTACAAATCTACATTTTAATACCTCTAATTGTTCTTATACTTGGCACAATCAAAGGCCTTTCTACCTTTTATGCCTGTTGCTTTAAACACCTTTTAATCTTATGTTTGGTATGCTTAAGTTTTTGCTGTGAGAAAACAGTCAGAATTGCTGTGCTGGCCCTGTGACTTAAGTTGCAGCACTGTCACTATGATGAAATAGATCTATTTTTCAGTTTGCTATCCAATGGGGCTTGTAGGGCCTGGGACACCATAAAGCTTATGTGCTTCATCCAGGGAATGTAGAAAAGATGGCAGCTGCTGCCACTGTGATATCTTCTGCCAGTCACAGAGCAGCACTAAGGGATAGTCTCAGAGGAGACTTTTCTCCAGCTCTCGGACTGGTGAGGGGCTCCAGAGACACACAAGCATACTATATGAGGTGAAAAATGAGGGGGGAAAATAATCAGATATCCGAAACAAATTTAATCTCCTCCTCCCCAAAAAAAAAAAAAAACAACCTAAAAAATGTAAAGCCTCTCAAAGCAGTCCTTCTCCTACCCTAAATATTGCAAATGTTAAATTACTGAAAGAAATAGTTAAGAGCCTGTATCTACTGAAACTATACTTGTCAAGGCTTTCACTCCTTTATCAAATAACTCCAGATCGGAACACAATGGTTCAGCAAGCAGCAATATTTGTCATAAGGATGCATCTTTAAGGATATACTTTTCATTCTACAGTGGAAATATTTTCTGACTTCTGGCCATCTGTAAAGCAAGTTTGCTTACCGTAAACTGTGTTCTCCATAGGCAGCAGGATGAATTAGCATTGACATGTGGGTGTTGTCATCCAGCAGCACCAAACAAACCCTTCATATAGAGCTTTTGCTCTACCGAGCATGTGCGGGAATTCCCACACAGATGTTGCTTCATAAGCCCCCTCAGTTGATTTTAGAGTTAATTCTAGCTAGGTAGTTGACTGTCCAGGGAAGTGGGTGGGTATTTAGCATGACTAATTCATCCTGTTGTCTACAGAGAAAATGGTTTACAGTAAGCAACTTGCTTTCTCCATCAACATCAACGTGCAAAGCTGGATTAGCCATGACATGTGGGGAGTCCCAAGCTGAAGGCTGCAGCGGAGCATTTACTGAATAAGCAACCCAGACCTCACTACAGAGAGTAACTACTAGTTGAACAGGCTAAGCAAAATTGCTTGCCCTAATTTACTATCACTCTTTCAGAGCCTGTCTAGACATTAATGGGATGCAAAAGTGTGTACTGATAACTATTTTGTCTTCAAGAGATGTGGCTTGCAGATGACCCACTGATGCAACCATGGCTCTAACTTGATGAGTCTTGATGATATCTAACTTATAGGTTTGCTAGTGTATAACAGTGCGTAATACAATATGCTAGCCAGTTGGACAATGTACATTTGGCCACTAGTATACTCAGTCTTTTAGGACTGTAAGAGATGAATAGTTGCAAAACCTGACGATGTGTGAGAGTTCTTCTTTTGTAATAAGCCAAGGCTCTTTTACAGTCTAAGGTATAAAGGGCTCTCACCTTCATGCGTGTGTGGCCTCAGAAAGAACATAGGTAACATGATGGCTTGATTAATATGGAAAGCAGATACTACTTTTGGTATAAACTTCAGGTGGGTGTAAGGAGGATAATGAACCAAAGCCTGAAGCTCGCTGACTCTTTTTGTTGACATGACTGCTACAAGGAATATTAATTTCCATGTTAGAAACTTGAGAGAAGCAGACTCCAGTGGTTCAAATCACAGCTTCATCAGCTATGCTAGAACCAAATTTAGGTCCCACAGAACAGGTAGTTTTACAACTGGATGTTTAGTATGCCATAAGCTTTTCATGAACTTGGAAACTAACAGATGAGTGGAGATTGGCTTACCCTTGATTTGAGCAAGGCAAGCTGCTTTGATAATGAGTTGTACTTTTATTGATGAGGTGTTAAGATCTGAAGCAGAAAGAGAGAGCAAACAGCTCAGTAACTTTGGGTTCATATGCAAACAGATTCAAGAAACTGCATTGATACCATGTGGAGAACTGTTTCCATTTAAAACCGTAGGATCTTCGAATTGATGGTTTCTTGTATTATTCCTTACAGTATTATGTACGGACAATTCAGTGACCACTGAGTGCTCAACATCCAAGCAGTCAAGCTGAGGGAGGAAAGCTGAGGGATGAAACACATCTTTCTTCTTGAGTTAATAAGGATGGCTCTGACCTGAGAGGGATCAGAGGATTGCTGGAGAGCTATTCCAGGTATGCAAACAAAATTTGTCAGGGCTACCCTGAAGCTATGAGGATCAGACTGCCCCAGTCTTTGAGCATGTTTTATACCATTCTGGATATCTGTGGAATTGGTGGTAAAGCATATATGAGATCTGCATTCCACTCGAGCAAAAAATGAGTTTTTTATTTTGTTCTGATACAAAGAGATCAATTGCTGGAAGTCCCCATAGACTGAACAGTCTGACAGCTCTTAATTGCTAGAGAGACCATTTGTGTAGACAAAAAACTCTGTTGAGGTGACCTGCTGGAGATAATGGAAGGTAAGTTACTTGCAGGTCAGCTTAACAATCACATGCCCGTTCTCATATTTTTATCAGCAGAGAGTCTATGATCCTGTGCCTCCCTGCTTGTTCACATAGAACATGGCTACTTGGATGTCGGTTTAAATGAGAAAGCTCTTCCCTTGGAGGCAAGTGAAAGTTGTTACAGCATAGCCAATTGCTCTCAATTCTAGGAGGTTGATGTGAAATTGTCTTTCTATGAATACGTTCCTTGAGTTCAAAAGAGCCCCATGTGAGCCCCCCAACTCTTTATGGAGGCATCTGTCACCAATGTAACTTGGTAAGGAAGTAGACAGAGTGGCGCTCCCTCCTGAAGGATGTAGGGGTCCAGCCACCAGTTTGGTTCCTGTTTCATGTCTTGTGAAATTTCCCCTTTGGTTGTCAGGGACTGAGTTAGCTATTCCCACTGGGAGTGGAGGCCCTATTGCAGGAGCCATGAAGGCGGGTTATTGAAACCACATCAACTGCAGCCACCATGTGGCCCAGAACAACCACTGATCCAAGTTCAACAATCTGAATACAAGGGACATAAGAAGGAAAGCTCTCTCTTGCAGAGAATCTATGCATGCTCCAATAAATGTGATTTTCTTGGAGGAAATTAGAGTTGATTTCTCAAAATTCACCTTACCCTAATGACTGTAGAAGCTGAATTGACTTTTGCAGGGAGGTTAATAAACCTTCCTGTGAATTTGCTGTTGTCCAGATAAGGGAAGCCTCGGATCCCCTGTCGCCGCAGATGCGTCACTATTACAGCCAGGCACTTGGTGAAGACTCTCTGTGCTGCTGTTAGGGCAAAGGAGAGTACTCTGTACTGAGAGTTCAAGGAGTCCTCCACAAAGCACAGGTAATGCCAGTGCAAGGGATGGATGGGAAAATGAGCATAAGCATCTTTCAGATCTAAAGCGCACATCCATTCCCCTCTCTGGATGAAGAGGAGAACTGTGTGGAGGGAATTCATATTGAATTTCTTCTGGAGTATGTGACTGTTCAGACTTCTAAAACCCAGGATGGGTCTCAATCCTCCAGATATCTTGGGAATAAGGAAGTAGCAAGAGAAGAGTCCTTGGCCATGGAATTGGGAAAGAACAGGTTCTATTACCTTTTTTTCAACAAGTAACTTCACCTCCAGGCAGAGCTGCACCATTTGAGACAGGTACTGATTAAAGGCTGATCCCTGAGGAAGTATGGTAAACCAGGAAAAATGCAAGCCATATCCAGACTCCACAGTGAACCTTGGTGTTCTTGTGCCACTCTCCTAAGTTGGATTCTTCCCCCTACCAGAGAGTATGACTGCTGGATTTGAAAGGTAGTCAAAACTTGGACCAGGCTTGAGCTAGACCTGCTGCATTGTTTTTGGTTGACAGAGCTCACATTGTCTAGCACAAGCCAGACATTGTTGTTGCTATAGAAATGGAGGCAGGATCAGACAACATTGGAACTGCTGGAACATAAGAACATGCCATACTGGGTCAGACCAAGGGTCCATCAAGCCCAGCATCCTGTTTCCAACAGTGGCCAATCCAGACCATAAGAACCTGGCAAGTACCCAAAAACTAAGTCTATTCCTTGTTACCGTTCCTACCCTGTTTCCCCGAAAATAAGACATCCCCCAAAAATAAGACCTAGTAGAGGTTTTGCTGAATTGCTAAATATAAGACCTCCCCCGAAAGTAAGACCTAGCAAAGTTTTTATTTGGGAGCATGCCCGTCGCACAGAACACCAGAGCATGCAGCTGTGATTTTTTTACCCTGCAGGATTCAGTTAGTTGTCATCACAAACCAGCATAACCAGACAACTATTCAGAATATGATAAATGTTCATTTTTCTGTTCAACAATATATGTGTCCCCTTCATGGAAAAATAAGACATCCCCTGAAAATAAGGCCTAGTGCATCTTTGGTAGCAAAAATTAATATAAGACACTGTCTTATTTTCAGGGAAACAGGGTAGTAATAGCACTGGAATGGACTTCTCCTCCAAGAACTTATCCAATCCTTTTTTAAACACAGCTATACTAACTGCACTGACCACATCCTCTGGTAACAAATTCCAGAGTTTAATTGTGCGTTGAGTAAAAAAGAACTTTCTCCGATTAGTTTTAAATGTGCCACATGCTAACTTCATGGAGTGCCCCCTAGTCTTTCTACTATCCGAAAGAGTAAATAACCGATTCACATCTACCCGTTCTAGACCTCTCATGATTTTAAACACCTCTATCATATCCCCCCTCAGTCGTCTCTTCTCCAAGCTGAAAAGTCCTAACCTCTTTAGTCTTTCCTCGTAGGGAAGTTGTTCCATTCCCCTTATCATTTTGGTAGCCCTTCTCTGTACCTTCTCCATCGCAATTATATCTTTTTTGAGATGCGGCGACCAGAATTGTACACAGTATTCAAGGTGCGGTCTCACCATGGAGCGATACAGAGGCATTATGACATTTTCCGTTTTATTCACTATTCCCTTTCTAATAATTCCCAACATTCTGTTTGCTTTTTTGACTGCCGCAGCATACTGAACCGATTTCAATGTGTTATCCACTATGACATCTAGATCTCTTTCTTGGGTTGTAGCACCTAATATGGAACCCAACATTGTGTAATTATAGCATGGGTTATTTTTCCCTATATGCATCACCTTGCACTTATCCACATTAAATTTCATCTGCCATTTGGATGCCCAATTTTCCAGTCTCACAAGGTCTTCCTGCAATTTATCACAATCTGCCTTCAAAAAGTTATAAACAGGATAGAGGTGGTCCAGAGGATGGCTACTAAAATGGTCAGTGGTCTTCGTTCTAAAGCATATGGGATTAGACAAAGATCTAAAAATGTATACCCTAGAGGAAAGGCGAGATAGGGGAGATACGATACAGATATTCAAATATCTCAAAGGTTTATATGCTCAGGAGGTGAGCCTTTTTCAATGGCAAGGAGGCTCTAGACAAGGGGTCTTGAGATGAGGTTGAAAGGGGGTAGACTCAGGAGTAATCTTAGGAAATATTTCTTTACAGAGGGTGGTAGGTATTAGAACAGCCTCCCGGTGTAAATGAAGACAAAAACAGTAACTGAATTCAAGAAAGTATGGGATAAGTACAGGGGGTCTCTAAGGAAGTGATGAGAATTATAATGTTAAATTAATTGGATCGATTGGCAGACTGGATGGGCCATACGATCTTTTCTGCCATCATGTTTCTATGAATAAAATGGTATATACACTTTTCAGCATCCAAGAGTGGCTGAGGATATGCGGATCTGCCTTTACTTGGCAGGAGGAAAAGCTTTAGATTTTGTATGCAATTGTGTAAGTATTGAACCATGTAGAATTCATGAGCGGAAATCCATGCATTAAGCATAGAGCTTTGGAATACCTTTTCACCGAAATTGTGCCGTAGCCTAGGATCCTTCCCTGGTGGAGGATTTGAGTATATTCTTGTTTTCTTTGCTCTTTTAAGAACTGATTGATTTGGTAGTTGTAAAATTACAAACTATTCCATACTTCTGCACTCTTCGAGATCTAGTTTTCTTGCAACTGGGGCACAGAAAATAGGGTTTTTCCACATTCTTGTTTGTATTTCTTGTAGGATATTGGAGGAATTGTATAAATCTCTTGGAAGCCACAGTTGATCCTCTTCCTGAAGCACAGCTTTGTTTGTCTCCCCTGGTATTGAGTTGAGCAAGAGCTCCCCACATATATCTCCCCCTTTGGCAAAGCAAGCTGAATCATCGGGGTCGAGAAAGCATAAAAAGTTGCACTGTCCATCTAAATAAAAGAAGCACCACTGAGTGGAGCAGCCAGTGCACCGGTGCTGAAAAACACATAGCTTTGGTACTGTTGACCCAACATGCCATTCTCCAGCACATCAACTTTGACGCACGGTGCAATGGTACACAAGACCTCGGCGCTGGTCTTCATTGGAAAACCTCTCTTACTTGAGATTTCTGGGCAAGTTGGGGAAAACGCTTGGAGTTGATGTATATAAGAACAAAGATCCTCATGCAAAGATCTTTAGCCTCTTTCAAATTTTAGAAACACCGGTGGAGCCAGCAGCCATCTCAATTCATATTTTCCAGTCCCTCAACTTCTGGGAATGCTGGGGACATCTGGCCACAATAGTAACAATTACCCTGGCCGTGATTCAGTCCAAGACAGCAATATTAAAGGTCATGCCCATCCAAAATGGACATTTTCCTAATGCATAAACTGTCCTTAAAGCTGCTCACAGTAGGCCTTTTTTTTTTTTCGCCAGATCTCTCGAAGAAAAATCTTCTGGTTTTTTCTAAATAATACTCTAAAGAGCTGTTTGGGGGCTGCTGAGGCAACTCTGAAGAAAGGAGATATTAAGAATTTTACTGAAAATTGAAGAAAATTTACAGAGAGAGAGAGAGAGTACATGACTATGCTAGTGCTCGGACAAAAACAAGACTGAGGGGGCTCACGAGCAAATTCACAGAAAAGCTCTACAGTTTCGAAAGAAGGGTTTATTCAATGTCGGCAGATGACAGCATCCACGTCTTGGCTAATTAAACCCTGTTTGTTGATGGAGAAAAACAAGTATTTTTGATACAATTACTTACTTGATTTCCTTTTACCATTTCTGTTTTATAGTTGAGTATGGGCATCTAATCACAAACACCTAAATAAAATCTTCACAGGATGATATTATGCTTTCCAAAAAGATTTCAAGATACCTTCATAACAGCCCCAAGACTGAGAAAACACTTTTTTCTATTATAGACTAATGGTCACCTTCAAACTATTCTCAAAGAAGAAATGGCTGCATAATATAAATATGTGGCTAATAATTCAAACACAAGACACCAACCACGTTTGTCTTCGGTTTCTTGCTTTGTCTTCACAAGATCGACTTGTCTGCCATTTATTCCTAGAGCTGTCAGGTCGATCACACCTTTCTGAGCGCTATCCTGGAGGTGGCTCTGGTCTAGTATATTAGCCTTGGCTTTGTTGGATTTTAACATGAAATCTTTTAAAGCTAAAAGCTTGTCTTCTTCTCCCTCTGTCATTCCCTACCACAGATTGAAGGAGAGAAAATATATATTTTATAGTTTTAACATAAGACAAGCAAAATCATGTGCCAGTAATACTCTAGAGGAAAATAATCCAATAAATTAGTTTTGTTTTAAAGATGTGCCAATGGAATAAATCCAGAAACTCTACACTTATCTGAACATCAGAATGCAAGCATTTAGGTCCTGATGTACTAAACAGTTTTCCAAAAGACATAAAATGGGAAAAACCTTTAGTACATCAGGCCTTTGATAATAATTTGAATTCATACAGCACCTTTCATATAAATTAGATCCTCAACTGCTCTTCAGTTTAACACTTTAGAAGCATATATGTAGGCATCCCTAGGAAAGGTGTCCTTCCAGAAAAGTTATGGGATCAGAAATGCATGAAAGTTTCTTGACCAAAAGGAGAAGATGGAATATTACTAATATTTTTCCCCTTAGGTAAACAAAGGCTGACAAAGAAACTTCTCCAAAGTTACACAGATTCAGCAATAGAGAAAATATGAATTAGTAATTCAAGATTTCTTCCCAGCAATGCCAGCCACTAGGCCACATCACCACATTCATTCAGATTAATTAAGGAGAAATAAATGTAAAAGTTGCTGTAGAAAATATAAGGACAAATAAAAATATATTGTAATCTAATGCTGCATAACTCCATTTACTAAAATGTTAATAAATGTCACGATACATCATAGGATATCCAAGTTAAATTATAGCACTACCGTAGGTACTCCTGACATTCGTTTACCAGAGCTACTGTATTCTTTTATTACTTAAAATATACTCTAGTACAGAAAAAGAGGAATATAGGTAACTCATTATTAATACAAAATATCCTAGTGCTAACAGAATGGACATTTGTTTTGGATCACTGTCCGCCCAGTCTGGAATTCAGATCTGAAACTGCAACACTAGAGGTCATAATTAAACAAAATCACAGATCTCACCATATTTGTAGCCCTCATTACATGGCCTATCATCTTCCCTCTGTCTCCAGTAGAGAGAATGGCACATAACTGTTCTGTATTACAAAAGCCTTTTTTCTGTCCAAATAAAATGTAAGTGCTCTCTAAGGGCCTGACTAAGCTTCCTGCTCCTACAGACACAGAACAAGAAAAAAGCCCTAGGAAATCAGGCCACAGAACTCCAAAAAATTCAACTGTTTCTCTTTAGCATTTTGCCAGAAAGTAGGCAAAACAATCTCTTCTGTGTTTATATGCCTTTGGAATAAAAAATGGATCATTTTACAGTGAAAAAACTGAAGAAACAAACAATGCAGATATAATCAAGTCACCGACTCTTTTCTGGCAGAACAAACCAAAACGCTGTCCTGATAGTGAGCAATTAATGTTGATGTAAACAAAAATTTAAACAGATGCACCTTCAAAGCATTTAACATTAAATCCAGAATTCCAACTGAGAATGGAACTTGGTACAGACAGCTTTCAAGCCCTAAAAATCTATCAGGACATAAGACATATCCTTTCCAGAAAAATTCCCTGGCAGGGATAAATAACCCAGGAGTCTGGACTGATCCGGGTACGTACAAGGAAAGTGGAAATTGCTGGAATTCGTCCTTTAGGTATACACTCCATCTGTACACACAGGGGGTAATCTTCAAAAGCATTTATGCACATACAAAATGCAGCTGTATGCATGTAAATGGATTTTTTCAACATTATCCCGGGGGGGGGGGTTCATATGCATAAAATTAAGCCTGGAAGCAATTTTGCGCATATTTTTATGTGTACTTGAAAGACACATTCCTGGGGACAGAGCTGGGATGGGGAAGCCATTTACGCACATACCTTTGGGTATATATTTACATCTGCTCCCGAATAGGTGTAAATGCATGCATGTACACTGTGCAGGTTACATATTCACCTATCAGTTTTCAAAGTGGACTTGACATGCATAACTCCACTTTGGAAATGAAGGCGGAAATCTGTGTGTACTTTCTACAAGAGGGCTGTTATAAAATTACTAGCAGCTGTACTTGTTCTTCGCCCGGGCGGCGAGCTTTTTTATTGGCACATATGCTCTTGTATGGAAGCGTTAGCTGAAAAGGAAAAACTAAATTGTTTTCACCCAGGGCAAGGGACGTGGAGGCACATTTGCTAAAGCCAGGGCTGGCAAAGTTTATTTACCAAGCTGTCTCTCGCACTCCCCCACACCCCCTCTCCTCTCTCACACACCCCTTCTCTCTCACTGGCATCCCCTCCCCTCATATAGGCTCCCTCTCTCTGAAACCCACATTCAAGCATCCCCCCACCCACCCTCTCTTACCTCCCATGCTCTCTCTCACACCCTCCCCATCCCCCTCTTACCAACCATGCTCTCTGTCACCCCCCCTCTCTCACACACACATTCTCTCTCCCCTGCATCCTCCCCCCCATGCTCTCTCTTACACCTTCCTGCTCTCTCTCACCCTCCCCGACACACATTCTCTCTCACCTGCATCCTCCTCCCCCCATGCTGTCTCTCACACCCTCCTGCTCTCTCTCACCCTCCCCGACACACATTCTCTCTCACCGGCATGCCTCAGGACCCGCGCCATTCTCGAAGACTCAAGCATCCCCCCCACCTACCTTCTCTTACCTCCCTGGCATGCTGCGAATGGAGCACGTCCCGCGGCACACACTCCGTTCACGGCGAAGATGGAGGCCCAGATGCGCCAATCGCGGCACACGGAGCCAAGAATTAATTTTGTTATTGTTACCACTGTTATCACTAATTTCCCTTCCAAACTGGTAGCACTCAGTACACAGGTTGTAGTGAAATTATAAATAGGACCCTATAACAAGTTATTAAGGACTACAGAGATGTGTCAAAATGGAGTGCAGTATTACCTGGGACAATAGCTTCTTCAACAGCTGAGCTATAGCTGGATCCTCTGGCGGAGGGCAGTCAGGAAGAGTGCCATTCCGCTTCTTCTGGCGCATCTGAAAATGCCTGAAAAGGCTGGAGATATCTTTTGATCTTAACGCATAATCAAATATGGAACGGCTTATAGGTTCTTTTAGGACACTCAACAGCACAATTTCCTTATCTATCTGCGATTCAAAGAGTCATCAAGAGAAGCAAACAAATGAGATGAATTTAGTTAAAATTAATATTAACACTGGTCACACAAATGTATACACAGAACTAGGGAACATGTATTATCTTCATTTTGCCATGGTGGAGCCCAGAAATGACCTTTGATACAGAACATTTACTCAACTTGACTTTATGAAAAAAAACAAACACAAAAAACAATTCCCTACAATTACTTTGAAAAAAAAATACAGTACAATGTGAACATATTAGTACAACTGACCTTGTGAACAATCTCAGTCAATGAGGGAGAAATACTTAAGGGAAAATTCAGTAATCCAAAATTCTGTTGTGGTCAGTCATACAGATGCCACATTGAAATTCCATTAAGTAATTCGGAATTTGAAGATATTAATTTTTCAAACTTTTCACTACTTATTCAAGTATTCATCATTCACTTCTACTGCCTTGACTTCCCATGTCTGTTCCAAAGTCTGGGGTCTGATCTGAGAATACTACAAGATGTGCCCCTGACATTCACAAATTCTTGCTATCATTTACATCGCATTAAAACCCTAGGCACAGGAAAGGAAAATTGGTTCTCACCTGCTAATTTTTGTTCCTGTAGTACCACAGATCAGTCCAGACTCCTGGGTTTATGCCTTCCTTCTAGCAGATGGAGACAGAGAAAGTTTAACTGACAACGCCATATAACCTATCATGCCTCCTGCAATCCCTCAATATTGACCTGTACCAAAGCCAAGATAGTAAAATAAAACATGAATCCCTGGACAAGCAGTGGGTAGAGGAAAACCTAGAAAACAGACAAACTTGCCCCAATTAACAAAATATGAAGTAACAAACAAAACCTGAGTCAGTCTTCAGAATAAGTACCTTCACAGATAGGGAGGTTTGGAGAGTCCACTCGATCTCCACTGGGCGGGACTCTGGACTGATCTGTGGTACTACAGGAAAGAAAATTAGCAGGTAAGAACCAATTTTCCTTTCCCTGTACATACCCAGCTCAGTCGAGAATCCTGGGATGTACCAAAGCTTCCCTAAACAGGGTGGGACCTCGAGAGTCCCACTCTAAGTACACTCTCACCGAAGCCCGAAGCCTCTGGGGCCTGGACACCCAAACAATAATGTCTGGCAAAAGTGTGCAGAGACTTCCAAGTGGCCGCCCTGCAAATCTCCTGCGGTGCCACTTGTTGACACTTGGCCCAAGAAGCTGCCTGGGAACGAGCAGCTCTTAAGCCCTCTGGTACTGGATGCTCCTGACAGATATACATGGATCCAATAGCTTCCTTCAACCACCAAGCAATCATGGCTTTTGACGCCTTATAGCCTTTCTTCGCACCATTCCACAACACAAAAAGGTGATCCAACAACCGGAAGTTGTCAGTGACTTTAAGAAAACTGCAATAATGTGCACGTGACATCCAAGAGCTGCAACTCACTTGCATGAGACGCTCTAGCCTCCAAGTTCAGGAAAGCCGGGAACTCCATTGACTGATTTACATGAAACAACAAAACCATCTTCAGAAGAAAGGTTGGAACCATCCTCAAGGAAATCCCCCGAGTCCGAAATTCTCAAAAAAGGCTACTACATGACAATGTTTGAAGCTCTGAGATCCATTCAGCGGAACAAATCGCCACCAAGAAAACCACTTTCAACATAAGATCCTTTATGGTAGCCCTCTTGAGAGGCTCGAATGGCTCCGCATACATGCCTTTCAAATCACATTAAGATTCCAGGAGGGGCAGAGCTTCTGAACCAGAGGATGAAACTGCTTTGCTCCATGGAGAAAACGCACCACATCCGGGTATGCATATATTATTGTTCCATGCACCTTGCCCCGGAGACACCCCAGAGCTGCCACTTGTACTCTGAGGGAACTGAAGGACAAGCACTTCACCAAACATCTTTGAAGGAAATTAAGAATATTTGCTACAGAGGCTCGCATAGAAACACCACCTTGCTCGAAGCACCAGTCCTCAAACACATTCCAGACTCTCACACACACCAAGGAGGTGGAAGATTTCCTGGCTTGCAAAAGATAGTAATAACCTCCTGAGTAGTCCTGGTCTCTTAAGCACTTCCTCTCAAAAGCCAAGCCATGAGACAGAAGTCATCCGCCTGATCTGAAAATATGGGACCTTGTCGCAAATGATTCGGCAGATGAGCGAGCCGAAACGTGCTGTCTATTACCAGATTTGCTAGGTTTGCAAACCAAGGCCTCTGAGGCAACTCCAGAGCCACTAGAATCACATCTCCTTGATGGACCTTCATGTGCCAAAATATCTTGCCCATCAGCGGCCACAGCGGAAACCCTTATAGCAGGACATCCCTCGGCCAGGGAAGAACCAACGCATAGACTCCTTCTGCCCCATGCTCTCTTCTACGACTGAAGAAACGGACCGCCTTGGCCTTTCACTGAGTTGCCATCAAGTCCAAGCGTGGCATGCCCCATCTGGCACCGATGAGAGCCACTGCCTCCTCTGACAGCTCCCACTCCTTGGGATCCAGTTTCTGATGGCTGAGGAAATCTGCCTGCACATTATTGGACCCCGCTATGTGAGAAGCCGCAAGCAACACCAGGTAATGCTCTGGCCAGTGAATCAGCTCCTGAGCCACTACTTGACTCCTGGTACCACCATCCCGGTTGATATAAGCCACTGCAGTCGCATTGTCAGACAAGATCCTGACTGGAAGGCTGTGCACGAGAGGAAGAAAAACAGACAGTTCCAACCGTACCGCCCTCATCTCTAGGCAACTTATTGACCAAGACACCTCCTATGGCAACCACTGCCCTTGTACTGACCAACCTTGGCAAACAGCTCCCCAACCAGAGAGACTGGTGTCTATGATAACCACTGTCCACTCCAGGACATCCAAGTCCACCCCTTGACGCAGCTGGCTACAACCAAGCCACCATGAGAAACTGGACCTGGCAAAATCTGTCAGCGGAAGATGAAATTGTTCTGACTACGGATCCCACCAGGAAAGGAGCATAGTTTGCAGAGGTCTCATATGGGCAAACGCCCAAGGCACAAGCTCCAGCATGGACACCATAGAGCCAAGCATCTGTAGGTAATCCCAGACCCTGGGCAACTGGCTTTCCAACAAACGCTGAACTTACAACTGCAACTTGAGAATGCAGTCCTCTGTCAGAAAAACTTTCCCCAACTTGGTATTGAAACACACTCCCAGAAACTCCAACTGTTAAGACGGGACAAGATGACTCTTGGTCCAATTTACTATACAGCCAAGCAACCGTAAACGCTGTAGTACCAGATCCACTACTTGCTTGCAGTGGTCTTCAGACTTTGCCCAAATGAGCCAATTGTCTAGATATGGGTATACCAGTACCCCCTCCCCTTCAGAAGAGCTGCTGCGACCACCACCATCACCTTAGTGAAAGTTTGTGGAGCAGTCGCCAAACCGAACAGTAGAGTGCAAAACTGAAAATGGATGCCCAGAATCAAGAACCTCAGAAACCTCTGATGGTCAGGCCAGATGCCTATATGCAAGTTCGCCTCGGTAAGGTCCACGGACGCCAAGAACTCCCCCTTGCGCACCGCTGCGATCACAGAGCAGAGAGTTTCCATGGAAAAATGAGGAACTTTGGAGAAGTCCTCTCTTTCTTTGGAACCATGAAGCAAATGGAGTAACAACCCATCCCTTGTTCATTCACAGGCAAGGGAACAATGGCTCCAAGCATCCGCACATGATCAAAAGTCTACTTAACTATCTGCCTCTTTTCTGCATATGTGCAAGGGGAGACCATGAACCGGTCCCGAAGCAGACGAGCAAAATCTAAAGCTTAACCTTGTTCTACCACGCTTAAGATCCACAAGTCTGTAATGATTCTGGACCACTCCTCGTAAAACAGGGTCAGCCAATCCCCTGTAAGCGGGACAGCGGAGCGGACTGGTCTTGTTTCATTGTGTTGACTTGGCTCCAGAACCATCCTGTCCAGAGCCATCTCGACTAGGCTTTCGTCCCCAAAAGGAATGGTTCCAGGACTGCTGCCTCCCCGAGGTTGGTCTCTGCCCACCAGAGGACAATTTGCCTGGATGAAACCGCCTGTTCCCTTGGAACTGCACATGCCCAGAAGAGAAATACGTCGCCCCTCTGGGCTTATCTTTAGACAGCTTGTGAACCTTATTGTCACAGAGATGCTTTATCAGCTCCTCCAACTCCTCTCCAAACAGCAGTTTCCCTTTATAGCTGAGACTTAGATGAGACATCCACCAACCAGTTTCGTAACCACAGCAGCCTTCTTGTTGAGATCGCCGACATCATGGTCTTAGAGGACATTCGGATGAGGTCATACAGCGCAACTACACTATAGGCTACTTTGGCTTCCAGCCGCTCCGCCTGCTTCATCTCCTGAAAGGACATGGACCTGTCGGACTGCAGCTGTTGGACCCAATGCAGCCCCACTCGAAACATGAAACTGCTGCAAACCGTTGCCCTGAATGCTGAGCACGGACACCTCAAACATCTTTTCCAGATGGACCTCAAGCCTCCTGTCCTGCTCGACCTTCAAATCTGCAGCCCCAGCCGCTGGAATCGTCTTCTTAATTACTACCGACATGGCGGCATCTACCTTCAGCACCCTAAATAGTTCCAAAGTGTGTTCAGGTAAAAGATATAATTTATCCATCGCCCTGCCCAACTTCAGTCCGGTCTCTGGAGTGTCCCACTCCCAGACCACCAACTGCTTAATGGTCTTGTGAAAAGGAAAAGTCCTTGCCAGGCCCCGTAAGCCAGCCATAACCAGGTTCATATTCTCCTGATCGGACTCCTTCTCCAGAAGCTTGATCCCCAACTCCTCTAAAACATGGGGAATCAGGGGCCATAACTCTTCCCTACGGAAGAGCCGCACCACCTTTGGATCATCACCAACAAAAGGCTGGCCTTCCCTGGATTACTGCCCCCCGGGAAAGGATCCATCTGAAGAGTGCTGTTCCAAACTGGGACATCACCATCAGAACCCTCTGAAAATTCGTCCCTTGCAGCACACGGCACAGGCTCCCCAAGGACTCACCAAACCCTGGTAGCCTGAAGTCTGCCTATGGTTCTGGATCTCTTCTTGGCCCAAGGCTCAGTGGAAACATCAAGCTTGAGCCCATGCTGCCCCACGGACTTTCGGGTCCTATAAGCTTTGTGCATCAACAATACAAAATCCACTGAAAAGGAGGCAGAACTGTCAGAATCCTCCCCCAGGAGGTCCTTTGCCACCAATGCCTGCCCCCCCCCCCCCCCTCCACCTGAGCCCATGCGGGACTCTCATCAGTCGGGGACAATGAAGGAGGGAAATCCCCTCCCCCTCCCGGGACTCAGCTCGAGTGACAAATGTGGCCAAGATGGCCGCTGTTCCCACGCCGATAGGAAATGGCTCTGGGTCCTCCAGTGATGCCTGCACAAGTGCTGCTGATTTGGGCCCCCTGATCATGCTGGAATCGCCCTCTCCCCCGGGAGGCAGCGGGAGCAGTGGCCGCCATGTGTGAGCCACACATGTGAATCTCCACAGACGACGCAGTTCAAGCCACGCGGCATGCTCCCCCAGCGACCGCCTGCGAGAAGAATGCCAAAGAAAGAGAGAAGCACAAGGGAAAGCCTTCGAACGCTGAGCAGCACTCAGTGAAAAAAAACACCCGCCCCAGACAGAAGGCAGAGCCTTTCACCGGCAAGTCCTCACAACTCTGCTTCTTTTTTTTTAAACTTTAAGTAGTGGACAAAGGAACAGAAGAGGCACTTTCCTGTTCTGAAAATGGGCAACAGGCTCCTTCGATCCTCCTGGGGCAGAGGGAGCTGGGTCCACCGGCTTCTGCCCCTGGCTATCGGGACAGAGCAAATAAGGGTCCCTAACCTCCTGCTCGTCCACCTCAAGACCAGGAGGGATAACCCCACCAGGGCCTGCCAACCTCCTGGGAGGAATTAGAATTTTTTCTTCTTTTTCTTTTTTTTTTTTTTTTAAAGTTTAGTCAAGGCTGCAGGTATGCACATCTACCATCTGCTGGAGACAGAGAAATACTGAGGGATTGCAGGAGGAACACTAGTCTATACAGCAGTGTCAGTTAAACTCTGTCTCCATCTGCTGGAAGGGAGGCATAAACCCAGGAGTCTGGACTGATCTGGGTATGTACAAGGAATTTCAGAGTTCTTCCCCCTGCCACCACCATGCACAAGAGCAAGGGGGGCTTGATGGTCCCTCCATGACACAATCTGTCTTATCACTCCACAGGGATGGCGGGTGTGTGGCCCTAATGTAACAACCCCTTACACAAGAATAAAGATAGGGCTCAATGACCCCAACATAATAACCCCACCCCTAACACAAGAGCAATGATGATGATTCAGTGACACAATGTAAGACAGCCCCCCCCTCCCCCTCCCATTTATGAAATGACGACACTGGAAAGGTTTTGCCAGTCCCAAAATGACCACACTTCCCCTGAACCCAAGGATCAAGAGGTCTCTATGCACAAATTGCTGCCCATGGCCCTGCTCTCCTCCAACTAACAAGTCACTTTACCCGCCATTGCCTCAGGTACAAACTTAGATTGTAAGCCCTCTGGGGATAGGGAAATACCTACAGTACCTGAATGTAATCCACTCTGAAGCGCTGAAAAAAAGTGCAAAAAGCGGAATATAAACCTAAATAAATAAAATAAATAAATAAACTAGGTGTCGTCGTCCCCCACCCCATATCCTACTCTGAGATTCAAATGAAGACTGGGGCAGAAAAGATCTTGACTCCCTCCTCTCCTCTGCTGCAGCCAACCAAAAATGGCACCCCTCCCCTGGCCTATGATCTGTCCTCTCTCTCCCACTTCTCAAACCCACCCTCTTATCTCACCCTGCCTCCTGCCTCCATTTCTCTCTCACCCCTGGCCTCCTCTCTTTCTCCAGTCCTGCATATTGTGCGTTATCCCTTTCTCTCCTTCACCCCCTCCCCCTGCTGCCTTGGACCAGAGATATTTTGTCCATGCCAATTTCCATCCATTTCTGAACAAGAGGACCAAGTGATTGTGTCCTTTTGGATGCGATTTCCTTACCTGTATTACTGGCTGAGTGATGAAGGCATGGAGATAGGGCATTAACTTGCAGTAGACATCGGCAATATTTAAATGCTGTGCCACTGCAGTGATAAATCCTACTGCTCCATAGCGTATCCAGAGGCTGGGGTGGCACAGAAAGGGAGCTGAAAAACACAGTAACCCAGAGTCACTTTTTATTCACAAATATATACTTTTTTTTTTACTTGCAAAGAGGTACATTCCGATACAAGTAAATCACACCTAACATCGAAACGGGAGCAGTATTTCAGCAAATAAATCAGCAGAAGATTCTTCAAAATATCATCTCTTGTACCTTTTATTTCAACCATATATCCTATCTTTTGTTTTTAACTCGCCCACTCTTCAGATGTCTGTGTTATATGAATGCTTTACCTATATCAGGGCAGTACATACTTTGGGTCAACATAACAGCGCTCTGATACTTTTTTTTTTTTAATTTAACTTTTTTATTGAATTTATTGCAAAAGATACATAACAATAAGCATAGTTTGGCAATAGATAATACAAATACAGTAAACACATTTGAAATGTAATTGAATTGCAATGTTTTCCCCTCCCCTTCCCCTCCCTCCCAGGGCTGGAAGCGCGTGTAAACATCAGAGGTGAGTCGTCCGTCAACAACCGCGTGGTCCGTCAAGAATACTTTGGGAAACCAAGAAAAATTAGTACATAGAGCAGATGCATCATCTCTAGGCTCCAATGCATTTTGATTCACAATGGCGAGAGTGGACAAGGAAGAGGATTCAGAAATTTGAAACTATGTCCTCCCTTCAGCAGTGAAACGGAAATAGAAACAAGAGACTCTTAAGATTTTCATTCAGCTCCATCAGAATGATCCCTCTCTTTGTTTTCACAAGCTACCAGACTATAGAGAGTCCAATTGGCCAGATGAGAATACATTTGAGAAGAGTAAAAGAGAAACAATGCTGTATATAATACAAGGATGGCAGAGTTAAAAATAAAAGGAAATGATGGTTGGCCTACATGTAGGAGTTGAAGTGGGAAAAGCGTAAGAGTACGCTCCCTCTTTGTTGGGCTTTCAATCTCTCTGGTCCCTTCTCTGTCACCCTTCCATTTCCCTGTCTATATGTTAGCCAATATTTTACTCTCTCACCTCTCCATCTCCTTTTTGTTTTTCTCTATTATATCCCTCTTTCCCACCTTGCTTCCCTTAGATTCCTCTTCACATCTTTCTTCCTCCTCCTAGCTGCTCCCCTTGTCCTCTTTCTTTTTCTCTCCTTCCGCCCCCTTCCTTTTCAGGTTCTTCTGTTCCCTGGGGTTTCAGCAAAGAAAATGACAGCAGTGTGGAACCGAATGAGCACCTGCTCCAGCTGTCCTTATACCTTCAACGACGCACCTTTCTTATTTTGTTTCCTCTCCTTATTGCCTTCAAATTTAGTTGCAAAGAATGATTACTGCATATGTCATAAAAATGTCTTAAGTCAGGGAACTTAAAAGTCAGCGTCTGGTACCAATTGCCAGGGCCAATGAAGTCAGGGGCAGGGCCCAAGCTGAGAAGCCACTGTTGCTTCCATCAGCTTTGGGGCCTGGGCCGAGTAGCTACTGCTTCTGCTACCATTAGGAGTTTTAGAAATGATAAATAGTAGCAGTAGTAAAGCGGAGACTGAACCAAGAGCTGCTGCCAATGTCAGGGATGGGCTTGGGCCAAGAAACCATTGCTACTACCAATGTTGAATGCAGGGTTCAAGCTGAGAAGTTTCTACCAAAGCCAAGGGCAGGACCCAAGCGGAGAAGGTGCTGCCAGTGGAAGCAGAGTCCAGGCCGAGAAGCTGCTGCTGCTGGTAGCTCCAATATCATGAGCTGGGCCTGGGCTAAGAAATCGTAATCCCCTCATCACTAAGCCTTGTACTAATGTGCCGGGAAGGATAGGACTGTGTGTGCATTGGGACTGTGGAAGGAGCAGGGAGAAGCCAGAAAAGTGCCTGGAAGGAAAGAGCAAATAAAAGTAAAAAGAAAAGAAAAACAGCAGAAAAAAACCCAAAAAGCAAAATTAAACATCAAAATAACATGCAAATACTCAAAAAAAGAAAAAAGATGAGAATAAAAGAAAAAAATCCCTGTCTCAAACATTGGTTGGCATCTAAGTATCTAACTATAATAAGCGGAAAGTTGCCCCCACACCTGCATTGTTGGTATGCAAATTAAGTTCCACCCTTCTCCCTCCTTTTACTCTCCAACTCCGCCCTACTTTCCAGCTGCACCCCTCTCTCTCTCTCTGCACTGTCCAATCCACTGTCTATTACCACATAAGGAAACTGAGCTCTTCCCCTCTCTCTGGCTGTACTCTCCAGCTCTGCCCCTCTCTGAATCGTCCAATCTCCTCTCTGCTACCACTTAGTACACACAAGCTCAGCCTGCACTCTCTCTTGCTACCACACATCTCAACTATGCATTTCTCACACTTCATATATTTCCCCGTCCTTGGATGGGCTTCTGCTATTAATTCTAAATCATTTTTCTATCCTGCTCTAAGCTAAGCATCACTTACTCTTTCCACATCCTCACTTCAGCTCATTTACTGTAACAGCAACTCTACATCCCCTTATCAGGGCCATATGCTGTTACTGTGGGATGGAGGTTGGGGTTGATACCAGAGAACACACTAATTAAGATCCAGAAAAATCTAATGAAGTTTGTTTCGCTTCTTCAAGTAAGTGATCAAAATTCTCCAGATCTGAATAAAGACATCCAATTTTCTTCCCTTGGAGACCCATGCATCTATTCTGTCCATTCTTATGAAATTAATAACAAATGAATATATATAATGATATAGCAGGGTTAAGTGCCTCTACCCAATTAATGGGAATACTTTCATAGCCACCAACCATGATAAATGCCATTTACCAACTTTTGGCACGTTTTTCTTTTACCCAGAGAGTACCCGTTTACTTTTCTAAAAAGAATGAGGGAGAGACTATAGAGAGGAACAGCTATGGGGACCGGAGTAGGCACTCACTTTCTCAATATTACTGCCTTCAACCTCATGGTCATTTGAGGCAAGGAGTGGGCTTGTTTTGGTAGACACATGCTAAGCCATGGCCACTCTTCCTCCTACATTCCTTGACTAGACTTGCACTGGAAAGAAAAGCACTGGTACAATGTATTAGAACACACAAACCCAGTTCGAGCCCCTTCTATGTATATTTAAAAATTAATAAAGACATGAAACAGGATTCAACATAGGATAAAAAGAAATGGTCACTCTAAAATCAACTCTTAAAATGAAACAATGCTATTTAGATAGTATTCTATTTACTGTAGTTTTCTTCTTTATTCACATACAGAGGATTAAGGGAATGCCCAATTTTTCAGCATTCTCGTTATTTAATAGAAAAAGAAGCAATAATTCCTAAAATATAAAATTAAATTTAAAAAATAAAAAATAACCTACAAAAACAATAAGATACTTACTCAAATTAGATTTCAACTCCTCTTGAAACAAAGAGTGGGGAGCTGTCCATGAGCTGATTCGCATTGTGCCTTAGCGAATCAGGCCCCTTGTGTGCAATCCTTTGTTTGGGGCAAACTAGCAGTAACATTTGTCCCTCTGCCACCCCAGTGCTGGTTTAATTGTTGTCTTTGTTTAACTCGCCAATGCATGTCCCTTCTCTCCCAAATTATAAAACAAATTGAGATGTTCAGACATGTGGATTGCTTTATTGACTGACAATGTTTCATATGCCATCTTTTTCATTTCTCTCAAAATAGATAAAAAAGCAAATGATATGGATTTTGATGCACTGGAAAAATAGACATGAATAAAACATGTATCCATTGTAGATCTCTGACCCTCCTATTATAGGGTATAAAAGAGTGTTCCAGTTCCATAATAGCTTTCACATATCATGACCTGACTGTGAGTGGAAGACCCCCAAGAAGTCATTCCTAACTCAGTTCCTGAGATCCTCAGTCAGGTCTGGATTTCAGGACAAGCAGAATCGCTAATCATGAAATATATTTGCATACATCTAATCCAAAAAACACAACAGCCTTAAGAACAGAGACCAGAAACCACTGAATTAAAGCATCAGATCTAAAGCTTGCTTCTCTTTCCTTAAGACAGTTTGGTTGGATGTGATTTTTTTTTTTTTGGCCTGCAGTATTCAGCACTCAGATTTAATCCAGAGTTTTCTACTGCTCTATCAAACAGTACAGATTACAAAATCTGGGAACTCACCGATATCACAGGCAAACTCATAAATATGAGGTTTCTGTAACAGCCCTAACTGGCACATGCAGGTAAGGGCATTGAGAGCCTTGAAAATCACAAACTCTTCAGCGTCTGTCAAGCCCTGCTGCAGTAGCGGCTTCAGAATAGATGAACTCTGCCACCCGACATAGGCTGCCACACCTGAAACAGTATCACAATAACTTGGATGAAATTTGCTTAGTAAATACAACAGGCTGTGTGTGTGTGGGAGAGGAAGAGAAGAGAGAGTGTGAGTAAACATGAGGAGGGGATGAAGGAGAAAAGTGAAAGTGTACGTGAGCATGAGTATGAGAGAGAGAAGCGAGTATGTATGAGTGTTTGAGTGGGCGAAAATGTGTGAAAGAGAGCTGTAAGTAAGTATGACAATGAACTTGTGTTAAGAGTATGTCTATATGAGAGGATAAAATATGTGCACATATGTACATACCACCCTACCCTCTCCTCCCTCCACCTCCGTTAATCCATGACAATCTCAGGGTGACTATAAATAAAAATTTCCCAGGTATGAATATATGTAGTCCTGAGTCTTGTATTTTGTTTTGTATTTTATTATGCTCTATTTATATGGTTCATGCATTTGTATTGTATTGTATTGTATTTTATTATGCTACTTTGTTTTTAGTGTTTATCGTGTCATTTTGTCTAATATGATTTTTATTTAATGTACAGTATTTATAAGTTTTATTAAGCTGTTCCCACTTTGAGCTGCCAAGATAAAAAAAAAAAAAAATAGAGGTGCCTTGGCATGTTTATGTCATCAACTGGAGGTGTCTTTTTCACTGTCAACAAGACGCCTTAGGAGAAATCTACCATGTCAAGATGACAAAACAGATGAATTGTTCAGCGGTTCAACTTTTACAAGCTACAACAGGATGATGGCCTCATGCCTACTGAACAGGAAACAACGTACCTACCTACTATGCTGTCAAAAAATGCTCCTCGGAGATGCCAGTCATTCTTGTCATTTAGGAAGGTGATCATATGAGATAGAAGGACATCGTTGGCTTTCTGACGTCCAAAGAAAACACAAAGGCGTGTTATGCCATTTTCCATTAGTGTCTGCTTAACAATGTTTTCTGGGTCACTCAACAAAGTTACCACTTTCTGCTGAACCATTTCATGTAAGGCCTGCAGTTCTACGGAAAAAAAAAAAGAAGACATGCAACAAACAAGATCAGGGAGAAATTACATGGCAAAATGCATTTTTAGTCCTGTCAAGCACAGACAATGAGATGGACCTAATTCATTCACTGGCACACAAGCAGAATGCATTGCTGAGCCAAATATGTTCATCAGGTATATGTGCTCTGTGATTCTAAGCTAAGAGAAGTGGCAGTGTCTTGGGAAAGAAAGTACAGATGCTCTCCAGTTTTGGCATCAAAGTCCATTAGCATCAGCCCCTACCAGCTATCCCACTTGCTGATAACGAGTTGAAACAACCAACTACTGGAAAGAAAATGTGCTTCCCATAAAAATGCCTATCCATCAGTCTTCAACAAGCTTGAAATGATGAGGAATTATACGCACAAACTGAAATCTTGCCAATATCATCGCATTTTCCAGCATGGCTGTGGACCCTTCCTACAATGCACAGGGATTTGGTAACGTGAACAACGGAAACAAATACGGTTCTCCAAAGAGGCAGATGAAAAAATAAAAGCAAAAAGATCAGCACTCAAAAAGTACAAAGGAACTCAAAAAGAAGAACACAGGGAAGAATATCTGGTGAAGCCGGAAGAGATCAGGAAAGAAATCAGGATAGCAAAAGTTCAAGTGGAAGAAAGGATTGCCAAAGAGGCAAAGCGAGGCGCCGAAGATGGTATTTAAAACTGAACGTTCGGTGCTCATTAACGAAGACCCTGGAGAAGGACCGTTGCTACTTGGTAAGAGTACAGATGGAAGTGAGGTAGATTCAACCCCATTTACAAAAGAAAGTATTGCTACCAAAGAAAGGAGAAGGGAAGAGGAGCCTGGAAGCACCATCAGTAAGGATGAAGGCTGTTGCAGTGGGGTGGAGAGAGGGAAATTCTGCTGAATGGATGGATGGAAGCATCTGCTTAATATTGTTTTACTGTCCTGGCTTCTGTCCATCAAAATAAACTAATATTTTACCTTGAAAAATAATTATTTTTCCCCACTGATTTTTATCCTGTTTTTGTCATAATAAACTCTGATAAATTCCTGCGAGAAATTTAAAAAAATAATAAAAACTGAAAATGAACATCCCTATATATCTCCCCTATCCTTCGTCTTCCCCAGGATATACATATTTAAATTCTTCAGGCTCATCTCATAAAACTTACGGTGCAGACCCCACCCCATTTTCATAGCTTTTCTCTGGACCACTTCCATCCTGACTCTGTCCTTTTTGAGATACAGTCTCCAGAATACAGAATTCTAGGGGAGGCCTCCTGAACATAGTATTGCAGGTGAGGTCTCAGCAAGGACCTGTAGAGGGGGCATCATTGCCTCCTTTTTCCTGCTGGTTATGACTCTCTCTAGCAGCTCAGCATTTCTCTTGCTTTAGCTCCTGCTTTGTCACATTGCTTCTCCACCTTCAGATCATCACACTGAGGTCTCTTTCCTGGTCAGTGCACATCAATCTTTCACCTTCTATCATGTATAAGTCTCTTGGATTTCTGCATCCCAGATGCATGACTCTGCACTTCTTAGCATTACATAAGAACATGCCATACTGGGTCAGACCAAGGGTCCATCAAGCCCAGCATCCTGTTTCCAACAGTGGCCAATCCAGCCATAAGAACCTGGCAAGTACCCAAAAACTAAGTCTATTCCATGTTACCATTGCTAATGGCAGTGGCTATTCTCTAAGTGAACTTAATAGCAGGTAATGGACTTCTCCTCCAAGAACTTATCCAATCCTCTTTTAAACACTGCTACATTAACTGCACTAACCACATCTTCTGGCAACAAGTTCCAGAGTTTAACTGTGCGTTGAGTGAAAAAGAACTTTCTCTGATTAGTTTTAAAAGTGCCAAATGCTATCTTCATGGAGTGCCCCCTAGTCCTTCTATTATCCGAAAGAGTAAATAACCAATTCACATCTACCCGTTCTAGACCTCTCATGATTTTAAACACCTCTATCATATCCCCCCTCAGCCGTCTCTTCTCCAAGCTGAAAAGTCCTAACCTCTTTAGTCTTTCCTCATAGGGGAGCTGTTCCATTCCCTTTATCATTTTGGTCGCCCTTCTCTGAATCCCAGCTGTCAAACCTTCAACCACTTCATTCTCTCTACTTTTCCAGGTGTGTCCACTTTGTTGCAGATCGTAGTGTCATTCACAAAAAAAAATTTTCCTTCTAATGCTTCCGCTGTGTCGCTTTCAAGGATGTTGAACAGAACCAGCCCCAGAACAGACCCTTGAGGCACTCCACTTATCACTCTTCTTTCCTCCAAAAAGGTTCCATATTTCACCACTTGCTGTTGTCTGTCAACCAATTTGTAATCTATTTCACTATCCTGGCTTTTCATTTTGCATGACTCCCTCTAAACCGGGTTATATTAGGGCACGGGAACATCATTTGGGGATAATTTTGCCAGAGGAAGATTGGAGAACTATTTTTATAGCAATTGGTAAGAGTCTTATTTCAGCCAATCTAATAAAAAATGAATATAAAGTATTTTTACATTGGAACTATACTCCTGTCAAGTTACATCGCTTTAGATAGATGTTAGAAAGTTTGTGTGGGATTGGGTTCCTTCTTTCAATTATGGTGGGATTGCCCTTTTATTTAAGTTTTTGGCAGGAGGTTTCTCATTGGTTGCAAAAGATTATGAGTTTATCTTTTGAATTGCTTCCTTCACAAGCGTTACTGAATGTTCCGCTTACAGTGGGAGCACTGAGGGGAGAGGATCACCTTGCTGGTGGCTGAAAGGAATCAGTAAGTTTTTGCTTTGGAAATGTTCTTTTTTAAAAGTATTGGGACAAAGTTAACTATTTGGGAATATTATTTAGTGTGTTTGTGCTTTTAATAGTCAATAAGGCAGGGAATAAACTCAAGTTAGACTGTTTGTATTTTTAAACAGTCAGTCAGTAAGGCAGCTAATTCACAGTAGTTAGTGTGTTTATTTTTAATAGTCTGTAAGGCAGCTAATAAACAGAAGTTAGAGTGTTTGTATATTAAAAAAAAAAAAGTAGCAGAAGCTAGAAATAAACTAGGAGCAGTGTATACCTAAGTAAAAATGATGAAAAGTTCAGCACTCACCTTGGAAAGGTGTTGAGGTAGTGTGATTTGGTTTGATTAGGTACCAACATTTGTTAATCAAGAGAGCAGTGAGTCACTTTGGCTGACTAACTGAAGTTAGACTGTTTGGATTTCCCCACCCACCCACTCACCCCTCGCCTACCCACCCCTAGCTCATTCTTTAATTTATAGGCAGGTGCCAATTTCACAAAAAAAAACAAAAAACCCTTATTGAGAGTTTGATCATTCCCCTGTAGGCCACTAACAGACATATAGTGAATTCACTAATACATTTAAAGGACGTTAGACACATTCCTACTCCCATAGCAACCTAAAACTTAACTAGGAACTGAACAAATTTGATATGAAGGCAGCAGTCCAGCAGTAAGAGGGGGGCTTCCCAGTCTTTTGCATCGAGTGTCACATGTATGATTTTTACCCATCGGGACCCGAATTGGGTAAAATGGTCGCTGTTCCCGCGTTTATCGGGGCGGGGCAGACCTCTGCTTCTGAGCTGACTGATGGCTTCCTAAGCTGCACGATTGTGGCAGAGCTGATCTTTTACTTGCTAGCGGTAGCTGCGAAGGACCTTCACCCCCGGGGATACAGTGGGAGCAGAGGCCTTCGCGGAATCGTGCTGCCAACTCTCCACAAGCTGCACAGCGCAATCCCAGCAAAATGGTGAGTTAAACAATAAAACAAAGTCAGCTGAGTGAAATAAATTCACCCCCTCTGGAGCCCTGGGAGATCTCAGCAGGCTAGCTCTGTCAGAAGTTTCTTTTGTCTTCCTTTTTTTTTTTAAACTCACAGAGCCACTCAACCAGGGGAATGAACATCCCTGGGCTTAATTCTACAAGTATTAGCACCCACCAGAGGAATTGAGACGTCTCTGGACCTGTATCAGGGGGGAGGGACCAGCCCACCAATAAATCTCCCCCAGCTCACGGGGCTGAGTAAGGATTCTCCAGGTATTAAGGTCATAGGGCCGAAGCCCAGCCTTGCCTGGTATTATCAAGTGCTCTGTACACTATTCCCTTTTTCTTTCTGTCTTTTTTTTTTTTTTTTTTTTTACTTACTACAAGTTGATCTAGTCAAACGCACTAAGGTTATAAGAAACCCATTAGACTTAAGTAATCAAATCAAGAATTTTGCAAAGGATCAGGACCCCAGGTTATGCCATCCTTCATCTGCTGGAGTCAGAGAAATACTGAAGGATCGCAGGTGGTACACCGGGTTATCTGGGGGTGCTTTTCAGCTTTTCTCTGACTCCACGTGCTGGAAGAGAGGCATAACCCAGCGGTCTGGACTGATCCTGGTACATACAGGGAAATGCAGTTTCAACGTACCTAGCTTAAGCCAAATGTACAGGCATTCACCTGGTCTAGAACAAAAAAAAATAACTAAGCAAAACTTTAGGTAGCATCATATACAGCAACAGGAAGTATAGAAGTAAAGGAAAATTAGTTTCTTACCTGATAATTTTCGTTCCTGTAGTACCAAGGATCAGTCCAGGACACCTGGGTTGTGACTCCGCACCAGTAGATGGAGACAGACTAAAACTTGTGGGCGGAGCCATATATGCCCCTGTGCCAGTCACAGCCCCTCAGTCATACGTAATGTCAAAGCAGAAAAATCCATAAGACAACATAGCTAACCATAGAAACTTGCTAAGTAAACGAAAATAACTCCAACACCCCTACAGGAAAACAGACTCCCCAATAGGGAGAGCAAACAAAACAAGGGGTCAGCGTACTAAAAAACAACAATGAGCGGACTCTCCATTACTATAGCGCAGCACTGCGGGTGGGATCCTGGACTGATCCTTGGTACTACAGGAACGAAAATTATCAGGTAAGAAACTAATTTTCCTTTCCCTGTACGTACCAGGATCAGTCCAGGACACCTGGTATGTACCAGAGCTAAGTTACCGAGGGCGGGAAGCAGAGAGTCCCGCTCGGAGTACCCTCTCTCCGAATCCCCCAGCATCAGTAGCCTGAACATCCAACCAGTAATGTTTAATGAAGGTATGCAACGATTTCCAGGTAGCCGCCCTGCAAATCTCTTGAGGCGACAACTGAGAAGATTGCCCAAGACGCAGCATGAGACCTCGTTGAATGAGCACGAAGACCCATCGGCGGTGATTTACCGCGCAAAATGTACGCGGAACCAATGGCCTCCTTGAGCCAACGGGCGATCGTCGTGCGGGACGCAGCAGAACCTTTCTTCGGACCCGACGTCAACACAAACAGATGATCCATCAACCGAAAAGAATTTGTGACCTCTAGATAGCGAAGAAGAGACCTCCGCACATCTAGCTTTCTCAAGTCCCTCGATTTTGGGTCAGAAGACTCCCCTACCGCAAAAGCAGGAAGTTCAACTGATTGATTCAAATGAAAAGCCGATACGACCTTAGGCAGAAATGAGGGAACGGTCCGCAAGGAAACCCCCGAATCGGAAATGCGCAAGAAGGGCTCCCTACAGGACAGAGCCTGCAACTCGGAAACTCGACGAGCCGACGCAATCGCTACCAGGAATACAGTCTTCAACGTGAGATCTTTGATCGTAGAACGCTTCAGAGGCTCAAACGGAGCTGAGCATAGGGCCGAGAGCACCCAGTTGAGGTTGCAAGACGGACAAGGGAGCCGCAAAGGAGGACGGAGGTGTTTCGCTCCCCTAAGAAAACGGGAGATATCTGGGTGGAGAGCCAGGGAGACTCCCCGGACTTTACCACGCAAACAACCAAGCGCCGCTACTTGGACCCGTAGGGAACTGCA